>NW_004444056.1:3206666-3207787 GCF_000243295.1 Trichechus manatus latirostris | reverse complement strand
AACTGCCTCTCAAATATAATGGCGAAATTAGGAAATTTCCAGATAAACAGAAGTTCGAGGAATTTGCAAAAACCAAACCAAAATTACAAGAAACACTAAAGGGAGTCCTATGGTTAGATAATCAATAACACCAGATAACAACACAAGACTAGAACACAGGACAGAGCAACCAGATATTGACTCAGATAGGAAAATCGAAAATACATCAAAGCTAAAACACTGAAAATAGGGAAACAGATATAAATATGTAAAAAAGGACATCATTAAAACAAAAAAGAGGAACTTAAAAAATGCAGACACTGATTTTTCACATAGAGGGGAAGTTAAGGAGATATAAAGTGATAAAAGACGGTATAAACTTAGAAAAATAGGGGTAAATATTAAGGTAACCACGAAGGAAACTAACAATCCTACATATCAAAAATAAAAAACAAGAAAAATATAAAGACCCAGCAAACACAAAATCAACAACAGTGATAAAGATGAAAAAAAAAAAATACATAAAGAAAAACAACTCAGTACAGAAAATTAAGAGGAACAAAGAAACTGTGAACAACACCCAAAAAGAGATATCAGGATGACAGCATTAAACTCATACCTATCAATAATTACGCTGAATGTAAAAGGACTTAATGCACCAATAAAGAGAGGAAGAATGGCAGAGTGGATAAAAAAGCATGATCCATCTATATGCTGCCTACAAGAGACGCACCTTAGACTTAAAGACACAAACAGGATAAAACTCAAAGGATGGAAAAAAATATATCAAGCAAACAACACTCAAAAAAGAGTAGAAGTGGCGACATTAATCTCTGACAAAACAGAGTTTAAAGTAAAATCCACCACAAAGGATAAGGAAGAGCACTATATAATGATTAAAGGGTCAATACACCAGGAGGACATAACTATAATAAATACTTACGCACAGAACAACAGGGCTCCAAAATACATAAAACAAACTCGAACAGCTCTGAAGAGAGAGATGGACAGCTCCACAATAATAGCAGGAGACATCAACACACCACTTTCAGTGAAGGATAAAACATCCAGAAAGAAGCTCAACAAAGACACGGAAAAGCTAACTGCTATAATCAACCAACTTGATCTCACAGACATATACC
>NW_004444056.1:3204145-3205636 GCF_000243295.1 Trichechus manatus latirostris | reverse complement strand
ATATCAAAAAAATAATTCACCATGACCAAGTGGGATTATACCAGGTATGCAGGGATGGTTGAACATTAGAAAAACAATCAATGTAATCTATCACATAAATAAAACAAAAGACAAGAACCACATGATCTTATCAATCGATGCAGAAAAGGCATTCGACAAAGTCCAATACCCATTCATAGTAAAAACTCTCAATACAATAGCCAACAGCCAACGTCATCCTAAATGGAGAGACTTTGAAAGCATTCCTCTTGAGAACAGGAACCAGACAAGGATGCCCTTTATCACCACTCTTATTCAACACTGTGCTGGAGGTCCTAGCCAGAGCAATTAGGCTAGAAAAAGAAATAAAGGCATCCAAATTGGTAGGGAAGAAGTCAAAGTATCTCTATTTGCAGAAGATATGATCTTATACACAGAAAACCCCAAAGAATCCACAAGAAAACTACTGGAACTAACAGAAGATTTCAGCAAAACATAAGGATACAAGATAAACAATACAAAAATCAACTGGATTCCTTTACACCAACAAAGAGAACCTTGAAGAGGAAATCACCAAATCAATACCATTCACAATAGCCACCAAGAAGATAAAATACTTAGGAATAAATCTAACCAGAGACACGTAAAAGATCTATACAGAGAAAACTACAAAACACTACTGCAAGAAACTAAAAGAGACCTGCATAAGTGGAAAAATATACCTTGCTCATGGATAGGTGGACTCGACATAGGGAAAATGTCAATGCTACCCAAAGCAATCTACAGATACAATGCAATCCCGATCCAAATTCCACCAGCATTTTTTAATGAGATGCAGAAACAAATCACCAACTTCATACGGAAAGGGAAGAGGCCGCGAATAAATAAAGCATTACTCAAGAAGAAGAACCAAGTGGGAGGCCTTACACTACCTGATTTTAGGACCTACTGTACTGCCACGGTAGTCTAAACAGCCTGGTACTGGTACAACAACCGATACATAGACCAATGGAACAGAGCTGAGAATCCAGATACAAGCTCATCCACCTATGAGCAGCTAGTATTTGACAAAGGCCCAAAGTCCATTAATTGGGGAAAAGACAGTCTCTTTAACAAATGGTGCTGGCATAACTGGATATCTATATGCAAAAAACTGAAACTAGACCCATACCTCACACCATGAACAAAATCTAACTCAAAATGGATCAAAGACTTAAATATAAAATCGAAAACGATAAAGATCATGGAATAAAAAAATAGGGACAACACTAGGAGCCCTAATACATGGCATAAACACAATATGAACCATAAGTAACAATGCACAAGTACCAGAAGACAAACTAGATAAATGGGAGCTCCTAAAAATCAAACGCTCATCAAAAGACTTCACCAAAAGAGTCAAAAGACAACGTACAGACTGGGAAAAAATTTTTGGCTACGACAAATCCGATTAGTGTCTAATCTCTAAAATCTACAAGATACTGCAATACCTCAACAACAAAAAGACAAATA
>NW_004444056.1:3176923-3203009 GCF_000243295.1 Trichechus manatus latirostris | reverse complement strand
AGAAGGTCCCGATGGAGCAGTAGAACGATGGGGTGCAGAACTCAAATTCTAGTAAGAAGACCAGACTTAATGATCTGAGACTGGAGGCTGCCCGGAAAGCATGGCCCCTGGACTCTCTATCAGCTCAGAACTAAAACAATTTCCGAGGCCAACTCTTCAGACAGGGATTGGACTGGACTGTGGGACATAAAGTGATACTCATGAAGCGTGTGCCTTAGTCAAGTAGATAGAAGAGACCAAAGGGGCAGCTTCTGTCCAGAGGTGAGATGGGAAGGCAGAGAGAGTTAGAAGCTGGTTGAATAGTCATGGGGAATCAGGGGCGGAAAAGAGGAGTGTGTTGTCGCAGAATGGGGTGAGCAATTAGGGTCTCACAACGATGTATGTAAAAAAAATATATATTTTTTTTAATGTGAGACTAACTTGAAACGTAAACTGCATTTAATTACAATAATAAAAAAAAAAAGGAAAAGAAATAAGGGTATGAACTATAGTGGTGCAATGTAATGGAAAGACTTGATATAAGGCAAATTCTCATTCAACAGATATTTACTAGTGCTCACCAAGGGACGTGCACTGGGTCAGGTGCTCTAATATTACTGAAACATGGCTGATTAAGTCAATGTCACACAGTCAGGTTCTGTCACATAACAAGTAGGCATTAAAATCTGGGACCTGAGAAGGATTCCTTATGTAATGGCGTGTCTTAATCGTCTAGTGCTGCTGTAACAGAAACACCACAAGTGGATGGTTTTAACGAAGAGAAGTTTATTTCCTCACAGTTAAAGTAGGGTAAAAGTCCAAATTCAGGGCGTCAGCTCCAGGGGAAGGCTTTTTCTCTCTGTCGGCCTTCTTCTCTTCGGTGTTCCCCCGGACTAGGAGCTTCTCTGCGCAGGGACCCTGGTCCAATGGAGGAACAGGAAAGGCGGCTGGGGGAGTAGGCAAAGGCAGAGAAGCAGGCAGGGCTGGAAGAGTTTAAAGCCCACAGGCAGGGAGGAAGGAAGGGAAGGGAGCTGGCTGTGCGCCTGGGGGCCATAGGCAGGCTGGAGAGCAAGTGAGCTAGCAGTGGGGCTGCAACCATGCAGGATCAGGTATGGTGGAGCCAAGTTTTCAAGCATTCCCTCTGCGTGGTGGTGGCGGTGCAGTCCCGGGCCCACCCAGTGAATGTCGTGCACACCTCTCTCCCATATATGATATGGTGTTCGCACAACATCCAAATCACGTAACATCCTATTTCACAGAACGTATTGTGGACATTAAGCAACACATACCTGTAACACACACAGACAGACACAGACACAGACACACACACACACACAGAGACACACACACACACACAGACACAGACACAGACACACACACACACACACACACTATCTAATGGCAAATATGATTAATTTTTGCCAAAACATAAAATTCAGAATTGTTTTTATAAAGGAATATTAGAAATTATACCATTTGTTAAAAAAGTCAAAATATAAATATATAGTAGCCATTTGTCTGACATAATACCACTTAAGCTATTCACTTAACTTCAAGCCTTTGTATAACTAGATATCCTACAGTAGGTTAATAGGTAACTCGTTTGTGAACCACACATTTCTGTGGAAATGAAGTCTGAGAAGAATTCAAAGAAAAACATCAACACCACTTTACAGGAAAAAAAGAAGCATTAGGAGCTTATTTCCTGGGATACTGAACTATTTTACATTAAAAGTCAAATCAATGCTTTGGTTTTTCATTGCACCAATGGTTAATTTTTAAATAAAAACGATAGCTACTATTTATAAAGCTTACTCAGCAGCTCATTTAATTCACAAAACAACTCAACAAGCTTCTCATCCACATTTGAGTGCCCTGGGGCTTAGTGAGTCTGAGGTTACACAACTAAAAACAGCAACCAGAACCTAGAAATTACAGCCAGAAGCTTTTTAAGAACTGGTTCTTGGCAATGGCTGGTTTTCGGTGCTGGTACCCCTCAGACGTTGAGATTGAGCAGTCCTGCCTTACTGATTCATCTTTCACAATCCAGATGTGGTCCTACAGAGCCACATGGTAGCGTAAATTAACTGGGGGAGGGATTGCAAAGCTTATTCAACAGATGTCACCATAGTACTACACCTTGGAATAAATAATGAATGTGGAGATATACTTTTACTTTGGGCTTTTCTCCCTACTTAAAATATGTATGTGAATATATAGGGAAATGAAACGAATCTATACAAATAAAGTCACAAAGTTAATGAAAATTAAGTTAGTCTTCTCTCCTAGTAGGACTTTTAAACGTCCACTTTAAAATGTCAGCATGACATGCAAAAAAAAATACTGAAGCAATATTAAGTACAGTTAATAATGCATATATACTTATATATACAGTTAAGAATACATATATACTTATGTACATACATTTATTACATATAAGTATATATTAATTAAAAGAAAAAGAGGCAGGTTGCAGTCCATAAAAGAAGACCCCACTGCTATAAAAAGTGTATCTTAGCATATGGAGTTCCTGGGTGGTGCAAATGGTTACTGTGCTAGGCTGCTAACTGAAAGGTTGGAGGTTCAAGTTCACCCAGAGGGACCTCAGAAGAAAGGCCTGTTGATCTACTTCTGACAAATCAGCCACTGAAAACCCTGTGCAGTGCAGTTCTACTCACTGTGACACGCACGGAGTTGCCGTAAGTCAGGGTCACCTCGATGGCAAGTGGTTTGGGGTTTTTTTGTTGTGTTTTTTTTTTTTGTTTTTTTTTTTTTTTTGTAATGTTAGTATATGTAGAGAAAAATAAGGTGTTTAAATATTCATCAATCTTTTGAAAATACCTACAGGTATTTTCAACTTCTATTTCTACAGGTGGACAGCTGAGCACCTTCGGGCAGGAGGTTTACTGGAGGAGTGGGGTGTCTCTGGGCACTTACTGGTGGAACTAAAGAGCTTTGCAGAGGCTGGGCCAGCCTGAGGGGCCGAGGGCCAGGGATTGGCCTGCATCCTGAGTCATACCTGATCCTGAATTGTAACCTGTTACTCCCCTAATAAACTCCCTAATCATGAGTATAGTCTATGAGTTCTGTGTGGCCACTACAATGAATTGTCAAACTCAGTAAAGAAGTGGAGTGCCCTGGGGGGGAAGGGAAGAGGAGGGCTGGTATCAGAACTGGTAAAAAGGTGGAGGGTGGAGGCGTGTCTGACCTCTGCCTAACGGAAATCAGCCTTAAGTTGTGCTTCTTCTTCCCCCTTGTGAAGTTAGAGGAGGTCAGACACCGCCCCCATGCCATTTTTACATGTTTCTAATGTTTGGATTCAATATAACTTTGTATTGGGATGATAATTAGAAAATAAAGATATAAAAACGAAGAATCAAAAACTTCAAATCAGCAACTTCAAATTTGATTCAAATTCTAAAAGTCCAAATGAATCTATGAAAACAATATAAAATAAACATCTCCACACTCAACTGTAATTCTTAATTCAACAAAAATAGGATTACGAAGACTTGACAAAGGCCAAGAAGAGAAGAAAACAAAGGGTAATGGCTTGATCAAAAAAAAAAATTTTTTTAAACCAAGACTAGAGCAAGAAGTATATGCTGATGATACTCCAGAAATCAGCCCATTTCTTTATTATTTTACTGCCAAAGTAACTGTCATGGATCTGGAGTAACTCCCCAAGGTACCTGATCTATTTTTCTCCAGCAGACACAGAGACACACAAACAGCTACAAAGAAGGTTGTGTTTCTGCAGAAGTGAAGGGAGAAGTAGCTAATTAAACTCTAGATTGATCTTTCAACAGGAAACTCCAATGTAGCTAGTCTCTAATCCTTGTTGGAAAGATAGCACAATTAGCCATAACTATAATTAGCTGAAAGTGAAGAGGACTTGAAGCACTTACTGATGAAGATCAAAGACTACAGCCTTCAGCATGGATTACACCTCAACCTAAAGAAAACAAAAATCCTCACAACTGGACCAATAAACACCATGATAAACAGAGAAAAGACTGAAGTTGTCAAGGATTTCATTTTACTTGGATCCACAACCAAAACCCATGGAAGTAACAGTAAAGAAATCAAATGACGCATTGCACTGGGCAAATCTGCTGCAAAAGACCTCTTTAAAGTGTTAAAAAGCAAAGACGTCACTTTAAGGACTAAGGTGCGCCTGACCCAAGCCATGGTGTTTTCAATCCTCTCATATGCGTGCAAAAGCTGGGCAATGAATAGGAAGACCAAAGAAGAATTGACGTCTTTGAATTATGGTGCTGGTGGAGAATGTTGAATATACCATGGACTGCCAAAAGAGTGAACAAATCTGTCTTGGAAGAAGTACAGCCAGAATGCTCCTTAGAAGCGAGGATGGCGAGACTTTGTCTCACATACTTTGGACATGTTATCAGGAGCCACCAGTCCCTTGGAGAAGGACATCATGCTTGGGAAAGTGCACGGTTGGCGAAAAAGAGGATGACCCTCAACGAGATGGATTGACACAGTGGCTGCAACAATGGGCTCAAGCATAGCAATGATCATGAGGATGGTGCAGGACTGGGCAATGTTTTATTCTGTTATAAGCAGGGTCACTATGAGTCGGAAAGGACTCGACAGCACCTAACAATAACAAGAAGTATGGCATTCACATTCTAAGAATTTCTTTCCTAATATAGATTTTGCAAACATTCTAAAGGGAAACGTAAAAGACGTCTTAAGAGCAACAACCCATGACTTCCATTCTAACAGCACGGTGAAATACATACACCCAATGGAAATAACTAAAATGCTGGCTAAGGTATTAAAGAAAATAAACAAACAACACAAAAGAATTCTAAAGTATTTCAGTTGAATAGGCATAAAAGTAAGCACACCAGACTCCAGAAATGAAGTCAACCAAGAATCCTGAGGATGGGAGATAAAGGGGATATTAGCACACTTCAGAGCAAAGGCTGCTACCATCTGAACCGAAATATTAGCTCACATATTCTCATATTCTGCTGTTATGCAACTGTTCTTTCACAAAACAATTTATCATGGACTTCTTTTTATGTCACAACATTCTCTTATTCTCTTTAGAGGTTGTATGATATTCCCTTGTATGGTTGTTCTCTACTGATAGGCATTTAGGTCACATGCATATTTTCTGCTATTACAAATATTGCTGTAATGAACCTCCTATGCTATATTCATACATGTATGGTACAAGCATTCCACAGAAGACAGCCCTACAGCTCTCAGAAACACATGGGTCCTGGAACTGCCCACTCCAAATGCTGACGAATCTTAGTAATTCCTGCCTGAAGAGTGAAATAGTTCATGTCCCACCAACTCCACCCGTTTCCCCACACTGAAGTTTATCTTTTAAAATAAAAAAGTTTGACAACTGAATAGATTTTAAAAAAAAAAAAAAGGATATCTTATTCTAAGTTGCATTCCTTTGATTTTTTAAATGAGGGTGAACACCATTTTACACGTTTGTTGACCACCTGTGAACACTTGCCTTTTTAATTTGTAGGGAGCTTTTTTTCTTTTGTGGTAAAGTTTCTTTTATTCTGTAACAGTCACCTTAACCCATCACCATCCCTTTTTTTTTTTTTTTAAATGCCACTAATTTAACAGTGCAGAAACTAGGTCATTTATTTTGTAGAATGCCCCACGGTCTGAATTTGGCTTCTTGCTTCCTTGTGGTAATATTTAACTTGTACCGTAGAACATGTTTTTAAATTGTAGAAACTAAGCCTTTGTATTATGTTGCAAACAGTTTGTCCTATCCAATTAGTATTTATTGAGCATATCTTGGCAAATAAAAGACACAGGCCCTGCCCTTGTAGCACTTACAATCTATTACGGAGGATGGAGGGAAGCACAACTGTGTTAACGACACTTACAAGTGCTATTAAGGAGTCAAAAAGGATACGATGAACAGACAATAATGAGCAGGGGGCATATTTAGCGGAGGGTCATGGAAGGCCTCTCTCCTCTGCTGTTTATCACGTACACGTACAAAGGAGACACTCTTGATTAAACAATGAATCTACTAAACCTGAATGTCTGAGGGTGAAATTTAAAATCCTATAATTATGAAAGTCCCATTTTCCTGATGATGTGTCCAAAGTAAGCAAGACATCCTCACTTCTGAGAAGCATTCTAGTTGTATTTCTTCTACAACTGATTTGTTCATTCTTCTGGCAGTCCATGGTATATTCAATATTATTCACCAATACCACAATGTGAATGCCATCAATTCTTCTTCTGTCATCTTTTTTCATAAACCAGCTTTCACATACATATAAGATGAATGCAAAGACCATGGCTTGGGTCAGGCACACCTTATCAGAGGCTTTTAGAGAGGTCTTTAGCAGCAGATTTGCCCAATGCAATATGTTGTTCTGCTTCTTGACTGCTGTTTCCATGGACATTAACTGTTCAGCCAAGTAGCATGACATTGTTGATAACTTCAATTTTTTTCCTCCACCTATCATGATGTTGTGTATTGGCCCAGCTGTGAAGATTTTCAATAAGTGCTTCAAGTCATCTTCATTTTCAGCAAGCAAGGCTGTGTCATCTACATATTGCAAGTTGTTAATGAGTCTTCCTCCGATCCAGATGCCACGTTCTTCTTTATATAGTCCAGCTGCTCAGATTATTTGTTCAGTATACAGATGGCATAAGTTAAGGTGAAAGGATACAACCCTGCTATACACCTTTTCTAATTTTAAAACCATGTGGTATCCCCTTGTTCTGTTCAGATGACTGCCTCTTCATCCATGTACAGGTTCCGCATGAGCATAATTAAATGTTCTGGAATTCTCATTCTTCATAATGTTATCCATAATTTGTTATGATCCACACAGTCAAATGCCTTTGTGTAATTGATAAAACACAGGTAAACATCTTTCTGGTATTCTCTGCTTTCAGCCAAGATTTATTTGATATCAGCAATGACAGACCTTGTTGCACTCTTCTGAATCCTGCTTTAACTTCTGGCAGTTTCCTGTCAATGTACAGCTGCAGTTGTTTTTGAATTATCTTCAGCAAAATTTTGCTATCATGTGATATTAATGATATTGTTCAACAATTTCCACTTTCCATTTGAACACCTTTCTTTGGAATGTGTATGAATATGGATTTCTTCCTGTCGTTAAATCAGGTATCTGTCTTCCATAATTGACGTAGATGAGGTAGCACTTCCAGCATTGCATTCGTTTGTTGAAGCATCTCATCTGGTATTCTGTCAACTCCTGAAGGCTTGTTTTTCGCCAATACTTTCAGTGCAGCTTTAGTATCATCAGTTCTTGATCATATGCTACCTCCAGAAATGGTTGAACGTCAACCAATTCTTCTTGGTACAGTGACTCTTTGTATTCCTTCCATCTTCTTTTGTGCTTCCTGAGGCATTCAATTTTTTGCCCATACCAAAACAGTCAAACCCAATGCCACTGAGTCGATTCATAGCAATCCTACAGAGTCCTTCAATATTGCACCTCAAGGCTTGAATTTTTTCTTCAGTTCTTTCAGCTTGAGAAATGTTGAGTACGTTCTTCCCCTTTTGGTTTTCTAACTCCAGGTTTTTGCACATTTCATTATAATAGTTTACTTTGTCTTCTCAAGCTGCCCTTTGAAATCTTCTGTTCGGCTCCTTTACTTCATCGTTTCTTCGGTTCGCTTTAGCTACTCTGTTTTTAAGAGCAAGTTTTAGAGTCTCTTCTAACATTCGTTTTAATCTTCCCCTTGTTATCTATACTTTAGAGTTCAAATTAAGGAAAAAAAGGTACAGATTTAAAGGAAAAGACATTTCCTGTCTTTTTACTTCTTTTTTAAAAATCAAGTTTCTTAGGAACATAAGATAGTTAAAGGTGGCAAGGGTGGGGAGTGAGTATACATTTTAGATTTCCTCAATCAGATTCTGTATATTTGTGAACTCACTTATTCAGGGAGATAGGCTGTTTAAAATACTTCTCTACAAGAACTTCAGCCTGGTCTAATGTAGCTTTCTATGGTTTTGGTTATTTCAAGATGGTCTTATGAGCTACTGAGTTGGGATTTGAGCAGTTAAATTTAGAGAAAGGAGGGGAAATTGAGAGTTTAATTTATCTATGAGCCAAGATATTAAAAACAACAAGGTCTCTAACTTAATCAAAATGCTTTCCTGGGTAAAGAGAGACTAAGGGTCAGAAGCACCAAACCAAATAGATTCTACCACATGTTTCGGTGGTCACACAAATCAATTATTCTAAAACCCTTTCCCATAAAAGAAGTAGCCCAAGTTTCCAACAGTTCAAAGCCATGGGGCTGATATATAGCAAAATTAAAATCTTGGAAATCTTACAGTGTACTTAAGAAAAAATTGTACTTCCTCTCTAATATCCAAGCAGCTCCAGTCCAAGCAGAATGAACATCATCACCTATCTATAACAAACTGGACCTTTGAGAACAACACTCTGTCCAATAGCTAGAACTCTGTCCAATCAGCTAGAACACAAAATTTCCCCAGGTAACCCAAGAACTATAAAGCAAGCCGACAGCTACCTCTATACATTTGGGAAGAGTACAGCTATTTTGTGTACGACTCACTTTGTAGCTCCTCCATTGCCTTCATCATTATCTGAGGATGATGATGTAGAAGAACCAGGAAAATAAGTTGAATCCACATGGTTGGGACTGACACTTTGAGCTGGATTTATTGGAGAAGATCGTTCATACAATGGAGTATGTTTCCCTTCATGAGGAATGTTACTATAGTTGTTCTGCTCAGCCAAATTCTTTCCACTTGTTTCCAAAGTGAGAGCCGGCTCAGAGAGGCTATAGGGGTATGGACCCTGACCCGGAGCACCACCTGGGCTTGGCATCTGTGGGACCCAAAACAAAATCACACATATCATGCTCATGGAGAGAAATGACTGCCTATAGGACCCAGATTTAGGTTAATATTTCCTTTTCTTGGCCTATTTTTAATTCAACAAATATTTGCATCTCTTTTACATACCCACTGAGAGTTAGAGAAATTGTAGCAATCATTAAAATTTAATACACGTGTAGCTTTAAAGGCCAACCATACCCCACCAGATACATCGCTAACTGGTGGCCACAAGAACAGAAATACCCTTACCACAGGTTTTGCTTGTAGAGAGGTCTGCGGAATGTTGAGCATCTGAGGGGGAACATACGGTGGCACTATCCCAGGCATTCCAAATTGATTTGGTCTGGCTGTTTCATCAATATGGAAAGAAAATAATAAAACAAATGTGAATAGAGTAATACTTTAGCACACTGTTAGGACGTATCTAGTGGCTAGCATATTCCTCCATTTGTCTTATACTTTTTCATGCACTGACATGACCACTGATCCCATTTCTTAGAAATATTTAGAAACCGATGTTTAACATAAACAAAATCTTTAATTTTATTATGATCAATTTTTTTTACACTGAGGCCAGGATTTTAACTTTTAAGAATTTTCAATTAAATTTTGACAGTATTTTTTGTTTTGTTCATTTCCTTGAGTGCCTCATTTGTTCCTTCTCTAATTTTACAGGTATTCTCTGTAATTTAGTTTCTCTCACTGTTCACTGCTGCTCCCTGCACTGCTTCTAACCTGAAAACTCAGCAAAACTAGAAACCCTGGTAATACTATAGGCAGTATAGGAAGAAAACAGTGATAGAACACTTTTCCTTAAATGTGTAAAACAACAGAATTTTTCTAATTAAAACACTTCACAACTAAAATTAGGTTCTTAGCTAACTAGCAAGTTTTTAAATATAAAGTGTGCTAGTTGCTGCCCATACTTTTATTATTTTTAATTGTTAAGCAAAATCATTTTTAGGTTACACATTTTACCATGCATTACAGAATCAGTAACTTGGGATTTTTGTTCTCTTTTAAAATTATGTCATAAAACTATTATGACTTACACTGGCACTTGTTATTCATTATTTTCATGCTAACTTGCAAAAGTAGAGAATTTTATCTGGGTATTGCAAGGAAAAAGCCACGTGGAAAAGAACACTGTTAGGACGAGAGACCAGCCACTGGCCACCTGGGTCTCCAGGACCGCATGGAGACTGTAAGGACCAAGGCACAGGCCGGCAGGCTACAAGTGAAGCTACAAATTGAGACCTCAGATAACTGATCATTTCTTTCCACCCAGATGACTCTCCATGAACCTCAGAAGCTACAATCCATTTGAAGATCGAATCTCCAAGTGCCTTCAGCTCTGAAGCTCTAAAATGGCACGTCTTATGATCCTGGCAACTACTAAGAGAAAATCTTGGCACAATTTCTACCTTTACACTAAACAGAGAAAAAACTGTAGTCCAAGTAGCTGGGAATGGTAAAACTGGCATGTGTGTGCACACAGGGAACACCCTCACACACATGTACACGTAGAAAAGAGACACTCCTCATTAAATAATGAAATCTACTAAATCTGAATGTCTGAGGGTGAGATTTAAAATCCCATAATTATGAAAGTCCCATTTTCAGGTGATTCTGAATCACGGTCAGATTTTGGCCAAAGAATATTATGAAATCCATCAAGGTCTAATATTTTCATTTAAATCACTGTAAAAGTCTAGTTTACAATGTCTTGTCACTGACCTTCCATACCTAACTTTTGAATAATAAAAATGAAAGGCTGAGCTCATTAGCTATGCAGCAGCAGCAAGTCAAGTGAAGGTGATCATTTTTGTTGCATTCTATTTTTGGCCATTACGTGCTAAAAACTTCCTGAAAAGCACAAACTTTCCTTGAAAAAACAAACAAAAAAATTATATTACAACTTGAAACCAAAGATTTCTAAGGAAAGAATATTTTCTAAAATCATAATGATGTAATACATTTTTGAAAATCCACACCACTAGTTACTATTCTGTGATAACTTAGTTCAATCAGTGAATTAATTTGTCTACATTTCTTTTAAGGCTACAGAAATATGTAACAACCCAGGGTATGCCTCCATGGATTGCACACTGTCTACTAAACCAGTTCTTGTTCTCAACGCCAAAGTGCAGCTAAGCAGAGCCATTATCTGCCTTCCTTATGACAAGAGGGCCTTTCTCAGAACAGACACTGGGCTCACACAGTGGAGATTAACACCACCAGTTTCTCATTATCCTCCTTTCATAAATACTTACTGGAGGGGCAGGCTTTTGTTAGACAAGTATGCAAACTGAAGACAGACAAAGATAGGAGAATCAATGTAGAAAAAATGTTTCATTACTATAAAGTTATATTTCCATAATTTTTAAATATTAAAGACTTCTTTAAGAATAAAGGGAAAAGAAACATTGATTGCAATCCTTACAGAAGTACTTAACTGACTTTTTACCCTATTAAACAAAACATGCTATCGAGCTATATACTTCCTTGAATGATTTATTATGCCTATATCAAGCTGTCCATCTTTTGCTCTAAGTTAAAATAAGACAGAAGATTTTAAAAAAGGAATGGTATTAAACTAGAACCTCTACTTAAAAGTAGTTAGCTCTACCCTAGCCTCCAGCTCTGCCATTTCTTGGCATATTATTGCTTAAATAATATATTAAACAAAACAAAGACTAGTAACAAAATAAATTTTTAAAAAATTCTATAATGCACGAGTGCTGATGATTTTTCAATTGCTATACCAAAATATATATATATAGCTTTGAAAATTAGGTTCACAGATTAGCTAAATCAATATAATCCCTACCATCAACACTAGTTCTCAATGCTTGCAAAAAAAAAAGGGGGGGGGGGCAAAAATTCCCGACTATTTTAGGCATCTGGGGTCTTAAAAGCTAGTGAGCAGCCATCTAAGATACATCAATTGGTCCCAACCCACCTGGAGCAAAGGAGAATGAAGAACACCAAAGACACAAGGAAAATATTAGCCCAAAAGACAGAAACGGCCACATAAACCAGAGACTTCATCAGCCTGAGACCAGAAGAAGATGGTGCCCAGCTACTACCAATGACCGCCCTGACAGGGAACACAAGAGAGAGTCCGTGAGGGAGCAGGAGAAAAGTGGGGTGCAGAACTCAAATTCTAGTAAAAAGACCAGACTTAATGGTCTGATTGGGACTGGAGGAACCCCAGAAGACATGGCCCCCAGACTCTCTGTTAGCCCAGAACTGAAACCATTCCTGAAGCCAACTCTTCAAAGATTAGGCTGGACTATGGGGTCATAAAGAGAGTGCTTCTTAGCTCAAGTAGATGCATGAGACTAAATGGGCAGCTCCTGTCTGGAGGCGTGATGAGAAGACAAAAAGGGACAGGAGCTGGTTGAACATGGGTAATCTGGGGTGGAAGGAGGAGTGTGCTGTCACATTACAGGGAGAGCAGCTAGGGTCAAACAGCAATGTGCATATAAATTTTTGTATGAGAAACTGACTTGAACTGTAAACTTTCACTTAAAGCATGAAAAAAAAATTCAAATATTTTAAACATATTCAAATGGACATATTTACTAACTAGCAATACTGCCTGGAAATTAAGGCACGAAGTTGTACGAAGGAAAATGTCATGCAATGTTTCATTAAAAAAAAAAAAAAAAAAAGTTGCTGTCAAGTCGATTCCGACTCAAAGCAACCCTACCATTACATTCTAGACAAATAGTTTCCAAAAAAAGCAGGAAGGGGGCAAGGGAGCAGAGTGGGAACAAACAGTAGCCTAGTTTGGCTAGATGTGGCTGGCAGAGGAGAGACTGGCAATCAATGAGAAGGGGGATTATGCCCAAATGTGAAGGCTAGGGACAAAAGTCGGCCCAGAGAGGCAGCAAAGGCTTTTGAGCAAGAGAAGACACAAGTTGTTCCTATGCTTTTAGAGGACTAAATTTTGTAGGGGAAACACGGCAGAGGTTTTTGGTAAACGCCGACTCCTAGGAGCTAAGAGCTGTGGAAGAGCTGATGCCCGTTAGCCTGCAGTGCTAGATGGACCACATTTGAAGAGCTAGAGCTCACTGTCCAGGAGAGAGACCCTCAGGAGGAAAGGCTGAAAAACCTGAGGCTGATTAGCTTGAAGAAGGTGAAGGAGCATATTCTATGTGGCTCCTGAAAGAATTATGAACAACCGGAAAAAAAATCAAGCTAAGGAGGCGTATTTCAAGTCAATATAAATAAGAACCTTCTAAGAATTAGAGCAGTTCAACACTGAAAAAGGTTGCTTTACTGACTGCTTAATTGTTTATACAAGAATACTGAAGAGTAATAAAGTAGTTTAGTACTTATACACCTGGTTCCTGAGTTTTGAAGAGTATCAAGCGTTTGGCTAGTGAGAGTTTTATCCAAATCTATTCAGTTCCTGAGCTCACTTAATCAGCATTCAAATCATATAAATTCAGATAGTAAAACAAACTTGTGTTTGTACTGACTGAAGAAAGCTCAAGAAAATAGAAAAAGAACACTTAAACCTCATTTAGCCATCTAAATTATTTCATAAGTCTATGATAAAACAAGATAAATTACTTTCTATCTGTGGATTTTAGAAAAGCACAATCTGAAAGAAAAGCATAATACTGTATTTTGAAGAACTGGTAAATAAAACTGATATTCTTCTTTTATTACCTAATACTCTGAAAAGCCACTAACAAACATAAAACAGGTCCATCCTTCAAAGACACACTCTGTAGTCTTTTAAACCACATAAAAGCTGAATGGAGTACATATTTCAGTTTTTCCAAAATGATCAACTTTCAGATTTTTTTTTTAAAAAAAAAAGAACCCTTCAAAAGCCACAAGGTCAAAAAAAAATTTAAAAAAAAAAGCCACAACTGAAGGAAAAATTATAGAAATAAAGACTGAAAAGTAGAAGTTTCAGTAAGATCAAGAGAATCCTATTATTTACTTGGGACTCTGGACCCAAGGAAGAAGAAAAAAATACACACACTTTCTATTCAACATAAGTAACACCTTAGCTTTTCCTGTGACGGCTTCTGTTCGGTCAAACCCCTGGTGGCTTTGACCTCAATGTCATCTGCATTAGCTTTAAAAGGATAAAAACTGAAAAAGATGAACACGGATACATCTCCAAAGAAAAAGCGAGTGCAGAATGACATGTTTCACAATGCATTTAATTAAAAAACCAGAGTACTACTATTTATTATTCCACATATGAGGTTAAAAAATTATAAAAACATTGAGGGGGATATACACGACTTTTAGAAAAGCCTGATGCATTTCTTTAAAAAAAAAAAATCTGAAGCAAATGTTATCATGATAGCAGTAGTGGATACACTACTGTTAATGATTAAGATTCTATTTTTCTATTTAAAGTTTATCATAATAAAACATTTTAAGCAAAAACTTGAAAACAGTGGGTTCAGTAAACAAACTTATAACATGAAGACTGAATATTAAATAATTTAAAAAGAATATCAAATTTTTAAAGATTATTAGTAAAGTATAGCAACAGTGTATTATCAAATACCTTGTGACAATAAATTTTTTTAAAAAGTGACCACTGTAACCGCAAAAAACTGAAAATATTCTAGATGGTGACAGTAGAGATGTGGCTAAATAAGTTACAGTACCTTCTCAATGGAATATTAGATACTCAGAAAAAATAAGGCAAACCTATGTTAAATGACATGGAAAACTCTCAAACGTGCATTTTTAAGTGGAAAAAAGGCATGTCATCAAATAGTTTGTATAATCTGATTCCATTTATGGGTTACAAAAAGAAGTGGTGAGGTTCACCTTTGGAAGTAGGATGAGAGGGACCTCATCTCTTCTGTAACAGAAATGGAGGGAGAAAGCACAGAAATGCACATTGGTTAAGTTTACTGCTTTGCCAGTGAAGAGTCAGGGGGCATTTCCTCACATATGCTTGCTTCTATAATCTCTGTGAAGTTAGAGGTAAGATCATTTGCTGAGACTGAGTGGGGAGATGGGCTGCAGGTAAGGAAAATCTGAGCTAGTGAAAAGTTAACTAACAGCAGTTACAGCAGAGAAGACACTGGGATTCACAAGTCACTTTTGTCCTAGGAACAGACCTGAACATGAACACTCCTGGGATCCTCTGTGGCCAGTTCAGGTGTTCTGTCTCAGCCTGGACTGCACTGCAAGCATCAAGAAATTCTCTTTCATGTTTGTTCTTTTTCTCCCCTAGTGTACACATGTACTGTCACTCCTCTGTTAGAATGGTTCTGCTGTTTCAGGCAGGTTACACTGGGGAGTCTTTTTTTTTTTTTTAAGTAATATTTTATTTCTACACAAATTGTTCAGTGACATTGGTTAAATTCTTCACAATGTGTGAACATTCTCATTATTCCCGTTCTGGCTGTTCCGTTTCCATTAACCTAGTTTCCCTGCCCCCCCTGCCCTCCCCCCCACTTTACATTCTCATTTTTCCTTTAATTGTTGACCATTTGTTCTCCTATAGGTGATTTTTTAAAGGACCACAGTACTTACGGGTGATAATCATTATTTTGTGAGCCAATCTGTTATTCAGCTACAAGGTGACCTTAGGGATCTCATGGCAATAGTCTCGGGAAGTCCTCCAGTCTCAACCAGTCCAGTAAGTCTTTTTTTTTTTTTTTTAAATGAATTTGAGGTTTTGCTCAACATTTTTCTCCCATTCTATCAGGGTCCAATTATTGTGGCCTACACTGTAGAGTCTTTATGAATGTTACATCCCTGCCTTGCTTTCCTGAGAGTCTACCTTAGCCATCTATCTTTACAAATTTGGTTACTCTGAATCAGTCTGCAAGAATGTGGTCACCCTTTGGGAGCTCTGCTGTGATACAGGCTGATGGCCAGATTCTGGATCCAGGGTAAGCTTGTCAAGATGAAATGCTCTGTGAGGTCCCCCCTTAAGCACCCAGTGGCTATAACCATAGGTCCTTTCTTTGCTCATCATTATGTAGGATCTGTTCTTTTTTTAGTGGGTATAGAACCTATTTCAATACGGTCCTCTTTGTAAATTTTCTTCTCTTATTTGCACAAGAAGTTTTCCTACCTGTTTGCTTAAAGTAAGCTGTCCTCATGGTTGCCGTTGGTCTGCACACTCTGACTATGACCTACCTACACTGCCTATGAATGAGCTAGGGACTTTGTAGAGGCTGTGATAGCCTAAATATAGCACTTGAGATTCTACTGCCACTCTGAAAACCATCCTAGGTATTAAGAGGCTATCTACAAGAAGAGATAAGATGTACCTACTCCCCTACTATTAGTCACCACATGTGCCCTAGATTTCATCCACTTCTGCTTTCTGAGGAACCATAAGCTATTATCACCTATTCCCGTGTACATCTTCAATCTCTCCCTCTCAGTATTGATCAATTTTTCCTTTTATTTCAAAACCCCACTACTTTATGGGAATGATTTGAGACGTATTTGAAGAACTGATTCTTGCCACCTACCCCATCCTCTTCTACGTCTTTCTGTACTGGAGAAGTTGGAAGGCTAGAAACTATTTTCTCTGGGATCTCTTGCACCTGACTGAGGATCAACCAATCAAATACATCTGCATGAGAACTGGAGGTGTAAGCAGCAGAAGCCTTATTCCAGCTATTTTTGCTGACACACTACCTGACAGTCTGTAGTCCTCATCTTGCCTAACCTTTCAGCAGAATTCAACATAGCTGATGACTCTACTCTTGAAACAAAGTCTTCCCTTGGCTCTCTCTGCACCACATATTGTCTCTTAGGTTTCCTCCTACCTTCTACCTGGCCCTAGAGCACTATCTCAGGTATTCTTCCTGCTACACCCCCTAGGTGAAGCCCAGCTACCATCGGTGTCAATTAGCATCTACATATCCAATGATTCCCTGACCTGTGACTCGAGCTTAGCTCCTCCACTGAGCTCCTGGGTGTGTATTCAATGGCCTACTTAACATCACCACCTGGGTCCTAGAAGGTGCCTCAAAACTTGTGTCCAAAACTGCCCTCCAAACCTGCTCCTCTTGCAGTATCCTCTATCTCATCAACAGCACCATCATCCATTCTGCTCAAGCCAAAAATCTGGCATTCATTTTCCCCGTCTCTTTTCACTCAGCTTGCATGCCTAAGCATCAATACCTATTTCCTATTTGTTCCATCTCGCAAATGTCTGTCAAATTACTATTACTTCCATCTTCCCACTGCCAAGAGCCTTGTCCAAGCTACAGTGATCATTCCTTCCCTAGACTACTGCAGTAGCTGCCTATCCCATTCCCTTGCATATACTTTGCCCACTCCAATCCATTCTGCACACTGCAGCCAGAGTAATCAAAACACAAATCTGAGCACACCACTCCCCAGATTAAAACTCTTTAGTGATACTTCCTTAATCTGGAAAATCAGGCGGGGAATAATGCTTGAAATACTGGTGAAATGTTTTTAAAACTTTCCCATTAAGATCAAGATGAGGACAAGAATATCCACCATCACTGCTGTTGTTGGTTGCCATCAAGTCAATTCCAACTCACTGCGACCCCATACGTGCAGAGTAGAACTGCTCCACAGGGTTTTCAAGGCTGTGACCTTTCACAAGCAGATCACCAGGCCTGTCTTCCGAGGTGCCTCTCAGTGGGTCTGAACGGCCAACTTTCAGCTCATAGTTGACAGCTTAACCATTTGCACCACCCAGGGACTCCACAGTGAAGATATATCATTTCATCCATAAATATAGGACTTAATAGTGTACATTTAAAGGAAAAAATTAATGTATATGACATTACAACTTTGATATCAAAGTATATCAGAAAGAGACAAAAACATGTCACAAACTGGGAGATAATATTTATAACCTATATACCTGACAAAAGATTAGTATTCAATATATATAAAGCATTCCTATGAATCAATACAAAAAGACAACCCAATAAATAGCAGGCAAACAACATGAACAAGCTTTTTATAATAGAGGAAACACTACTGGCTCATAAACATAATTAAAGATGTTCAACCTCATTAGTAAAGTCATGCGTTGTTTAATGTCCATGATATGTTAAATGAAACAGGATGTATGTGATTTTGATGTTGTGCCAACGCTGGATTATATACTTAGCAAAGCTATATTGGATATTGTAGTGTACTTGTATTGACTAAATAGCCAAGATACTACACAGATACAGTACCATATTTCAGCTAATGTATCTGGCAATAGATGAGATTGAATGCTGCTGCCTACGAGTGGAAGCATACACTGTTACATGGTAAATTTTCATATGTAAGTAGGGAAAGTTCACATTAAAATAACGATAGAAAGTACAGTACAGTACACACATAAGGCAGTAACATGGGTGTTTATGACTATCGAGACATATGTATTTTGGTTTGGTTTGGGTTTATAGGTGCTGTACCATTATATGTCTGGCAGCACAATTGCTGCGTATACAAGAGACATGAGATACACGTGCTGCATGTGGGAAGCTGTTATGCTCACTATGCCCAGTTATGTCTGCTACATCCTGTTCTCCAATCAGCACTTCTAACCTTTATTATAACCTTATGGGACCACAGCTGTACAGGTGGTTGGCCGCTGCTCTAACAGACGTTATGCGGCGTGTGACTGTGATCAAGGAAATTAACACTGAAACCATTACGGGATATAATTTCACAACCACTGGACAAAAAAAAGAAGATGGAGCAACTGGAGAACTCATCTACTTCTGCTGAGAGACTAACTTGGTACACTCACACTGGAGAGCAGTGTGGCAGTATCAGGACCACACCTTATGGCTCTACCTGAAATTTCACTCTTAGGTATTTACTCTTTAGAAACCTCACTTGTGTACCAGGTTACATAAAGAATGTTCATAGTGGCACTGTCTGTAGTAACAAAAATCTGGAAACATCCCAATTTCCCATCAATAATAGAATGGATAAATAAATGCTAAGTCAATGGATTGCTATACAACAGTAAAAAGTGAACTACTGCTATGCACATCAATATAAGTAAATCCCTATAACAGAATATTGAACTAAAAAAGCAAGTCAGAAAAATACATGCTATACAATTCCATTTAATAACAGATAAAATGAAAACAAAACCAAAACAAAACCATATAGTATTCAAGGATACAGATGTAATAAACTATAAAGCAGGGGAATAACCAATAGAAAATTCAGAGTAGTGGAGGGTGGGAGATACAACCAAGGACAGGCATATAAGTGGGTATGATATGAGTAATGTTCTACTGAATTTCATTAAGTGTACAATAAACTGTATGTGTTATAGTTCACCAAATAATTTAACTTCATAAAATTAAAAAATGTTTCAATGTGACACACATTGTATGATCCCTCTTTTAAAAGAATAAAAACAAAACAACAATAAACCCACTGCCGTCAAGTCAATTCCAACTTACAGTGACCCTACAGGATAGAGCAGAACTACCCCATGGGGTTTCCAAGGAGCTGCTAGTGGATTCGCACTGCCGACCTTTTGGTTAGCAGACAAATGCGCCACCAAAGCTGTTGTGGGGGAGGGAGGCGGGGGCGGCAGAATCATGCTCTAGATCATAGATACTTGTCATTTTTGGTGATGGGAAAAGTGGCACCAAATGTGGATGTAGTGAGCACAACCTGACCAAAGTAAATGTCACTGAGAAGCGCTCAAGAGAAAAGGATGCTTGTACTAAAGAATCTGACATATATAATTTGGCAACAACTCCAACAAAGACCAAAAAAACAAAAAGAGTGTATGGTCACGTGTGTATGTGTACTGGCATAGAGGTATACAGGTAGGAACAGGCATATACACACGTGTGTAGAAGTATCTATATGTACGTGTATGTACAGATATATATGTGCAGACAGAAGACACAACTCCAGACACTCCTCAGACATAACCAAACACCTTGCAAGATTTTCTGGGTTTGAAGGCTTAGGACCTTAGTCTCATGGGACAACTCAGTCAGTTGGCATAATATAGTTCACAAAGTTCATGTCTGCATCCTAGTAAAGTGAGTAACGTCAGGGGTCTTAAAAGCTTGTCAGCAGCAGTCTAAGATAGAACTATTGGTCTCTACTGGTCAGGAGTGAGAAGGAAGCCAAAGTCTTAGAGAAGAAACAAATCTACAAGGCTAACAGCCTACACAAGACACGACCTCATCTACCCTAAGACCAGAAGAACTAGATGGTGCCTGGCTACCACTAACGACTGTGATGACCAGGGGTCACAACAGATGGTCCCAAACAGAACGGGAGAAAAATGTAGAAAACTCTAATTCTTTGAAAAAGTCAGACTAACAAGACCAGTGGAGATGAGAGGACTTGGTAAGACTATCCCTGAGACACTTTTTAAACCTTGAACTATCCCGAGATCACTTTTTAGTGAAACAACAGAGTGGCACACAAAATAAAGGATATTACCCGTAAGTATGGTGCTCCAATAAAAAACCATCTGTATAAAACCAAATGGTCACCATTTACTCTACAGCAAAGATGAAAAGATACAGAGGCAGGGAAAGCAGAACAACAGAACACAAAGAAATTTTGATATATGGTGGAAAATTTAATGTTACTGAACAATTTGTATAGAAATCGTCAAATGGGAACCTAATTTTCTGTGTAAACTTTCATCAAAAACACAATATTATTTTAAAAAAAAAAATCTTTCAGTGCATTTTTATTGTCCTAAGAATGAAATCTAAAATCCACGGCTGTGTGTGGACACTCGGCTCACTGCCAGCCTCAAGCATCCGGTCACCGCTCTCTCCCTGGCTTCCTGTGCTCCAACCACATTCTTCTTCCACATCATTTGCTCTTACCTCAGGACCTTGGCACATACTGTTTCCTCTGCATGGACTATAGTTCCTCCTATACTGTCACCTTGCTAAGACCCTACTCAACTTTTAAATTCCATTATAAACATTAATCAATCAGAATAATCAGCCATTGATTTAATCAAATATTTGTTTAATCAGATTGGTCTTCCTTGAGTTTCAAAAGGTTAACATATCCTGTTTCTGTTTCTATATGATTCCTTTTCTAACATTCAACACTCATTTGGTTTTTGTCTTCCCCTCTAGCCTAGTCTGTAAGGACAAGGACGATGTCTGTCTTATTCAAAAAGGGTAGTATCACCTGTTTCCGTCCACTTATGATTACTTTTCTAACATTCAACACACTCATCTGGTGTATGTTTTCCCCTTTAGCCTATAAAATAGTCTATAAAGCAAGGAGGAGGTCTGTCTTGTTTACCACATTGCCCAGTGCCTGGCATGTAGTGGACAAATCCATGCACCCATTTACTTTTCACTGGGGAAGATTAGTAAACACAGTGGTTGCTTTTGAACCTTGATTGGGCCTGTTTCACTTGTGGAGCTTTTTAAAAATACACTAGGACTAGCTCAAGCCTAGAGATTCTAAATTTACACATCTGAAGTGGGACCCTAGCACCTGTATTTTCTGCTTCTTTTTTTTGGTTTAACTCCACCAAAGATTTTCAAGCACAGTTAAAGAGTTGAGAACTACTGGTTCAACCAGGAAATCAAACATTTTGACAATTAAATTTCAACATATCTTATTTGTGCTTACATTTAGTTAGATTGGTGATTCCCTGGTGAGATTTGGCAGACTTTAAGAGCTATGATTAAAAAAAAAAAGGACAGAATTATAATCATCTCTATATCCCCAGTTGCTAGCACAATGTTTCAGAAATAATAAATGCTACTACTTTTTAAATTAATGAGTGAACCTAATCTCACCTGTAACTTATTTAAAAATTCTGTCCAAGAATAGATAATTTCTAGGAGTTCATAATGCAAAGACAGTATGGACTGGAACACATTCTTGGTTCACCCTTTAAAAGTACCACATACCCCTCCAAATCATTCCTTATACCATTGCTGGGACAATGGAACAGTGAGCGTGTATATTTCCTTCTATAAATTCTAAACCTCCCAATAACTATTTGGGGATCTGGTCTTTTTTCTAAACACTGCAAAAGATCCAACAGGCATAGAAAGAAAGGCACAAGAGCAGTGGTTCCCAACTGCCAGTCTAACTGGTGATGTGCCAGGCTGTTGTGGATTGAAGTGTGTCACCCAAGTACATGTGTCAACTTGGTTAGGCCATGATTCCCAGTACTGTGTGGTTGTCCTCCATTTTGTGATGGTAATTTTCCTATGTGTTGTAAATCCTTATATCTGCCTGTGGTTAATGAGGCAAGATTAGATTATGTTAAAGGGGATTAGAGTAGGATGTAAAACCTTTGCTAAGGCCACATCCTTGATCCACTGTGAAGGGAGTTTCCTCGGGGTGTGGAGGTGTGGCCTGCACCTCCTTTTACCTCACAAGAGATAAAAGGAAAGAGAAGCGAGCAGAGAGTGGGGGGACCTCATACCACCAAGAAAGCTGTGCCAGGAGCAGAGCATGTGCTTTGGACCCAGGGTTCCTGCATGGGGAAGCTCCCAGAGCAAGGGAAGATTAATGACAAGGAGCCTCCTCCACAGCTGACAGAGAGAAAAGCCTTCCTCTGGAGCTGATGCTCTGAAGTTGGACTTCTATCCTACGAGACTGTGAGAGAATAAACTTCTCTTTGTTAAAACCATCCACTTGTGGTATTTCTGTTATAGCAGCACTAGATGACTAAGACACAGGCCAAACATGAAGGTATAAACAAGAAGATTGTTTTTCAAAAATACAGACTCTTGAGGTCCACTTAAGATCGTAATACAGCAGTTCAGGGCTAGAACTTAAAATTCCAGCCAGGTTTAGAAACCTGTAGTTAGAGTAAACTTACCCTATTTCTATTCCCAAGATCCATATTCTAAGCTTCTAGTGTGATTCTCTTAAAATTTCTTCAAAACTCTACACGTATTCCAATTTCTAAAATGATTAATACAGACAGGTTCTAATAAACATGTAAGTTATGCTTCCAAACTGGCTGTTCAAAATTCTAAATGTTTTCTCCCATAAAATAATAAATTATGGTTGTATTACAGGACACATAAAACAAAAGCCCACCTATGACTTAACTATCATTTATAAAAATACTTTTATAGAAAACATGGTTTGGGTTCTAACTTGAGATACCAAGAAAACATCTCTCCAACTCTGCATTGTTTATTTTTTTTGGATTTTCAATTTCAGTTGTAGTCATCACCATGTGGAGCTTTACGAGTACGATCCGAGTAGCATGTATAGGTAAAATCAACAGTAGTTAGCTCCAGTTTATTTTTGTTCCTTTACATGTTATCAGAATTGTTCCAAGCATGCATGTGTTAACATTTAATTAGGAAAGAAAAAATGATTTTTAGATGAATCCATTTCTGCTTGTTTCAAATTGTATATGTAGCTTGAAATAAAACTTCCTTCCCCATCTTTGCCTCGACCCCTCTCCAGGCTCATCTCCCACCATTCCAGGCTACACACCAACAGTTCCAACATCCTACATTTCCCCAAAACTTCCTGCCCTTTTTGTAACTCGTGTGTGCTTGTTAGTCCCTCTGCCATACAATTCAGATTTCACAACTGGAAGGATTAGGAAATGCTTTATAGAAAGATTTATAGATAGTTATAAACCTACCTGAAAATATCACTCTAAACAGCCCAAATTCTTTACCAATTACACTCCTACTCTCCATGAACCACTGAGTAGTGAAAGTGAAAACGAAACTGAATTCTAAGAGTATCAACTTCACCTATAAAATACTTACCTCACAGGGTTGTTTAATGATTTATTACAACATGGAAGCACTTTATAGAATGTTACATATTTTTAAGACGCTCAGATCTTTAATTCGAACTTAGAACTTTAAAATTCATCTTGCTTCTTCAAAACGTCTTCAAAACTGTTTTTATGAGCCCCAGATCAAGGCCAAAGGTTAAGCGTCTTTCTCCATACTCTTACTGTCTTGTTTTTTACCTCCTGAATAAATGTTCAAGCCCAAGTACGCTATAATTTAGACTGTTTAAACTACAAAGATTATCAAGTGAAGATAAGAACGTCAATACAGACACACAAAAATGCCAACTACTACTTTCTGTGAACTCCTTTCAGGCTGACTATTCAACAGTTTAACCATTCACTACCCTTTCCAGCCATTCTTCCTACCAAAATAACTACAGAATGTGTCATTTAACAAGTATTTATTCAGAGTACTTTACATACATTTTCTCTCTTAAATTTTCATATAGTTATCCCATTCTAATAAAGAGGAAACCTGAGGCTAGGGGTTGATGGAATCAGGATTTGAACACAGCCAACTTCAACATCCATGTTGCTAACTATCTCAACAAACATTTATTAAGCATCTCCTCTATGCAAGGTATAGAGATGCTACAACCTAGGCCCTGTCACATCTCACCTTAACGGATGTAATAATGGAATAGTCTCCCTCCTTCCAATGATTCCTGCCCCCTTTCCAAGAGTAACCCTAAAACACATCTAATCATGTCACTCTCCTGATTTAAAAAATTTTTAGTGGATTAATTAATTCAGTGAAATATGTATCCACTGAGCCCTGGTGGCACAGTGGTTAAGAGCTTGGCTGCTAACCAAAAGGTTGGCAGTTCAAATCCACCAGCTGCTCCTTAGAAACCCTATGAGGTAGTTCTACTCTGTCTGATAGGGTTGCTATGAATTGGAATTGACTCGACAGCAACAGGTTTGTTTTTCTGGGGGGGGATACAGGAGTGAAGGTAACAGATAAGGTCCTTGATCTGATACACCTTACATTCTTGGGCAGGGGGCTGTGTGTGTGTGAAGAAAAGTAACTGACAAACGGGCTTAGAATTAAAATGAGTTGATGTGATAGAGAATGAATGGCCTAGGGGCTAACTTAGATCAGTTCATCAAAAAATGCCTCAGAGAAGAAGTAACATTAAAGCTTAGAGGTCAGAATGACCCAAACACAGGGGGGAGAAAAACACAAACCAAACCCGTTGCCGTTGAGTCGATTCAGACTCATAGCCACCCTATAAGACAGAGCAGAACTGCCCCACAGAGTTTCCAAGGAGCACCTGGCAGATTCGAACTGCCAACCTTTTCATTAGCAGCCATAGCTCTTAACCACTATTGCCACCAGGGTTCCAAAAGACAGGAAAGTAGGGAAAAGAGAGCTCTATGCACAACATAGTGTAAAGGCCCTAAGGTAGAAGCCAGCTTGGTAAACTCCAGCAAGAAACAAGGCCAGGCCTGGTGAGGTGGGAATGGTTAAAACTTGCTACAAGACAGGTTCGCAGGAGAGAGGTTGGTAGGAACTGGGTCACGGGGAGTGCGCAAGGTAAGGAGTTAGACTTAGCTCAGTCACTTCTTCTAAGAAGTCATCCTTACCACTCTAAAACAGATTATATATGCCTGGCTCCCTTTTGTAATTTCATAGCATCTTATCCATACTGTATCAATATTGTTGATATTTACTTGTCTATCACCTCAGCCACACAGGGTCATCAAAAGCTGGAACCGTATCTTTTATCTCTGTATCTTCAGTGCCTAGCGCATAAGTAGGCACTATGTTTAAGTAAATGAATGAATGCTATCCAGTAAAGGACAGCTGTTTTTCAACCTTGGAATTACTCTTCTAAGACCAATAAAAAGTCTAATTCCCATAATACTCTCACGAACATGCCATCTTTTGTTAACAGCTGATATGATACAAATGACACACCTTAAACAACAGCTGGCAGTGTTATTTCTCACCTTTTACTGCTCTGGATCCTCAGAAACGCCAATTCAGGACTGAGGAGGGTGCTTATGGCTTAGTGTTTTACAACCTCCCATGAGATACTCACTATGCAGGAAGGCTTTAGGCTAACAATTTTTAAACATTTTTATTCCCCAATTTCAGATCTCTGAATTAAATTCTGTCTTTTACAAAAAAGGCAATAAAAGACACAAATCCACTGCATTTATGAAGTTATTTTTAAATCTGGAGGATCTTTTATGTCCTCAGTGAATTCTGTATTTAAAAGAAGAAAGGCCAGACACCCTTTTAGCTCAGTGGTAAAGTTATCTCTGAGGTTCACCATTCAGCCTGGGATTGGACAGCCCCATAAAACCAAATGAGACTAATGAGGTACAGTAGTCCAGTGACAAGGCCCAGAAGGCAGAAGGGCACAAGGAAGCTGGTGACAGGGAACCCAAGGGTGAGTAAGGATACTGTTGATGTGTTGTGAGATTGTTAACCATTGTCATAGGGCAACATTTGTAGTAACTGTTAAATGAGAAACTATTTTGTTCTGTAAGCCTTC
>NW_004444056.1:3122045-3176823 GCF_000243295.1 Trichechus manatus latirostris | reverse complement strand
AAAAAAAAAGGTTGAGAAGTTAGAGGGTTGACATGTTGTGGGGTTGTTAACCAACGTCATAAAACAATATGTTTACTACTGTTTCATGAGAAACTATTTGTTCTGTAAGCCTTCACCTGAAGTACAATTAAAAAAAAAAGAAATAGGAGAATATCTTTATGACCTTAGAATAAGAAAGGTCTTTTTAAAAAGGAAAGAAGTACATCAAAGAAAAGGCTGATAATCTGACATCCCTGAATACTCAATAAATACTTGTCGGATGAAAAAAAAAAAAGAAGAAGAAGAAGAAAGCTCAGAGGCCCCAAGATTTCAGTACAGATTTCTGTATCACTATTACCTAACAGCCTTGGTCTTCATGACCTCCTTCTAGTCTCCTGCGCTTTAATATACTTGTAAATCTTCTCTTGTCCCTCAATATTTTCAGTAATTACTACTCAATTTGCCCATGAAGCTCAGCCATACTTATTTCCAAAACTGTAGAAAATCCAATTTCAAAAGAATAAACCTCCTAGATGATATGGTAAATATTTACACCTCTGTGGATTACTACATGGTCAATATCTGTCACAGACAGAACTTCATTTACTTACCTAAGTAATGTGGTGGATGAAATGACATAGGCTTACTAGTCGCTGAATAATATCCAATTGCTCTCTTAAATCGAATAACTTTGTCGTCTGTTCTAGACTGAAATAAAAGTAGGAAAATTTTTGTAAATCACTATGCCAATGGTCACGTGTATTAACATACTTCTGTAAGTCGGCACAAATATAATAATCTATAGCTTTTTAAGTTAGATAAGAGTTTAAAATGACATTAAAATCTTCAAAGAAAATCAACAGATTATTATTGAAGGACCAAATCAAACATTAATTCTTTTAAAGCAATATAGTTAACACAGTAGACTACAGAACCGGTAGTCAGGAGACCAGGGTTCTGGGATGTAGCTCTACAACATCTCTAAACTCAACTCTGCTAGGTCTCTGATCCTGCCTAAGGAGTTTCACAGTCCATCTATAGCAAATGGGGCACACTGCAACGGACAGATCAGTGATACGCCTACCTGGTGGTTTTAGCTCTTTAGACAGGGAACGGGAAGTCACACAAAACCTTACCTAATTCTAATACTGCCTTGCTTGCAATTCTTATTTTCTCAGAAAAAGAAGGAAAAAATCCCTGACTATCACTTGAAGGGAACAGACAAATCAAGAGTCACAATACCATTTGACCTATTTGATTACAGTTTGTCTTCTTAGTAGAAATTCAGAAATACAGATCTTATTAAAATAAGATAATTCAGAAGCAGCAGAGACCATAGTGATCATCTACCTTAACCCCACCCCCCCATTCTTTTGAGACCAGAAGTAAGACTGGCGAAGCAAGATAAAGTGACTAAAACCACCCAGCTAGCAGGCAGTACAGCCAGGGCAGACCCTCAGCCTTGGAACCCACCAGCCTAGGGCTTCTGCACTGTGGCCTGACAGGCCTATCCGAGCTCCTACCACATACCTAATTACTGTGTGCCTCCTCTCGTGCCCCATTCCAAAACTGGCAGACACCGATACTCCTATCTTGTGAATCTGTATTTATTTTACCTGTGAATGCTGAAAAACATCTTTAGCTATGGCATCCAAATCAGTGGTATCCTGGATATTGCGGACGTAGTCAGCAACAGCTTTGATCACTACATCGCAGGGTGGTAAAACTAGCTGGTGAGCCCGTACCTGAGAAAACAAACGTGTATGTAAACAAGCGCTTTAGTCTATACCTAAAGCCAAGACAATTTCCTATTTAAGGCCCAGAAATTAAAAATACTATATTATCTTTTAATGTCCTAGTCAGTGCCTGATTAACATCTATCCGTTAGATCGTGGCCCTAAGATTTCCATTAAATCTTCCATGCTCTGAAGCTAAAGAACTGTATTTTCCTTTGATTTTTTTTTTTTAAATCAAAAAACTCAGCTTAAGCAAATGGAATTTAAAAAAAACCTCAGGAAAAAATACACATTTATACTTTTAAGTTATTATCATAAAAATTTCCAAGGTTATATAAAATCTCCTTTAAAAAATGTAATTTTTTTCTGGGCCACATAAACCAGAGACTTCATCAGCCTGAGACCAGAAGAATTAGATGGTGCCCGGCTACCACCAATGACCGCCCTGATAGGAAACACAACAGAGAGTCCCTGATGGAGCAGGAGAAAGGTGGGGTACAGAACTCAAATTCTAGTTAAAAAGACCAGACTTAATGGTCTGACTGAGACTGGAGGAGGAACCCCGGAAAGCATGGCCCCCGGATTCTGAACTAAAACAATTTCCAAGGCCAACTCATTAGACAAAGATTGGACTGGACTGTGGGACACAAAATAATACCTGTGAAGAGTATGCTTCTCAGCTCAAGTAGATACACTGGTCTAAATGGGCAGCTTCTGTCCGGAGGTGGGATGGGAAGGCAGAGAGGGTTAGGAGCTGGTTGAATGGACATGGGAAATCAGGGGTGGAAAGAAGGAGTGTGCTGTCACAGTATAGGGAGAGCAATTAGGGTCACATAACACTATAATATAAATTTTTGTATAAGAAACTAACTTGAAATGTAAACTTTCACTTAAACTACAACAATAAACAGAAAAAAAATGTAATTTTTTCTTAAAAACATTTTTTTTGATTCCTCAAAAAGTTAAAACACGGAATTATCATAAGTCCCAGCAATTTGAAAGCACAAACTCAAACAGATACTTGTACACCAATGTTCCCTGTAACATTATTCACAGTAGTCAATATAGTATCCATCAACAGATGAACGGATAAACAAAATGGGGTAATACTCAGGGATAAAGAGAAACGAAGGTCTGAAACACGCTATACCAAGGATGAACCCTGAAAACATGCTGAGTGAAGTCAGACACAAAAGGATAAATGTTATATGATTCACGTATATGAAATATCTAGAATAAGCAAGGGTATAAGAGATAAAAGTTTATAAGTGGTTACCAGGGGCTGGGGGAGGATGGGAGTTACTGCTGAAAGAGTGCTGTGATTCTGTTTAGGGTGATATAAAACTTATAGAAATAGATAATGATAATGTTTGCAAAACACGGCAAATGTAATTAACTTCACTAAATTGTACACTTAAAAATGGTTAAAACAACAAATTTTTGTTATATATATTTTTCCACAAAAAAATTTTTTCAAAAAAATTTTTTCCTCCTGTGTTTGAATATTTGCTGTAAACTCCCTTGGGAAGTGTTCCTCTTTGTTTTGATTATTAGTACTTGGTGAAGGTAAAATCCCATTATAATGAACTCCAGACCAGGACATGTTGATGCAGATTGTTAAGTACAGTCCTAGAAATTTAACTCCCCCTCTGTAGAAAATGAAAAACTACTGATGCACAAATGCTCCATAGTGTGTAAGTATATAGAAAAGTGTATTAAAACCAAACTACGTAAAAATGGGAATTCCCAGATTCTGAGGGTTTTAGTTACTTGGGGATTTTTTTTAAATAGTCATGTAGTATGGCAGGGAAAGAGGGTCAAATGGTGATAGGACTGAGGAATAGGAAATCATGACAGAAAAACAGGGTTGTACTAAACTTAACCAAGATCTTATGTGTATGACTGTCATGTTCCTGTTTGGGGAAAGGCACAGGAGTGGTCGTTTATTAGCATGTCACAGTGGGCTATCTGGAGGAAGACTTGCCCCGTGGCATGGGCTCAGACCTGACTCTGCACAGGGAGACCTGGGACAACAGCCCGCCTGGGCTTCAGTTTCCTGTCTCTAAAGTTCAAATTTTGGACTTGATGATCACTCAAGTCCCTTACCACTCGAAGTCTTTGACTAGCTTATGTTGCACAGAATATTTGAAATGCTGAACATTTCTGACAGATTGTATATACAAAACAAATAAATGACAATTAACATGGTAAGAACAGAATTTACTAAATATAAAAATAATTTCCCCAGGGTAGGGAGATAACATCTTCTCTCCCACGCAGTAGCTGATGCAGATAGGGTGGAGGGTACCTCTCTCCAAATGGCATGCATCCTAACCTGTATCTGTACCCTTTCCTCACCTCCAGCCAACGCTAAGCCCGTTTAGGAGCAAAAAACGTTAAAGTACCAGGATGGTAGTTTAAACCCATGATACTATAAACAAGCTGTTTAACTGGCTTATAACTTATAGGCACTAGCCCTGGTGGCATAGTGGTTAAACGTTCAGCTGCTAACCAAAAGGTCAGCAATTCGAATCCACCAACCACTCCTTGGAAACCTTATGGGGTAGTTCTACTCAGTCCTGTAGGGTCACTCTGAGTCCGAACTGACTCGATGGCAATGAGTTTAGCCCATCCTATCTCAAAATAAAACTGACAGAATTTGTTGCTTTTGTTCCTACAATACCCTTGCCACTACCCTCAACAACACTGCTGCTGAAAAATCCTTAAAGTGAACATATACTATAAATAAACCGCTGCCATTGAATCAATTCCAACTCACAGCCGCCCTATGGACAGAGTACAGTTGCCTTATAGGGTTTGGGTTTCCAAGGCTGTAATCTCTACGGAAGCAGACTGCCATATTTTCTCCCACGGAGTGGCTGGTGGGTTCGAACCGCCAATTTTTCGGTTAGTAGCTAACCACTTAACAGTGCCACCAGGGCTCCTTTCGTTGCCGTTGAGTTGATTCTGACTCATGGCGACCCTACGGGACAGGGCAGAACTGCCCCACTGGGTTTCCAAGGTGCGGCTGGTAGATTTCAAGTGCCAATCTTTTAGTTAGCAGATGTAGGTCACCATGGCTCTTCACCACTGCGCCACCAGGGCTCCTCCTATAATTAAAGTGTCCCCTAAATCCTTATAAGTGGCTAAGTAACACCGAAGATGTTAACTCTGGTTTAACACTGCATACACACATCATCTGTCATGTGCCTACTGGCCCAGACCCACTACTCACCACCCCAACCCCAGCCATCCTCAACTACCCAGGTCTGAGTAGCTCCATGCCTTTGAAGCAAACAGCTCATTTCTCTGGTTAATTCCACTTTCTGCCTTCTAAATTTAACGAAGGATAAGTTCTGTGATACATCCTTAGTCCTCACAGCTAAAGTCGGGAGTTTGTTGCCTTGTCCAGGACTCAAGCATGTTGGTAGCACTGTAGCACTGTCCTAAGTGCCTGTTGACACCAGCAAAGTGTAAAATTCCTTGAGGCACAGACTCCCTCCCCTATGCGCTTCTACTCAATATATGTTGGGTTGTAGCAACAGGCTGTTGCAGAGTAAATTTTCAAAATACTAAGAAAATCATGGAGTGGTAGAGCTAGATAGTTCTGAGAGACAGTTCATGTCTCCAACTATAGGTCAGATCATGCTATGAACACAACTAAAATCTTGCAGTGAAACAGATCACTTCCCTGACACTCTATTTCATGGTTTAACTATCTACTATTACAGAAAATCCTTCCAACCTTATGAACTAAAATCCTTCACTATCATCTAACTCAAGTAGTTAGTAGTTTAATTTTATCTCCAGAAAAAAAAAAAAAAATCCTCAGTAATTTTTAAGATAAAGATTGGGTTGTTCTACCTACTTTACTCTTCAGTTCAGTGAATTATCTAAATGACTCCTTTTTTCTTGGGTCTAATAATAAATAAAATGATCAAGTGGCAGCACAACTAAAAAAAATCATAAATATTGTAAATCTCTAAAATGCATTTGTGTCAGAAAAACCAGCATTATCTGGAAGGATAAACACATATTCAGTACTGTTTGCCAAAAGAACAAAATTTATAAAAACTACATTCTGAGGTTTCACTCCCAGCTGAAGCCATTTCCTTCCTAAAACCCTTTTTAAAAACAAATGTTCAATTATAGTTAAAATAAGATCAATTCTTAAGTCCAATAGAGTATTTTTAAAAATTTAAGTTTTTTTAAAAAAGGTCGACATCTCATTATAATTTGTGAATGTTTTAGGAAATATCCTTAAGTCAGAGAACCTAGACTAACCAAAGACTAAAAAGTCAAAGGAATTTCTACAGATTAATTAAATCTCACTTTACAGATGTAGAAAATGAGGCTCAGAAAGTCACTCATTGGCCCAACTCACACACAGAACCCCTGGCAGATCTGACTACCAAGTCATTGTTCTTCATTGAGTACTTCATTGCCTCATAACTGCTTCCAAAGTAATTTGACTCTCTCTTTTAAAACTTTCAGTAAACAAGATAATCTGGCAATACATATTTCACAAGAGTTGTGAAAACTTCATATTCTTTGATCTAATTTCCTGAATTCTGAGACTTTTTCCTAAAGAGTAGAAGAATAAATCTCTATTCATGAAGATGTTCATTCTCATTTTACTTACAGTAGTGAAAAACATGAAGGAATCTAAATGTCTAACACAAGAGACAAAGCTAATTGAAGTGTGGCACATGCTTAAATGGAATATTATCCTGCCACTTAAATATACGAAGACTGTGAAAAAACCAGAACTCTTACGAGGTTAGGGCCATGACAAAGTTTTTTTTTTTGGAGGAGGGTATTTAAATTTTTCAAACATCCAATTACTACTGTCATATTGCCTTTAGATTAATAAAACAGTAAACACACACACACACTTCCTTAGGGCCCATTAGGTTACAGTAAATTATCAAAATGTATACCTGTGAAGGGAAAGGACACTGAGAAAAGCTATATTTACAACTCTAGCCTATTTCAAGCTCCCATCCCTACTATTCATCCTGAATTTGTGAAAATTTCTCTATTTTTTCCATCTACTCTTCATAGCTAATTTTTAAAATGGAAATAACTAGTGGACTGAATAGCCTGCTAGGTTTCTATGACCCAAGTGTATCCTTGTTATCTAGCACACTGCTTTAACTCATGAACACTGAATGAACTTGATTTGTAGTTTCATTTCTTGAAAGTGGCAACTTTGTAGATACAAAGTATTTATCATCAGTGTACTTTGCTATTTTCCAAACGGAATCAAAGTGGATGAGGTTCTTCTGCTTCAGTAATAACATGTGAAACTTGTGTCTGTATTTACTTACATTTTAAATGAATGGCCAACAGATACTTTGGGAGCAATTGCACCAACACTTTCAAAAGCATTTAATCAAAGAAAGAAAGAAAACAAAACAAAATTGGTTGCCACTGAGGTGACTCTGACTCATGGCAACTTCAAGTGTGTCAGAGTAGAACTGTGCTCCACAATGTTTTAATGTACTACAAAAAATCAGCAGATGGAAGGTTGAGTGACAGTGACATTTGCGCTTTGAGATTCTGCACCATTCTTATTGTTGTTCCAGTATTAGATGTGGTGTATATTGCTGTTTGTTCTTAACTTCATATTGAGTAGTTAGACTTTAGATAAAAAGATTAAAAATCAAAACAACCATGGCACATGGCAGAAATGTACATGACATATAACACTTATGTGAAGTTTGGACACAAACTTGGAGAGAGTCATGAAAGTTTTTTTTGTTTTTTCACTTAAACAAAATTCAGATTAATCAAAATGGCAGTATTGCAATTTCTTATAATATATACTTAATATAAAATTGTTTAATGTAGATACTATTAGTTAATCCCTAAACAGCAACACATAATAAGATTTTCAAAAGCAAAATACAACAACAAATACTTCATATACTTAGGAGGACACAATTAGCAGCAAGAGAACTGATATCTAACTACAGTATTATTCAAACAAACAAAACATAAATCTTGTTTCCACTTTACAAGTTTACCTTTAACTTTGCTACTTTCTTTCAAGTATTTGCATTTCTAACATTAAATTACATTTTCTTAAAACCTATAATTTTAAAAGTCATAAACTGAATTATTTGTCATAAATTAAGGTGATATAAAGTAAAACATAATCCAACTAAATGTATCCACATTTCCCTCACTTCAACATCAGTTTTAGACAGCACTTTTCTATATACTTAATAAACACCAAATCACGGATTCTGTATGAAGAAAAATGCATAAGCTGAAGATTTAAGGAATAAATAAAACACTATTTTTGCCTTTTCCCAAGCTATAAGCACTATTATTACACTGTACAGAAGGCAGAGACCACATGGCACCCTAGACAGACACACTATGCTGTCCCTCTGCAGCAAAGACTCGAAAAACTAAGTGAAACGGATACAAGCATCAATTCCAGACCCCTAAGCATCAAATGAAGGGATAAAGAACTAGATTAACACCGAATGGTAGAAAAGACTGATGGAAAACAGAGAATGAAGAGAGATATGGAGTGGAGGTCCCCTGCCAACTAACACGGCACAGCGACACCATCTTGAAGCCCAGCCAACAACGACCCGAGACAGGGAGTATGGGAAGGCAACTTCACAGAGCTCCCAACAGGAGACAGAGTACTCGGTAACCAGAGAAACATGCTTGCCCACCCCCCTCACCCTTCTGGTGAATGGAAGTAAGAACCCCGCCATCAGATAACAACATCAGACAACAACCAGAATCTACGACACAGGAGAGGATCAGCCAGATACCAACCTAGGTAAACAATTCTCAATAATAAAGCTAAAAGACATAAAGCAGGGAAACAGAGATGTCAACCTGTAAATGATGACAATGTTAAAACAATAAAAGGGGGAATAAATGGTGTAGGTATAGAACCATCAAATGGAAAGGAAGTCAAGGTGCTATCAAGTAATAAAAGACTAGTTCAAACTTAGGAAGATAGGGTAAATTTCAAGGTAACCACAAAGAAAGTTAACAAACCTACTCATCAAAATAAAAAAGATACTGCACCCGTAAAGAGACAGAGTGGCAGAATGCATAAAAAAACACAACTCAGCATCAAGAGGCTGTCTACAAGAGACACATCTTAGACACAAAGACATAAACACATTAAAAAATCAAAGGATAGAAAAAAATAAATCAAGCAAACCATAACCAAAAAAGAGCAGGAGTGGCAATACTAATCTCAGATAAAAAAGACTTTAAGGCAAAATCCACCATAAAAGACAAGGAAAAGCATTATATAATGATTAAAGGGACAATCCACCAAGAATACATAACCTAATGGTATCTACACACCCAAAGACAAGGCTCCAAAACACATAAAACAAACTCTAACAACAATGAAAACAGAAACTGTCAGTTCCACAATAATAGTAGGAGACTTCAAAACATCACTCTCGGTAAAGGACAGAACATTTAGAAAGAAACCCAACAAAGATCTAAAGGCCATAATCAACCAACTTAATCTCACACACATACATAGAACATCCTACCCAACCGCAGTAAAGCATACATTCTTCTCCAACGCACATGAACATTCTCCAGAATAGACATTATTTTAGGCTGTGAAACAACCCTCAATAAAATCCAAAACAGCGAAATAATACAAAGCATTCTCTCTGATCACAACATCATGAAAGCAGAAACCAATAACAGGAAGAGCAAGGAAAAAAAACTGAATACATGGAAACTGAATAACAACTTGCTTAAAAACAACTGAGTAATAGAAGAAATCAAACAGGGAATCAAAAAATTCCTAGAATCAAAGGAGAATGAAAACACATCATGCCAAAACCTTTGTGCTGACAGTGCTCAGAGGTCAATTTATAGCAATAAACACACACATCAAAAAAGAACAACGGGCCAAAATCAAAATGTTAGCCCTACAAGTCAAACAAACAGAAAGAGGGCAGCAAGAGAAGCGCACAGCCACCAGAAAAAGGAAATAATAAAGATTAGAGCAGAAATAAATGAAATAGAAAATAGAAAAACAATAGAAACAAGACCAAAATTTGGTTCTTTGAAAAAAATCAAGAAAATCAGCAAACCACTGGCCAACTGACAAAAGGAAAACAAGAGAGGAGAAAGTAACTAAAATGAGAAAATGAGGTGGGGGACATTACAAAAGATCCAACTGAAATAAAAAGGATCATAGCAGAATACTATGAAAAATTATACTCCAACCAACTAGAGAACCTAGAGGAAATGGACAAACTTACAGAAACACACTAGCTACCTAAACTAACACAAACTCAGAAAATCTGAACAGACAAGTAACAAGAGTTTGAACAGGAAACAAAAAAACTCCCAACAAAAAAAAACCCTGGCTTAGACAGCTTCCCCGGACAATTCTAGCAAACATTCAGAAAAGAGCTCACATCAGTACTACTCAAACTATTTCAGAAAACAGAAAAGAAAGGAATACTCCTGAATTCACTATACGAAACCAGCATAACCCTGATACCAAATCCAGGCAAAGACATCACACAAAAAACAAAATTATAGACATTATCTCCCATGAATACAGATAACAAAAACTCAAAATAAAATTCTAGTCACAGAACTCAGCGGTATATGAATAAAATAACACAGCACAGCCAAGTGGGATTCATGCCAAGGATGCAAGGATGGTTCAACTTTAGAAACTCAATCAATGTAATCCACCACATAAATAAAACAAAAGAAAAGAAAGATGTGATCATCTCAATCAACGCAGAAATGGCATCTGATAAAGTCCAACACCATTCCTGATAAAAACGCTCAACAAAATAGGAATAGAAGGGAAATTCTTCAGTATAATAAAGGACATCCACCCAAATCCAACAGTCAACATCACTCTCAATGGAAAGAAGCTGAAAGCATTCCCCCTGAGAACGGAAACAAGACAAGGATGGCCTTTATCACCACTCCTATTTAACACTGTGCTGGAGGTCCTAGCTACAGGAATAAGGCAAGAAACAGAAATAAAGGATATCCAAATTGGAAAGGAAGAAATAAAACTATTCCTATTTTCAGATGATATGATACTATACATAGAGACCCCAAAGATTCCACAAGAAAATTACTGGAACTAACAGAAAGATTCACCAGAGTAACAGGATAAAAGATCAACATACAAAAATCAGTTGGATTCCCATACACCAACAAAGAGAACTTCTAAAAGAAAACCAGGAAAACAATCATTTATAATAGCTCCTAAAAAAGATAAAATACTTAGGAACAAATCTAATCAGGGACATAAAAGACCTACATAAAGAAAACTACAAAACACTATTGCAAGAAACCAAAAGAGACCTACATGAATGGAAAAACATACAATGCTTGTGGATAGGAAGACTAAACATTGTGAAAATGTTAATTCTACCAAAAGTGATCTACAGATATAATGCAATCCTGATCCAAATACCAACAGCACTCTTTAATGAGGTGGAAAAACTAATCACCAAATTTATATGGAAAAAAAAGAGGCCCCGGATAAGCAAGGTATTACTGAAGAAAAAAGAACAAAGTAGAAGGCCTCGTGCTACCTGATCTCCGAATCTACTATACAGGCATGGTAGTCAAAACAGCTTGGTACTGGTACAACGACCGACATATAGACAATGGAACAGAATCGAGAACGCAGATGTAAACCCATATCTTTGATAAAGGACCAAAGTCCATTAAATGGAATACTACGCAACGATAAAGAACAATGCTGAATCTGTGAAACACCTCACAATATAGATGAATCTGAAGGGCATAACTCCTAGTGAAATAAGTCAATTTCCAAAGGACAAATATCGTATGAGACCACTATTATAAAAACCCAAGAAAAGGTTTACACACAGAAAAAAACTCTTTGATGGTTATGAGGAAGGGGAAATCACTAACTAGATAGTACCAAAGATACCAAACCCACTGCCATTGAGTCGATTCCAACTCATAGAGACCCTGTAAGACAGAAGCAAGGATGGTTAAGTCTACGTCTTACATACTTTGGACACGTTATCAGGAGGGATCAGTCCCTGCAGAAGGACATCATGCTTGGTAAAGTACAGGGTCAGCAAAAGAGGAAGACCCGCAACAAGATGGATTGACACAGTGGCTGCAACAATGGCCTCAAGCATAACAATGATTGTCAGCATGGCGCAGGACCAGGCAGTGTTCCGTTTTGTTGTACACAGGGTCGCTGTGAGTCAGAAACGACTTGATGGCACCTAATAACAACAACAGGACAGAGTAGAATTGTCCCATAGGGTTTCCAAAGAGTGACTAGTGGATTTGAAGTACCAACCTTTTGGTTAGCAGCTGAGCTCTAGACAAGTGTTAACTCTGGTGAAGGGAAAGACAACGTAACAATATAGGGGAAGTCAGCACAACCAGACCGAGAAAAAGTTATAGAAGCTTCCTAGACACATCCAAATACCTTGAGGGACAAAGTTACTGGAACTGAGGGCTACGGACCATGGTTACAAGGGACATCTAGGTCAACTGACATAATATAGTTCATAAAAAATGTTCTATATATTACTTTGGTGAGTAGCATCTGTCTGGGGTCTTAAAGCTTGTGGGTAGTCATCTAAGACACATCTATTGGTCCCATCCCATCCGGAGCAAAGAAGAATGAAGGAAACCAAAGACACACAGGAAATATTAGTCCAAAGGACTAATGGACCACACGAACCACAGCCTCCACCAGCCTGTGCACAAAAGAACTAGATGGTGTCACCAGCCTGTGTCACCACCACCAACCACTCTGACAGGGATCACAATAAAGGGTCTTGCACACAGTGGGAGAAAAATGTAGAACAAAATTCAAATTCAACCAGAAGAACTAGATGGTGCTCGGCTACCACCAACGACCGCCCTGACAGGGAACACAACAGAGAGTCCCTGATGGAGCAGCAGAAAGATGGGGTGCAGAATTCAAATTCTAGTAAGAAGACCAGATGTAATGGTCTGACTGAGACTGGAGGTACCCCGGAAAGCATGGCCCCTGGATTCTCTATTAGCCCAGAACTAAAACAATTTTGGAGGCCAACTCATCAGACAGGGATTGGACTGGACTGTGGGACATAAAGTGATACTTCTGAAGAGTGTGCCTCTTAGCTCAAGTAGATACAGGAGACCAAAGGGGCAGCTGCTGTCCAGAGGTGAGATGGGAAGACACAGAGGGTTAGGAGCTGGCTGAATGGACATGGGGAAACAGGCGGAAAGGAGGAGCGTGCTGTTGCAGAATGGGGTGAGCAATTAGGGTCACATGACAATGTATGTATAAAATTCTGTATGGGAGACTAACTTGAAATGTAAACTTCATTTAAACTACAACAATGAAAAAGAAAAATTCAAATTCACAGAAGACGACCAGACTACTGGTCTGACAGAGACTGGAGGAACCCCCGAAACTATGGCCCCTGGATACCCTAACTCAGAACTTAAGCCACTCTCGATGTCCACCTTTCAGCCAAAGATTAGACAGGCATACGAAACAAAGAATAACACATATGAAGAACATGCTGCTTAGTTCAATCAAGTATTCAAGACCAAATGGGCAACACTTGCCCAAAGGCAAAGACCAGAAGGCAGGAAGGGACAGGAAAACTGGACGAATAAACACGGGCATCCTGGGGTGGACAGGGAAAGGGAGACAGGGCTGACACATTGTGGGGATTGTAACCAATGTCACCAAACAATTCATGTATAAATTTTAGAATGGGAAACTAATTTGCACTGTAAACTTTCACCTAAAGCACAATAAAATTACATATGCATATGTATCTACAACAAATTGGCGCTTAAGTAGTTTCCCTAGGTGGAAAATTTAATTTGTGTTCTTTAAGAAACTGGTTTATATAAATGTATTTATTTAAATCTTAAGAGTCCCTGAGTGGTTTAAATGATTAACGCACTTGGCTGCAACTGAAAGGCTGGCAGTCCAAGTTCACACAGAGGCATCTCAGAAGAAAGGCCTGGCAATCTACTTCTGACAAACCAGTCATTGAAAACTGTAAGAAGCACAATTCTACTCTGACACACATGGGGTCACCATTAGTTGGAATCAACTCGAAGGCAACTGTTTGGTTTTTTTCCCTCCAGAAAAGTTAATAAATTGGATATATGTAAGTATATCAATATTTAAATGTATTTGGTCTCTTGCCACTAAAAGAAAGTCTATGGTAAATCCTTCTGAAAGCTCCATAATTGCTTGTTAAATTTTTTAGATTATAAAAGTACCATGAAAGTTTTTTTTAGGAGTTACTTTACGCTTTTTGGAGTCATGAAAGATTCAGATGTTCCTCTTACGTTTAAAACAGCTCACACACAGTAAAATCCTACCATCACATGCCCTGCATTTTCCTTCCCATAGCGGCTTCTCTCATCGTGGGGTTGGGTTTGAGGCCAGATGTTGGGACGCAGAGGCAGAGGGTGGGTCTCTGTCCAGTCTCCCTAAATTGAGCTGATGAACCAGATGTCAACTAACCCAGTGATTCCTGGGATTGCTGTTGTGGTCATGGAAGACCAGGCAGCCAAGTACCTAGGATTGTCTTCAGTGTGGCCAGGAACAACAAGCACTGGTCACCTTGTTAAACTTGATGGTACATCTCTACATGTTATTCTGTTGAAGACTTTGACTCACTCTCCTGGTTTCCTAGGGCTGCCGTAACACAGTACCATACACTAGGTGGCTTAAAATGGCAGAAATTCATTCTCTCTCAGTTCTGGAGGCCAGAGGCCAGAAATCAAGTTATCAGCAGCTCCACACTCTCTCTGAAGGCTCTAGGGGAAGGTCCTTCCTTGCTTCTTCCAACTTCTGGTGGTTCCTGGCAATCCATGGCGTTCCGTGACTTTTAGGTGCATCATTCCCAATCTCTGCCTCCAACTTCACATGGTTTTCTCTCTGTGCCTCTGTCTTCTCTCTACATACATGTCCAAATTTCTCTCTTCTTTTAAGGACACCAGTCGTTGGGTAAGGGCCCACTCTAATCCAATATGACCTTATCTTAACTTGATTTTATCTACAAAGACCCTATCTCCAAATAAGGTCACATTCAGAGGTTCCAAGTGGGCATGGACTTTTGGGAGACACTATTCAACCAGTACAGCCTACCTTTTTAATTTCATGGTTTTACTGAATTTCATTCTTTGAAAAATCTTGTGGGACATAAAGAACAAATCATCTTTGATTAGAAAACTCTGAAACCACATTATGTGAAGAAAGGTTGAAATAAAAATGCTATCAGGTTTCTTGTCTTCAAGAGGCTCATATTCTTTTTGAAGACAAAAAGCCGGGCCAATCTCCAACAGAGAATACACTGGAGGAGGGTCTACAGGTCTGAGTGCTGAGGAAGGGAGAGTGCTTCCTCAATCTTCCACAGTTGTAGGGGTTCTCAAACTGTGGTCCTTGAGAACCTGTTACTAATACAATTCTTGACCCCACCCCAGATCTACTTCTACAGAAACTCTGTGAGTTGGGGTCCAGCAGTCTGTTTTAACAAGCACTCCCCACAATTCTGAAGCACACTCAAGATTACTGAGAACTGAGCTACTGAAATCTCTGAATGAATACACCCTGAAGGCCTAATGTGTTCTACTGAAAAAGGCCAAATGAAATGAAAACATTTAAACACTATCACTACTAGACAACCATCAACGGCCATTTGATATTCTTGACAAGTTACAACATGTATAAATACCTTGCATATATATTATTTGCCCTAATACAGCTATTAAAAGGTTGTTAAAAAGGTAATTAATCACAAATAATGCAAGCTCTGAGATAGAAACTACTATGCAGATACATTAAACTATTTATAGGATTTATATTTAGAAGATTTAAAGTATTAAAATTGAACAAAGAGAAGTTCATGATCAATGTAAACCAACAAACCTAGAGCCAGATGATTAAAAAGGTTGGCGATGCCTAAACATGGCCTCAACAGCAATCTTAGAGAACCTGGGCTCCATCCTACTCAAACAGGGTCTGTTGATGAAGACATGTTCACCAGTCCAAGGTGAAAGCTGTAACGTAATGTGGTCAAATTTCCTTTCTTCGGGAAAGGGCTGTCACTTATTCTAATATTTTTGAGTGCTATGTGCCCAGGCACTGCTCTAAGTATGCATTACTTCATTTAATCCTCACAACAACTCTGAAGTAATCATTATTAAGCTCCCCATTTTACAGAGGAGTCTACTAAGGTATTTGTAACAGACTGAGTGAGTTGTGAACCAGGCAGACTGCCTCCAGACTCTATACACTTAACCACTACACTCCGGTCCTTTTTCACTCTTCCATTCTGAAGTATGTCCTTTCTAGTGTTGAAATGTTCTTTCTTTATGAAATGATGATAGACAGTTGCTTCCTTTTTCTTCTAATATTATTATTTAAAAAAATTAAAAGTTGGCAACACTATATCCTAGCCCTTTCCCCGTGATTTCACAGATCCATGAAATCCAAACCACTGCTGTAGATAAAAGGCAGCCACCAAAAGATTTTGAACAGGGGTAGTATGAGATCAGGCCTAAGTTTTACATAATCTTGTTATCTATGTGGAAGGTGGATATGAGGGGCATAAGATCTAAAAAGAGAGAACATAACATGGCTCCTGCATAAATCCAAGCAAGCAATAACTAAAATCATAGGAATGGAGAAGAAGAAGTGATTCAGGAAATGTCAGACTAGATACAGGGAGAGGGAAAGAATCAAAAGATAATTCCCAGCTTCTATGGATGATTAGCAGGGATTAGCAGGTATCACTAACTGGGGAATAAAATGCCTCTGCGTGGGTTATATCCCCCTGGATAAACCAATTTAGAGAAGAAGATGACATTTAAATTAGAAATGTCAAGTTTGATGTGCATATGGAACATCCAAGTGGAAATGACCTGTTAGACAGTTGTATACAAGTTTCCAGCTCCAGAAAGAGATACATTTGAGAGTCATCAACATAGAGCGTAGGCCTTAAGAATAAATGACATCTGCCAGAAAGTACGAGAAAAGCAGTGAGTTACAGATAAGAACCCTAGGGAACAGCAACATTTAAGAGGCAATCAGAGGAAGATGGGCTTACAAGGAGGTGAGGAAAGGATGAGAGAAATTAGGAATACAGAACTATATTGGGGCCATGGAAGGAAAGGTAATAGACTTCCAAGGGGTGAGAAGAGGATAGTTGACAGTGTCAAGTGCCTCAGAGAGGTCTATTAAGATTAGGGGTGAAAACCATTCAATAAATTAGTTAACTGAATCATCAATGACTTTGGCAAAAGCAATTTCCATACATTAAGGACAAAAGCCTGACTGGAAGTTAATTATGTTTGAGACATTAAGGGGGGGGGCTACACTTGGAAGATACGTGGATGATAAGGGGAAGACACTGAATATATTTAACGAGGGCCCAGAACCAACAGAGAGAAAGAGATTATACAGTGGCAATGTGGAAAAAATCGATAGAGTAAGTTCATGCAAGAGACTACCAGATATGTTCAATGAAAAATACTCGAGAACTGTCAAGGGATACACTGGCAGGCTGGAAAAAGAGAAGTAAAAATGGGTATTGTCTCAATCATCTAGTGCTGCTCCAACAGCAATACCACGAGTGGATGGCTTTGACAAAGAGAAGTTTAATCTCTCACAGTCCAGTAGGCTACAAGTCCAAATTCAGGGCATCAGCTCCAGGGGAAGGCTCTCTCTCTCTCTGTCGGCTCTGAAGGAAGGTCCTTGTGATGCATCAGTCTTTCCTTGGTCTGGAAGCATCTCAGCGCAGGAATCTCGGGTCCAAAGGACACGCTCTGCTCCCGGCACTGCTTTCTTGGTGGTGTGAGGTTCAAATGTGTCTCTATTCTCTTCTCTCTTTTATATCTCAAAAGAGATTGGATTAAGACACTATCTAATTTTGTAAACCTCATCAGTATAACCTCATCACAGTGATAGAATTTACAACACATAAGGAGATCACATATAACCTCATCATAGTGATAGAGTTTACAACACATAAGGAAATCACATCAAGATTACACAATCATACAATACTAGGAATCATGGCCTAGCCAAGTTGCTACATACATTTTTGGGGGACACAATTCAATCCATGACAGGGATTGTCAAGGACTGAATTACGCCCCCCAAAAAATGTGTATATCAATTTGGCTGGGCCATGAGTCCCAGTATTGTGTGATTTCCTATATGTTGTAAATCCTGCCTCTACGATGTTAATGAGGGAGGATGCGTGGCAGTTGTGCTAGTAAGGCAGGACTCAATCTACAGGATTGGATTGTGTCGGGAGCAAGGGAGAATGAAGAGAACAGGATACAAGGAAAAGATTAGTTGGAAGGACTAATGGACCACAGCTACCAAGGCCTCCACCGGACTGAGTCCAGTACAGCTAGATGGTGCCCGGCTACCACCACTGACTGCTCTGACCAGGATCACAACAGAGGGTTCTGGACAGAGCTGGAGAAGGATGTAGAACAAAATTCTAACTCACAAAAAAAAGACCAGATTTACTGGCCTAAAGGAGACTGGAGAAACCCCGAGAGTATGGCCCCCAGACACCCTTTTAGCTCAGTGGTGAAGTCATTTCCAAGGTTCACCGTTCAGCCAGGGAGCGGACAGCCCCATAAAACCAAATGGGACTAATGAGCTACAGCAGTCCAGGGCCAGAAGGCAGAAGGGGACAGGAAAGCTGGCAATAGGGAACCCAAGGTTGAGTAAGGATAGTGTTGATGTGTTGTGAGGTTGTTAACCATTGTCATAGGGCAACACGTGTACTAACTGTTAAATGAGAAACTATCTTGTTCTGTAAGCCTTCATCTAAAGTAAGAATAGCAGCACAATTGGAAGAGCGTAGTCGATGTCACTGAACTGTACATGTAGAAATTTTGAAATGGTGTATCTTTGGCTATGTATATTTTCACCTAAAAAAAAAAGGTCAAGAAGGGAGAGGGTTGACATGTTGTGGGGTTATTAACCAATGTCATAAAACAATATGTGTACTACTCTTTCATGAGAAACTATTTGTTCTGTAAGCCCTCACCTGAAGTACAATTAAAAAAAAAAAAAAAAGATTGGATTGTGTCCTGAGGCAACCTCTTGAGATATAAAAGAGAGAAGTGAGCAGAGAGACATGGGGATCTCATACAATCAAGAAAGCAGTGCCAGGAGCAGAGCACGTCCTTTAGACCCAGGGTCCCTATGTGGAGAAGCTCCTAGTCCAGGGGAACACTGATGACAAGGCTGACAGAGAGAGAGAGAGCCTTCCCCTGGAGCTGACACCCTGAATTTGGAATTTCAGCCTACTTTACTGTGAAGAAATAAATTTCTCTTTGTTAAAGCCATCCACTTCTGGAATTTCTGTTGTACCAGCACTAGATGACTAAGACAAGCATGGAAGAAGATTACAGTGCAGTAAATTACTTACTATGGCCCTTCTTACCATAGACTTTGTGACTCCCACACAATGACTGGGTGGGACCATGCAAATAAATTGTATGGAACCTGTGATGGTTACAACTTAGCTAAGCCATGAGTCCCAGCATTGTGTAACTGTCCTCCATTTTGTGATCTGATGTAACTGTCCTCCATTTTGTCATATCGTGTAATTACGTGTTGTAAATCCTAAACCTCAGGATTAGGGTGGGGTATATCTTACTAAAGGGTGTGACTTGAGTCACTGCCTTACTCAAGTGACACCCTTGTACCATCTTTCTCACATAAGAGGAGTTTTTCTGAAAAAGTTCCCTCTCTCACTCTGGATCCCACATCTGGTTTGTCATAATCTGACCTCCAGTTCTTGGAGCTTGAGCCAGCAACCTGCCGTCTGACCCTCCAACTCTGGGATTTGTCAGCTTCCACAGCCCTGTTGCCAGCAGCCTATTATCTGACCTGATTCACCAGCTTCCACAGCCTTGTGAGCCAGCAGCCTGTCATCCAGCCTACTGATTGGGGTTTGTCGGTCCCTGTGGCCAAGTCAGTCAGGAGAAGCCTACGCCTGACCCATGGATTTGGAACTTGCCAGCCTCCACAACTGTGTGAGTCATTTCCCTGACACAGTTCGTGAGTTCTTGAATAGTCCTTGAGAGTTCACTTCCTAGGCTGGTATCTAGCTGATGCAATCTTGCATCCTACATTAGGGCTGTCTTTTGATGTTGTTTGTTCTCAAACCAAAGGACTCTCTTTAATAATTCTTGTAAGTTAGGTTTGGTTTTTACATATTCCCTTAATTTCTGTTCATCTGGAAATGTCCTAATTTCACCATCACATCTGAACAAGAGTTTTGCAGGATATATTATTCTTGATTGGCAATCTTTTTCTTTCAAATTTTTATATATGTCATCCCATTGCCTTCTTGCCTGTATGGTTTCTGCGGAGTAATCGGAGCTTAGTCTTATTGTTTCCCCTCTGTATGTGACTTTTTGGTTTTCGAGAGCTGCTCTCAGGATTCTTTCGTCTTTGGTTTTATCGAGTGTGATTATGATATGCTTGGTGATTTTCTTTTGGGGTCTATCCTACATGGGCTTCTTGAATGGTCAGCTTTTCATCTTTCATATTAGGGAAGTTTTCTGTCGGCATTTCTTCAACGATCCTCTTTGTGTTTTCCGTTTTCTCCCCGTTCTGGAACTTCGATCACTCACAAATTTTTGCTTTCGATTGTATCCCACATAATTCTCAGGGTTTCTTCATTTTTTTTTTCATTCTTTTTTCTGATTTTTCCTCAAACAAAGTAGTATCCAAGTATTTGTCTTCAATTTTAATGATTCTGTCTTCCATTGTTTCAAACCTGCTCCTCAGATGTTGTATGACACTGTCCATTTCTGAAATCTTGTTATCTTTTGGATTTTGAATTGTCTTTGTATGATTTCTAGTTGCGAATTTATTTTGGCATTTTGCTCCTGTTATTTTTCTGAATTCTTCCACTGTTTTGTCCGTATTTTCCATGAATTTATCTGCCTTTTCCATGAATTTGTCTATTTTTTCCTCATTTTTGTCTGGTTTTTGCTTCAATTCTTGGATAGCTCTGAATATTAGAGATTTGAATTCCCTATCGGGTAGTTCTAGTGTCTTTTCTTCTACTGGAAAGCCATCTGATGTTTTATTTTGGATGCCTACTGGATCCATCCTGTCCTGTTTTTTCTTTTCAATATGTTTTGATATTGTCTGCTGTCTTTGGGACATTCAGTAGTTATCATCTTCATTGTTTCATCTTGCTTTTTTGTTTTATTTGGTTATGTCTGAGCAGGCACGCTGTGCGTTCTTTGCTCATCTGTGGGCATGATACTGTTCACTTCTTTGTCCAATGGGAAGGGCCAGTTGCTCAGCTATGGTGCAGCAGGGCAGGTCCAGCTGAAGGGGAGGGGCTGGGATGGGTTGTTTGCGGCATATACTGGGGCCATCAGGGCGGGTCGGGAATCAGTGCAGGGCAGGTTCCAGCAGGCAGTGCCTGTGCTGCTTAGGGGTGTGATGTTCACGACACGATGCAGATAGGCATGCAGGAGCGGGGAGGCTGTGATGTGTGGCGCTACGTCGGGTATGGGAAAGAGAGGGAAACAGGAGCCAAAAAAAAAAGAGCTGAAGGAGCCTGCTGTTGGAGTGGAGAGACGAGAAATTGAGAAATGAAGAAAAACAAGAATAAATAAATAAAAATTTTAAAAAAGAAGAGGAAAAGAAATGCACTCAGGGATCCCACTGGGAACCAGGGAAGTGGCTCCTTGGCCTCAGGGCACAACCCATCTAGAAGCGGCGGAGATGGTACACAGCCCCAGATATTCAGGAGACAGGAAAAGGAAAGTAGAGAGGGATGAGAAACTGAGAAATGAAGAAAAGGAAAAAGGCAGAGAGAGAGAGAGATCACTTGGGACATCTTTAACCTCCGCCTCACAGGAACCAGCTTTGTGCTGATCCTTATAAAAGAAATTATTCATTTAAAGATAAATGGAAAAAAGAAGTTCAGAAAGATCATGCCTGATGGTTTCAATATTCTTGAAAATGGAAGCAAAGTTATCTGCTAAGAGAAAGCAGAGTGAAATTGAATAGAGGTATCGAAGAGAATGATCAATGTTTAAGATAACCATTAAGAAGAATAAAAAGATTAACTGCTGACACTAATAGCTTGGTTGAAGTCAGAGACCATAATTTTTAAAATCAGTGTTACCGTGGTATTTTACATACAATGAAATTCATCAATCTTAAGCATACAATGAGTTCTGAAAAATGTGTAATGTAACTACCGCACCACATGAAATATAACATTTCCATCACCTCAAATAGTTCCTTTGCGCCCCTTTCCCACCCCAGCCCATGCAACCACAGATTTGCTTTCTATCACTATTGTTCTGCCTTTTCTAGAATTTTAAATAAATGAAATCAAATATATTTCTTTTGCATTTGACTATTCACTTATGACAATGCTTTTCTTGAGAATCATACATATTGCATGATCAGTAGTTTGCCCCTTTCATTACTATTGCTATTTCATTGTTTCAACCCAGTACAGGAACACACTATTTATCCACTCACTAGCTGATAAATATGGGTTGTTTCTAGCTAGAAGCTATAATGAATGAAGGTGATACAAACATTCAAGTACAAGTCTTTGTGTGAACATATGCTTTTTTAAATTTCTTTAGTAAATACCTAGGATTGAGATCGCTGGGTCATATGGTTTAAGTGTATGCTTAACTTCAAAAAAAACCTGCTTAACACACCTATGTTCATTGCAGCACTATTCACAATAGCAAAAAGATGGAAACAACCTAAGTGCCCATCAACAGATGAATGGATAAGTAAAATGTGGTACACGCATACAATGGAATACTACTCAGAGATAAAGAAAAATGAGTTCCCAAAATACCTTACAGTGTGGATGAACCTAGAGGACATCATGGTGAGTGAAGTAAGTCAATCACAAAAAAGCAAACATTGTATGTTCTCACTTTTATGAAATGACATGAACAGGTAAATATACAGAAACTAATGTTCATTAGTGGCTACCAGAGATGGGGGCAGAGGAGGACTCACTCTCCAGATAGTAGACACTTGTTATTTTTGGTGATGGGAAAGGTAACACTGAATGAGAGTAAAAGGTGTACAGCTTAATGAAGATAAATAATGTCACTAAGATGTACATCAGAAAAAAGGACCTTTTGGTAACTGCTATGCTATATATGAGGAGCCGTGGTGGAGCAGTGGTCAAGTGCTTGGTTGCTAACTGAAAGGTTGGTGGTTCAAACCCACCAGCCGTTCTGCAGGAGAAAGATGTGGCAGTGTGTTTCTGTGAAGATTTACAGGCTTGGAAACTCCACAAGGCAGTTCTACTTGACAGCAACAGGTCAAGGGGATGGCATATATAATTTTGCACCAATAACCAAAATATATATGTGAGTATATACGTATGTATGTAGGTATATATAAGGAGCCCTGGTGGCGCAATGGTTAAGCACTCAGCTGCTAACCAATAGGTCAGTGGTTTGAACCCACCAGCCTCTCCATGGGAGAAAGATGTGGCAGTCTGCTTCCATAAAAATTTACAACCTTGGAAACCCTATGGGGTAGTTCTATTCTGTCCTATAGGGTGGCTATAAGTCAAAACTGGCTCAACTACAGCAGGTTTTTTCGTTTGGTAGGCATATACATATACGTGTATAGGTATGTATATGTGAATATTTATGAGTATACATATAAGCCAAAACTAAACCTATTGCCATCAAGTCGATTCTGACTCATAGTGACCCAACAAGACAAGAGAACTGCCCCACAGCGAGTGGCTGGTGGAGCTGAACTGCCGACCTTTTGGTTAGCAGCCACGCTCTTTACCACTGCACCACCAGGGTTCCATGTGTGTATATAGGCAAGCTTATACAGACTTATCTATATGCAGATGTTTATATATGTAAGTGTATGCATCCATATGTATTCATATATACAATAAAGCACACAGGTGTATAGTATATGCATATGTACATGTACATGCATGAATGTGTGTGTATACATAAACACATATATATTAAAGGACACAGTGGGCATAGTTACAGATACTTCTCAAACATAACCAAACACCTTGCGACACTGGTTTTCTGAGTTTGAAGGATTAGGACCATAATTTTGTGGGATAACTTGGACAGCTGGTAAAATACAGTTCATAAAGTTTATGTTATACATCCTAGTTTGATAAGTAGTGCCTGGGACCTTAAAAGCTTGTGAATGGCCACCTAAGATACAACTAATGGTCTCTACTTGCTGGAGCAAAAGAGAAAGATAGAAACCAAAGACTTAAAAATGGATCCTAATAGAATGGAGAAAAATATGGCACAGAACCATAAATTCTTTAAAAAATCCAGACTTACTGGACCAGTTGAGACTGGAGGACTCCCTGAAACTACTGCCCTGAGATACTCTTCAAACCTTGATATGAAACTAGCCCCGAAGTCACCTTTTAGTTAAATAACAGACTGGCTCACAAAATAAAGTCTGTGAGTACTGGGCTCCTCTTAAAAAATCATCTATATGAGACCAAATGGTCAACAATGACCTTAAAACAAAGATGAGAATGTAAGGGGGCATGGAAACTAGATTAATGGAAACAGAACAACCAGAACAGAAATAATGAGAATGTTCACACATTGTAAAGAATGTAACTACTGTCAATGAACAATATAAGTAGAAATTGTTGAATAGGAAACTAAACTGCCGTGTAAACTTTCACATAGAATACTATTAAAAACAAAACAAAAACTGCTAAACTGTTTTCCAAAGTACACTATGCTGTTTTTAGTTGCTGTGCAGATGACTCCAAACCACGGTGACTCCATTTGTACAGAGCAGAACTGCTCCAGAAGGTTTTCAAGGCTGTGACCTTTCAGTTCGCTAGGCCTTACTTCCAAGATGCCTCTGGGTGGGTGTGAACCACCAACTTTTCATTTAGTAGTCAAGTGCTTAACCATATGCAACCCCCAGGTACTCCAAAGTGGACTATACTATTCTGCATTCCCATCAGCAAGGTATTAGAGCTCCGGTTAATCAACATCTTTGTCAACACTTGGTATTATCAGTGTCTTTCATTTAACCCATTCTAGCAGCTTGATGGTCCCTTTGCAAATGGTTAAAATGCTCAGCTGCTAACAGAAAGTCTGGAGGTTTGAGTCTACCCAGGGGCACCTCAGAAGAAAAGCCTGGCAATCTACTTCTGAAAATCACTCAATGAAAACCCTATGGAGATATGACAACAAAAGCACAAGCAGCAAAAGACAAAATAGATAAATGGGTCCTCATAAAAATACAATATTTCATACATCAAAGAACTTTATCTAAAAAGTGAAAAGACAGCCTACAGATTAGGAAAAAATTTTGGGGAACTATGTATCTGGTAAGGGTCTAATATCCAAAATTTATAAAATACTTCTACAACTTAACAATAAAAAGACAAACAACCCAATCAAACATGGGCAAAGGATTTGAACAGATATTTCACCATAAAGGGTATTTAAATGTCAACAAGCACTTGAAAATATGCTGAAAGTCATCAGCCATTAGGGAGATGCAAATCAAAATCACAATGGGATACCACCTCACCCTCATTAGAATGACAATAATAAAAAAAAAAATTAAGTGTTGGCAAGGTTGTTGAGAAACAGGAATCTTCATCTATTGCTGGTGGGAATGTAAAATGGCACAGCCACTATGGAAAATAGCCTGGTGGTTCCTCAAAAAATTAAACATAGAACTACCATAAAAAAAAAAAAGAACTACCGTATGACCCAGCAATTCTACTCTGAGTTATACACCAAAAGACCTGACAACAGCGACACAGAGACTTGTACACCAATGTTCACTGCAGCACTATTCCCAGTAATCAAAAGATGGAAACAACCAAAATGTCCATCAACTGATGAGTGGATAAGCAAAATGGAGACTATCCATACAATGGAATATTATTCAGCCATAAAGAGGAATGAAGTTCTGAAGCATGTCACAACATGGATGGACCTAGAAAACATTATGAAATAAGTAAATATATACTGTTATAGATTGAATTGTGTCCCCCCAAAATGTGTGTCAATTTGGCTAGGCCATGATTCCCAGTATTGTGTGACTGTCCACCAATTTGTCATCCAATGTGATTTTCCTATGTGTGGTTAATCCTACTTCTATGATGTTAATGGGAGCCCTGGTGGCGCAGTGGTTAAGAGCTCGGCTGCTAACCAAAAGGTCAGCAGTTCGAATCCACCAGCCACTCCTTGGAAACCCTATAGGATAGTTCTACTCTGTCCTATAGGGTTGCCATGAGTTGAAATCTACTCAATGGCAGAGGGTTTTTTTTTTAATGATGTTAATGAGGCAGGATTATAGGTAGTTATGTTAATGAGGCAGGACTCAATCTACAAGATTAGGTTGTATCTTTAGTCAATCTCTTTTGAAATATAAGAGAAGCAAACAGAGAGAAAGAAAGACCTCATACCACCAAGAAAGTAGTGCCAGGAGCAAACTGCATCCTTTGGACCTGGGGTCCATGTGCTGAGAAGCTCCTAGTCCAGGGGAAGATTGATGACAAGGACCTTCCTCCAGAGCCAACAGAGAGAGAAAGCCTTCCCCTGGAGCTGGCCCCCTGAATTTGGACTTCTAGCCTCCTAGACTGTGAGAGAATAAATTGGTTTGTTAAAGCCATCCACTTGTGGTATTTCTGTGACAGCAGCACTAGATAACTAAGACATATACCACAACAAAAATCTATTGCCATCAAGTCAATTCCAACTCACAGCGACCCCTACCAGACAGAGTAGAACTCCCCCATAGGACTTCCAAGGTTGTAAATCTTTACGAAGTAGACTGCCACATCCTTCTCCTACAGAGCAGCTGGGTGGGTTCGAACCACCAATCTTTTGGTTAGCAGGTGAGCACTTGAACACTGTACCACCAGGGCTACTTAAGTAAATGTTTTTAAAAAAAAAAAAAAAAAAAAAACCCACTGCCATCAAGCTATGAGTAAGTAAACATATAAAAAACCAAAAAAACCAAACCCGCTGCCATCAAGTCAATTCCAACTCATAGTGACCCTATAGGACAGAGTAGAACTGCCCCATATGGTTTTCAAGGAACGGCTGGTGGATTCGAACTGTGGACCTTAGCAGCCAAGCTCTTAACCACTGTACCACGAGCGCTTCAAGTAAATATATAGAAAGCAAAAATTATTGGTGGTTTTCAGGGGTGGCAGGGAGGGGGAAAGAGGGAGTTTTTGCTTAGGGTACATTGAATGTATGTTCCTGGTGGTGGGATAATTTGGAAAATGATAGTGAGAATGGTTGCAGAATTTGAAGAATGTAGTCAATGTCACTAAACTGTATGGGTAGAAATTGTTAAATTGCTGTATATTTTCTTGTCTATATTCTCACCACAAGGGGGAAAAAACCAAAATAAAACCCTATGGAGCACAACAGTCCTATCACAGGGATGGCGCAAGTTTCATTCTGCTGTGCGTGGGGCCGCCAACTGGACAGCAGCTAACAACAACAGTTTCAAATATAAATGGGAGAACTTCTAGAAGATGAAAAGATCCAGTGTATGACTATGGGAACAGAAGGTGGACATAAGAAGAGTAGACGGGGAGATCACTAAAGTTAAAGGAAGACAAAGAATTATAAAACTAAATCATCTGTTGGGTGATCTCAGTACAATGAAATCTGAGGATTAGGGAAAGTAATAATGAAGAAAAGACTAATAAAATTTCAAGGCTTTAATAAATGAAACACTATGACTTAAGTCAGTAAAGTGACTAAGAGCAGTAGGAGGTGGCTTGCATCTCAAAAGAAGAGTACTTCAAAACATACCATTAAGAAAGTAAAGACACTCACAGAATACAAGAAAATATTTGTAAATTACACATCTCTTAAGAGACTTATACAGAATGTATAAAAAAAACCTCTTACAACACAGTAATAAAGACAACCCAATTAAACAATGGACAAAGGATCTGAATAGGCATTTCTTCAAAGAAGATATATAAATGGCCACTAAGATCAGGAAAAAGATATTCAATCTCATTAGTCATTTGATTTGAAATGCAAATCAAAGCCACAATGAGAAACCTCATCACACCCACCAGGATGGCTAAAAATAAAACAAGACAATAACAAGTGTTGACAAAGATATGGAGAAATTAGAATCCCTATACACTGCTGGTAGGAATGTAAAAGGGTGCAGCCACTTTGGAAAACAATTTGGCAGTTCCTCAAAAAGTTAAGCATAGAGTTAGTTACCATATGACCAGCAATTCCACTCCTAGGTATGTATATCCCCAAGAAAAATAAGAACTTAAGTCCACACAAAAACTTGTACACAAATGTTAATAGCAACATTATTCATAATAGCCAAAAGGTGGGAACGCCCAAACTATCCATCAACTGATGAATGACTAAACAAAATGTGTTATATCCATATAAGGAAATATTAATGTCGTCGTCAGCTGATGAATCATGATGACCCCATGCAAAACGGGATCAGACAGTTGTGATCCATAGGGTTTTCACTGGCTGATTTTCGGAAGTAGATTGCCAGGCTTTTCTTCCTAAACTGTCTTAGTCTAGAAGCTCCACTGAAACCTGTTCAGCATCACAGCAACATGTAAGCCATTTTCTTGGCCATAAAAAGAATAGAGTACTGATATATTCTACAACGCAAATCAACCTCTTCTGAAAGCATTATGCTAAGAAGCCAATCATATGTTGTATGGTTTCATTTATAAATGAATGTCCAGAATAGGCAAATCCACAGAGACAGAAAGTAGATTAGTGGTTGCCAGGGGGTTGGAAAGAGGGGAAAATAGGGAGTAACTGCTAACGTGTTCACGGTTTCTTTTTGGGGTGATGTAAACCTTCTAAAATTAGTGATGATGGTTGCATAACTTTGTGAATATACTAAAATCACTGAAATGTATGCTTTAAAGGGGTGAATCTCAATAAAGCTACTACTAAAAAAAAAAGAAAGAGAGAGAGAGAGACTGAATGAGAGATAACTCTAGAAGTGGCAGTGGGAGCTAGCACAACACATGCACCCCATGGGTAAAGAAGGAGAATGAAGGGACTTTATGGAAGAAGAGGCAAAGGAAAAATTGTCTTCAGGAGGTATGTCTCAATTCAGTTAAAAAAAGCATTCTTCTGGAAGAATGAGACTAGAGGGGAGTTAACAACAGAGTCAGAGTCTCAAAGGCACAGCAAAGAGGGTCCAGAAGTAAAGTCAACCGTGGAAGAAACCAGCAAGCAAGAAAAATAAGGATAAGAAACAAGATGGTAGATACATATCAGAAAATGGTGGCTAGCAAGCCATTTGTTTTCTGACCAAGAATTCGAGTTTTGGAAGTCATTGATCTAAAGTCCTAACTTTCGTCACATGTCACTCTGGTACCAGATTTAGCTTCGGGGTCCCAAGCAATATGTCATCTAGTTAAGAAAGGTGACACTCTTCTGGTTAACAGCTTCCTTGGAGTATTCAGTGTAAAAGAGCTCTGGTTAGCGTGGGCTCCCAGTAGTTTGACACACAGTGTCTGGTATCATCTGCCCAAAGCTGAAAGGGGCATCAAGGTACTTGAACAGCAGTATGAGTCTATTTAAATAGAAGCTTTCTCATGATGTTCAGAGGGAAGTGACAGAGAAGGCCTTGTTATGAACAATGCTGAGGTTATAGATTCATAGGGTAGAAAATAAGCTAAAAAAAACTTTACATACTTATTTTTAAGACTCAAAAGTATGCTGCTGATTTAAAACTAAAAATTCCAAGGCATTAGAAGAAACATCAATAGAAAAATATGACTACTGAGCTTCTCTTTTCCTCTTTTAATCCCAGTCTCTTTCCCACAGGCATTAGAAATATGGGCATATGAACACTGCTATCAGTTAGGTCATGTTCAGAATGTGAGTCTTCCCCAATACAACAGCTCTCTTCCCGCCGTTCCTGACATCTATTTTTCTGGCAGGGCTGTGCATTCCCTGTCACTAAGGAAGAATTCTGCTTGGTAGTCACAAATCATCCTCTAACAAGTAATGAGAACACACCTCCCCCGAGGACTTTTGTCCCTCTTTTCCCAGCAATGTGACTTGGGACCTACCTTAACCTATAAAATAAAGACAAAAAAAGCTACTCTTGAGTCCCAATAGATCCCAGGAGATTCAAAAGACATCCTCAGGAAGATGTGGCCCCTGGGCTCTCTGTTAGCCCAAAACTAAAACCATTCCCAAGGCCAACTCTTCAGACAAAGATTAGACTGGACTATGGGGCATAAGATGATGCTCGTGAAGACTGTGCTTCTTAGCTCAAGTACATACACGAGACTAAATGGGCAGCTCCTGTCCGGAGGCGAGATGAGAAGGCAGACAGGGTCAGGAGCTGGTTGAATGGACACGGGAAATCTGGGGTGGAAAAGAGTGTGCTGTCACAGTATAGGGAGGGCGAGTAGGGTCACAAAACAACGTACACATAAATTTTTGTATAAGAGACTAACTTGAATATTAAACTTCCACTTAAAGCACAACAATTAAAAAAAAAAAGACATCCTCAGAACTTGAAATTTTCTACCTTTATTTCAAAACAAACAGGGAGCAGAGAAGGAAGCTCTGATTCAAAGACATAAACAACCAAAAATCTTTTGAGTTCAGTCTTGTATTTTAAAATTATTTCATTTATGAGTCTACATGTAAACTAAGAATAAAGAGTATAATTTCTTACTAAATGTAGATTTCCAAGACCTAAAAGTGTAAAGTCCAGTACAGCAAAACTATATACTAAAGGTTTACCTTAACCATTAAGAACATACAGCTGATATGTACAATGATGATGATAATAATTATAAAAATGGCAATTAGTAGGATGTACATTTTTTAAAATTCTGGAGGATCAAATATCTAACTGTTAAAAGTGGTTATCTCCCAGGATTAGAATTATAAGTGGCTTTAATTTTCCACATTACATACTTTTATACTGCTTAAACTCTTTCACGTTTTTGTAACAGAAAAAATGAGATGTTTTCAAAAAGACAAGAGAGGTTACTAATTAGGAGAATAAAAAATGGAAAATATGAAAACTATACAGATCAACTGATTAAAATCAGAAGATTTAGACAAACCATTTCCTCCTATTTGTCCCTAATTTCTTCCACATTTAGGACATGTAAGAAAAGATAAGAATGTTTATTAGCCTTTTAGGCCCCAATAATATTTTCTCTAGAGTCCAAGAAGTCCTTAGATTTTAGAAGTGTTTCTTAGCTCTTACTTATAATACTAAACTAGAGTATGGAAGGAAATATATTAAACTTCAAATAATACTATATATAAAAGCAGGAATTCCATCTTCAGATGTTCTTAGTGCCAAAACTGCCACCTCCACTATGAAGTAAATGGTGAAACTCAGGAATAAATGAAGTTCACCTTTCTATTTATAATTTATGTCTAACTTATTTTCAAAAAGGATATCACAAAGATGAAACCATCTGATCACCAATCTAGTTCCAATAAGGTTACACAGTATATGTGACAGCTAAAGAAGCCTTCTGTCGCTCTTACAGAACACTGTGCCGCACTGAAACAAACCGAAGGAGCAGATCACCTCATGTCAAGACAGGCAGTGGGAGCATCTTCGAAAGCACAGGGTCTCTCCTGCAGTGTACATACAGCCTATTTTTCATTATTGCAAATACAATAATGGATCTTCAAAATTATAACAGTGTCAAAAATTACATCTAAAGGATGTTCAACTGATACTACTTATTACATATATGACCCTTTAGAAATACTTCCATCAGGAAAAGTTAAAATAAGTAGGGATTTCCCTGTTGTGAGGAAACATGGCATTCCAGGAATACTCATCCCTACTATTCCAGGTAAGTAAAACATTCTCCTAAATTTCTACAACCAAGAAAGGACAATAAAACAAAATATCTTACCTAAAGCAAAGTAAGGTGAAGGTTGCCTCAGGTTTTGGTGCCTGCATGCACACATCTGTCTCAATCTCATTCAGGCCTGATCTTGACCAGCCCTAGCGTTCTAACTACCCTGGCCCCCAGCCTGCTCTCTTCTCATACTGCTGCCCAGCTCCCTTGTTTCTGCAGGGCCTTGGGCATGGATGTGCAACTGCACTCCCCCTTAGGCTATCTGTGCCTGCAGGAGCATGGGCGAGCAGGCCCACAGGACTACAGCTTGGGAACTCAAGAGCCAGCTCCCTAGAGGAATAGAGGATAAGATAACCCTTCTCTCTCTTTTATTATGGAGTTGACTGCATCCTTAAGCTACCTTTTTGGCCCTGCCTCCAGTTCTAGAATTTCACGTTACATGAAACAGTCTCCTGTTGTCCTGAACACAAATGAAATATTCTTTACTTTCAAATCTAAAAAAATTTGTCTCTCACTTTACTTTGCTGTTCTCGAGTCTATCAGTTTGTCGTACTGTGGTGGCTGGCATGTTGCTGCGATGCTGGAAGCTATGCCATGGTGTTTCAAATACTAGCAGGGTCATCGATGGTGGACAGGTTTCAGTAGAGCTTTCAGATTAAGGTAAGACTAGAAAGAAAGGTCTGGCGATCTACTTCTGAAAATTAGCCAGTGAAAACAGTATGGATCACAACAAAATATTGCCCCACATTCTAGCAGCTCTTAAATGTTGAAGCTGAAGTATTATAAAGCTTAATACTCGACTAGCCTCCTTACTATTTTCTATTGCCCTCATGCAATTTTAGGTTCTAATATGTCCAGCATTGCATTTATAATATAGTAATTAAGCATTACCTACTGAATAAGTCAGCACAAAGCAGAATTTGGTTCCCTTCCAAGCTTTCATCGAACTAAAAAACTTGGTTTCTCTTGTAGCTTTTATTCAATCATTTAATTATCTTAGCTATTCTTCCCTGATCATTCTACTTCTTTCTGTACTTCTTAAGCCATAGAGCCCCAAACTAGACATGTTATTCTTTTAAAGAAAACTAGAGCTGTGTTACTTCATGGTTTCTAACTGATAAACTTGGCAGGAGTTGCCACCACACTATACTACGGATTTTGTATTAAATAAATTATGGATTACTGATAACTTCCTTTCTACAGTATTTGCGTCCTTCCATGATTTTCATTACATACTAAAAAGATAAAACTTTCTCATGATTTTTATTAGCTCCTTTTTAACACAATGATGTTGGATAAATAGTCTTCAAAGATACCTAATTTTTTAATATATCTGATTCTGCATCCTCAAGTTTGAGTCTTCCTTAGCCCAATCCTTATCTCATACCAGACTTGTAGTATTTCAACAAAGTGAAATATTTTCTTCACAGGTGCTATATAAACTTATTACCTAATCAATTGAAAGGACCCTTTAACATGCAATACCATATCAGTAATGTTGATGGCAGGTGGGAGAAGGAGGAATCACATCCAATTTCCCCCGATCTATGTTAAGATGACCAAAATGATGCACTGCAAGGAAAATGATCAAAAGTGTATGTGACCTGGATCCTGCAGCTGGCTCCTGTTCATCTGACCTCTGGTTCTTGAGAATTGAGCTAGCAGCTTACCTGCCTATCTTGGGATTCGTCAACCTCTGCAGTCTGTGAACCAGCAGCCTGCCATCTTACCTATTGACCTAGGGATTTGTCAACCTCCGCAGTATGTGAGCCAGCAGCCTTTCAGCTTACCTGTCAAACTTGGGATTTGTCAGCCTCCGCGGCCTGTGAGCCAGACACCTGTTGTCTGACCAGACAATCTTGGGTTCGCCAGCCTCTGCAGCTACATAAGCTAGGAGAAGCCTCCAGCCTGACTCACGGACTTGGGACTATCCAGCCTCTATGACCATGTGAGCCATTTCCTTGATATAAATCTCTCTCTCTCACTCTCTGTCTCTCTCTCTATATATGTACAGGTATACAGACACTTCACTGGTTTTGCTTCTCTAGAGAACCCAGCTTAAGACGTTTGCTTCTGAGACTGGTTCTAGAGAAACAAAATTGTAAGGATGAGTTTTCTAAACTGGTTCTCAAGTCTGGTTAGTCTTAAAGATGTTGATGACTCTGCTTCCAGTAGTAAAGAAGGCACTGGTAATCCATGGTGTGAGATGGCAATACAAATACACAAAATATCACCACCAAGAGATGAAGTATTGGTGGGAGGTGAGACTCTGGGTGATTGCATTCGATATCTTTCTACAATTCTGCCATAATTAGAAGTAAAAGGAAGATGGCTGGTTAGTCCTACTTTCACTAGACAAAGTAGTAAAAGAAAGATGAACTCAGGGCTTCAGAGTCAAAGCTCAAGTGCCGCATAAAAGACCTCAGAGTTTCCACTTGTGCCTTGAAAGAACGCCTTATTTCTTATAGTAACAGAGCTCATATTGCCAAAAAACAAACCCACAGTCTTATCGTAAGAGTGGCTGAATTACAACGCCAACTGAATTCCCAACCTCAAGTGGTGTCTGAAGTCAAAATGACGGCATTGATTTGGGAAGAAATGGGATCCTGAAACTTGGGATGGGGACACGTGGGCAGATAATTAGGAAGCTGGAAACACTGAGCCCCTAAATATCATTGAATCACTCCTGACAACAGAACCAGACCTCTTACTCCCATCTGAAGAGATTATTTCATCTTTGTCCACTAAGACACCCTCCAAAGTAAAACCATGAGCTTCTCCATTCCCACCTGATGAGATTAACCCAGCTATGTCTGAAGAAACTAGGACCAAGTCATTGCCTGGGGCATCGCCTGAGGAAGATGCCTTACAAGACCTTGCTGAATATTCTCAAAACACACCCCACCACCCATTTTGGCTTCTAGACCTATAATCAGACTTCAGTCCCAGTAAGCCCCAAAAGGTGAAGTATAAAGTGTAACCCAGGAGGAGGTACGCTACCCTCCAAAAGAACTGCTTCACTCTTTCAATACGTACAAACAGAAACCTCGGGCATATGTGTGGGAATGGCTATTAAGGGTGGGGGATAATGGTGCAATGAACATAAAGTTGGATCACTCTGAGTTCACTGATATGGGCTCACTATGCAGAATTTTCATTCAACGTTCCAGTTCAACAGGTTAGGAAAGGATCTAATAGTTTATTTGGATGGGCTGTTGAAGCACGGATTAAGCGGTGGCCTACATTAAATCAGGAAACCCTGATGGTGTGGAGGTTAAGTGCTATGGCTGCTAACCAAAAGGTCGGCAGTTTGAATCCACCAGGTGCTCCTTGGAAACTCTATGGGGCAGTTCCACTCTGTCCTATGGGGTTGCTATGAGTCAGAATCAACTCGACGGCAACAGGTTTTTGGTTTTACACTAAATCAAGTTAAACTACAAGACTTGCCTTGGTATATTACAGAAGGTACCCAAAGGCCATGTTAGAATGGGTTTATCTGGTTAGACCCACAAACCTACACATGGAGTGCCCAGAGGACACACCTTTTATCATAACAGTAAGGAACAAATCTGTGAAGGGAGGCCCAGCATCCTTCAAGGCTGCTGTGATTACTATTTTATGTAAGTCAGATTTGACAGCAGGAGCTGCCCTAACTGAATTAAAACACGTAACTACAATGGGGATGACTGGACCCCATGGTGGTAGGCACCAAGTGGCAAAATTCAATCAACAAGTACAAGTTGAGCATGGTTATCAAAATGGACAGCAGAGTCAAAGCACTAATCAGAATAGTATGACTCGTATGCACTTACGGCATTGACTACTTAGTCATGGTGTCCCTAGCAGTGAAATAAATGGGAAATCTACTAAATATTTACTTGATCTGTACAAGCAGAAGAATTCTCGGCCAAGTGAACAGTAGTATGACTCAAACTGCCAGAACAGAGTCAAGTTCCCTAAGTCAATTCCCAGACTTGAGCAACTTTACAAACCCACAACCCCCTGAATGCAGGGGAAGCTGGGTCCCCTTGAGAAATGACCCTACTGTACTGTCAAAAATTTATACTGTTAATCCTTCTCCCAGCCTTCCCCAAAGGTATCTACGGCCTTTTATGAGAGTGACTGTTTATTGGGGAAATGGAAATAATCAGACTTTTCTGGGATTACTGGACACTAGCTCTGAACTGACACCAATTCCAATTCCAGGATACCCAAAACGTCACCATCACACACCAGTTATAGCGGGGGCATATGGAGGTTGGGTTACTAATAAATAGAGTCTTCACCCATGTCCATCTCAGATAGGTCAAGGGGGTCCCTGATCCCATCCTCTAGTTATTTCCCCAGCTCCAGAATGCACAACTGCAATAGATATATTCAGCAACTGGCAGAAACAGCATACTGGATACCTGACAAGTGGAGTAAGGCCTATTATGGCAGGAAAAGCCAAGTGGAAGCCATTAGAACTGTCCCTACCTGGGAAAATAGTAAACCAAAAGCAATACTGAATTCCTGGAGGGACTGCAGAGATTACCATCACCATCAAGGACTTAAAGGGTGCAGGGGTGGTGATTCCCACCACATCCCCATTCAACTCGCCTATCTGGCCTGTGCAAAAAACAGATGGATCTTGGAGAATGACAGTGGATTATAGAAAACTTAACCAGGTGGTGACTCCAATTGCAGCTGCTGTTCCAGACGTAGTTTCACTGCTTGAGCAAATTAATACATCTCCTGGTACCTGGTATGAAGCTACTCATAAAATGCCATAGATCCATTTGGTGAAGGCTGAGAGAAAGATTAACAGTATAAATTTTTGGCAGTGTAGTGGGGTCGTTTCTCAAGGGGACCTGGCCTGGTACCTAGTATGATCTGCCTAATGCCTTTTTCTTCATACATGTTTTAAAGGATCACCAGAAGCACTTTCGCTTCTGCTGGCAAGGCCAGCGATACATCTTCACTGTCCAGTCTCAAGGGTATCTCAACTCTCTTGTCCTATGTCATGATTATTCCGCAGGGACATTGATCGTCTTTCCTTTCCACAAGATGTCACACTGGTTCATTACATCGATGACATCATGCTGACTGTACCTAGCAGGAAGAAGTGTCAATGACTCTGGAATTATTAGCAAAACATTTGCTTGCTAGAGCTGAGAGAAATTAATCTGACAAAAATTCAGGCCCCTTCCACCTCAGTGAAATTTCTAGGAGTCCAGTGGTGTAGGATATATCAAGACAGTCTTCCTAAAATGAAGGATAAGTTATTGCATCTGACCTCTTTTACAACTAAAAAGGGAGTACAATGCCTAGCGGGCCTCTTTGGATTTTAGAAGCAACATAGCCCTCATTTGGATGTGCTACTCTGGCCTTTTTATCAAGTGACTCGAAAAGCTGCTAGTATTGGATTGGACCCAGACCAAGAGAAGGCTCTGCAACAGGGTCAGGCTGCCATGCAAGTGGCTCTGCCACTTGGGCCATATGATTCAGTTGATTCAATGGTGCTTCTACTATTAATAGCAAATAGAGATGCTGTTTGGAGTCTTTGGAAGGCCCCTAGTAGTGAATCACAGCATGGATCCTTAGGATTTTAGAGCAAAGATCTGTCATTGTCTGCAGATTAACTACTCTCCTTCTGAGAAACAGCTTCTGGCTTATTACTGGGCGTTAGTAGAGAATGAACGCTTAACCATGGACCACGAAGTCACCACGTGAACTTGAGCTGCTCATCAAGAACTCAGTGTTGTCTGACCCACAGAGCCATTAAGTTGGATGTGCACAGCAGTACCCCATCATTAAATGGAAGAGGTATATATGAGGTTGGGTCCAAGCAGGACCTGGAGGCACAAGTAAGTTGCATGAAGAAGTGGCCAAAATACCCATAGTCCCCACTCCTATCATATTACTTGCCCTCTTCTAGTCTGCACCTATGGCCTCATGGGGAGTTCCTTATGATCAGCTAACTGAGGAAGAGAGAAGTCATACCTGGTTTACATACAGTTCTGTGCGATATGCAGGCATCACTCAAAAGTGGACAGCAGCAGCACTACAGCCCCTTTCTGGGACCACCCTGAAGCACAATGGTGAAGAGAACTCCTCTCAATGGACAGAACTTTGAGCAGTGCACCTGGTTGTTCACTTTGCTTGGAAGGAGAAATGGCCAGATACGCAACTGTGTACTGATTCATGCGCTGTGACTAATGGTTTGGCTGGATGGTCAGGGACTTAGAAGGAACATGATTTGAAAGTTGGTGACAGGGAGGCATGGGGAAGAAGTATGAGAACAGACCTCTCTCAATGGGCCAAGGAAGTGAAGATATTTGTGTCTCACGTGAATGCTCACCAAAGGGTGACCTCAACAGAGGAGGGCCGTGATTCTCAGTCGTTTGGCAGTTATGATGTAGTTTAGCAGCTGTATAATGATGTAATCACCTCCATGATGAGATCTGATATAATATGATCATCTCCATATGGGATCTGCTGTAAGTAACCAATCAGTCGCAAGGGAGTTTCCTTGGGGGGCAGAAGGAGGTGTCGCCTGCATCCAATATAGATGGACTTTCTGGCAAGGCTTCCAGGCTTTTGTTTGCTCTGGATCCTGCAGCTGGCTCCTGTTTGACCTCCAGTTCTTGGGACTTGAGCTAGCAGCTTACCTGCCTATCTTGGGATTTATCAGCCTCTGCAGTCTGTGAGCCAGCAGCCTGTCAGCTTATCTGCCAATCTTGGGATTTGTCGGCCTCCACAGCCTGTGAGCCAGACTCCTGCCGTCTGATCTGCCAGTCTTGTTTTCTCCAGGCTTGCAGCTACAGGAGTCAGGGGAAGCCTCCAATCTGACCTAAGGACTTTGGACTTTCCAGCCTCTACAACTATGTTAGCCATTTCACATTTCATTGATATAAATCTCTCTCTATATATATATACATATATATATATAGAGAGAGAGAGAGAGAGACGAGTCAGTGGTTTTGCTTCTCTAGAAGCAGCTTAAGACAGTGTATAAAAAGCCAAAACAGAAAAGTGGCCAACAAACCCAACATGTGAACTCAAAGTCAGATGTGCTTACATTCCTGAATATGACTTAAAAAAAAAAAAAATCCTATCAAGTTATTGAAATAATTATTTTGGACTGTTTCTCCATTATGCCATAAAAATACTCAAATCATTTTTAAAATATACTTGCTAACAATATATTAAGTCTTGATTAGATCCTAGCTTAAAACAAAAACAAAGCTATGGAATGGAAGGGATATGGAGACACTAGAACTCTCAACCCTCAGTAGTGGGAATGCAAAATGGTAGAGCCCTTGTGGAAAACAGTCTGGTGCTTCCTCAAAAACTGGAGGTAGAGCTGCCATATAACCCGGCAATTCCACTGCAGGTATATGCCCTAGGGACCTGATAGAACTAACATGAACAGATACATGCAGACCTATTTTCACTGCAGCATTATTTCCAACAGCAAAAAGATGGAAACAACCTAAATGCCCATCAATGAATGAATAGGTAAGTAAAATGTAGTACACACATACAATGGAATACTACTCAGCGATAAAGAAAAACGAGTTCCCAAAACATCTTATGATGTTTATGAACCTTGAGGAAATTATGTTGAGAGAAATAAGTCAATCGCAAAAAGACAAATATCGTTATGTTCTCACTTTTATTAAATAATATGAACAATAAACAGAAACTAATGTTCATTAGTGGTTTCCAGGGATAAAGGGTGGGAAAGAGGGAGAAGTACTTCCTAGGTAGTAGTCACTTTTGTTTATAGAGATTGGAAAGGAGGCACCGAATATGGGTGCAGTTTGCACAGCATAACTAATGTAACTAATCTCAATAAGCCGTACACAGGGTAAGGGTTGAATGGGCAAATGCTAGGTTGTGTATGGTCTTGCAACAATAACAACCAAAAAAAAGAGGGGAGGGGCTATAGATGCTGATACTAATTAGACATAACCAGTCACCTCGTGGAATTAGTTCTCTTGATTTGGGGGCTTAGGGCTATGGTCTCATGGGACAATCCAGTCAACTGGTGTAATATACTTCTTAAAGTTTATGCTCTACCTCCAGCATGGTGAGTAGCGTCTGGGGTCTTAAGCTTACAAGCAGCCACCTAAGATACAAGTACTGGTCTTTATTTGTCTGGAACAAAAGACGGGGAAGGAACAAAAGAGTAAGAGAAGGAACTGGACTACAGAAGTCTCTCCATGAACCACTGCCTCTTCCACCTTGAGACCAGAAGAACTAGATACTGTCTGGCTACCACTACTGAACATTCTAATAAGGAACACAATAGATGAATCCTGATAAAAATGTGGAACATAACTTAAAATTCTTAAAGAATCCAGACTTACTGGACCTACTGAGACTAGAGGAGTACCTGAGACTATGGTCCTTAATTGCTCTTCAAACCTTGAACTGAAACTATCCCCTAAAGTCACCCTTAAAGTAACAGTGTAGCCCAAAGAGTAAAGATTGTCACTGAGTTTTATGTTAAGAAAAAAAAGTCTATATAAGACCAAAGGGTCAACGGCTATTTTAAAGCATAGATGAGGTTAGGGGAGAGGACAGGAAATTTAAGTAAACGGAAGTGAAACAACTAGAACAGAAATAATGAGAATGCACATTGTGAAGAAAATAACCAATGTCTAGAAACTATGGAACGGAAGTGGGTTTTGCTGTGTACGTTTTCATCAAAACTAATTTTTTTTTTAACCCAACTGGAATAATCATTTACATCACTTAAAAAAAAAAAAAACAAAGCCATGAAAGACTCTGGGGGGTCAATTAGAAAAATCTGAATATTAAATGGCATTAGGGAACTACTGTTAATTTAGTTGATGTGACAGTAATATGATTAAATAGGAGAGTCCTTATTTTTAGGTGATGGTGAGGTAAGTTCAAGTATTCATGGGTCAAGTGTCATAATATGTGAAAAACTTACTTCCAAACAGTTCAGGTTTAAAATAAAAACACAAAATATACAAATATATACGTATACCAAACCAAAGCCAATGCCACTGAGTCATAGTGACCCTACAGGACTGAGGAGAACTGCCCCATAGAGTTTCCAAGGCTGTCAGTCTTTACAGAAGCAGACTGCCACAACTTTCTCCTGCAGAGCAGCTGGTGCATTGAACTCCTAACGTTTTGGTTAGCAGTCGAGCACTTTAGCCACTGCACCACCTGGGCTCACATACACATACAGCAAAATGTTAACTGCTGAACCAAGATGGTATACATATGGATAAGCATTTTTCTGTTCTTTAACCTTTTGTATACTTAAATATTTTTCATAATAAAAAATTAAGGAAAACATACATGATAACGGTGCTATTGAGCTGCCAATAGATTATTTTCCAATAATTCTTCAAACAGCTCCCCACTTTGACATATGAAAAAGGCAAGCTAGACTTAGACATACACATATGGTCTGAGATTCTGGAAGTTTCTCACCCCTGCTATTCAAAACTTTACAAGTATTGTAAAAAATGAGCCTTCATTTCTGTCTTCACTTACAAACACAGTGCTTAACAAATCTAATGGGCACAGGTGCCATACTTTCAAATTCACCATGATTACAGGCTGTATTTTTCTCAATCTGCATTTCAACAATGGTATCACCGAGAGTTTATGATTAAGATTACAAATTGTGTCACTTCATAAATGAAAACATACACAAAGAACTCTGGCCAAAAGCCAATAGAAAGTTTTTCATCAAGGACTAAAAAGCATAAGCAAGCGAGTAATTTCTAACAAGAGGAGAAAAACTGACTTTCAAACAGAAGCTGAAAACAGCTGACCACCAATAACTGACCCACAAGAGTAAAATGAAGGAAATCATTTACATCAGTAAGAGATAAAAAAGGAAAGGGCTTTAAATGCCAACAAACAAAATTAAAGAAGCAGGAAAGGCATTCCATTTGAACTTCAAGTATCACATAATTAACTGTACGTTATAATGTAAAAAGGGAACTCCAATTTAAAACTACCAACCAATTAAAATTGTTTATGGAAGGAGAGTAATTCTGACAGAATTCAGAATTTTACAAGAAAACATGATTACAGAAACCATTTAATTTAACCTTCTCCCTTTGCTGTAAGGCAATCAAGGCCTACATTGTTAGTAAGCTAGTACTGCAGCTGGAAGTAGGAAAAAAAAAAAAACTAAGTCCCATGGACTTCCCAGTTCCTCAAGTCTTGAAAAGCACTTGTTCTTTAACAAATGATAATTAAGGTCACAACATTAATAGTAGAGAAGACCAGAGCAAATTTACCAAGCAAACTGAATTCGGAAAATCATAGGAAATCACTAAAAAATACAAGCTGAAGTTTCATTATCAGCTTATGGCACTTTCACTCATTATTACTGTGCTTACATCAAACATGTAAACCTCCCAACTTTAGGAAAATCACAATTATGTGCCTCTTCTCTGATGTCCATTACTATCACAAACAGGAAGGGAACGGAAAAGAGAGAAAGATAAGAAAATATCTTGTTAATGTTGTTTTTGTTGGGTGTTGTCAAGTCAATTTTGACTCACAGTGACCCATAGTGACAAAGTAGAACTGCCCCATAGGGTTTTCTAGGCTATAATCTTTATGGGAGCAGATCGCTACATCTTTCTCCTGTGGAGCCACTTGGAGGGTTTGAACCACCAACCTTTCAGTGAACAGCTGAGGGCTTAACCATTGTGCCACAGGGCTCCTAATATCGTTAATAAGACCGTGCAAATAACCATTTATCTAATGAATTTTGCGTCTCTTCCATCTGTCAAAAAGCATTAAAGCCTAAATTAAACTATTTTATAACTGTAGCAAATTAGTAAGAAAGTTATGAAATTTTTCAAACTATGCTGAAAGATTTTGATCCAAGGGACAGATTAATACAATACCTACTGAAAAAATTAATATTTTAATTAAGAAAACTAAAAGCTAAAAGATTTCTTACTATCTACATACACAGTATGAAGAATTCCTCTTAAGGGAATTTTTAAGGACATTTGTAAATTTACCTAAAATACAGGGGTTGAAATAAGCTAAGATAGGCTGTTTTTTGTTTTGTTTTCTTTTTTAAGACAGTTAAGTATCCGGAAATTAGAAGAAAGCATGATATTGCTAGCTTGGTAACATATTTTCTTCTACAGTAAAAGAACAGAAGTTATATTATTAAAGTAACAGCAAAACAAACAGTTGATTATTTAAAATGAAGTTTGTACCTTAAGTGAGGCTAGTGGATGTTCTGGACCAAGTAAACTCCAATGAAAAGAAGCCAAATCTTCATCAGGTAGAATGTGGTTACCTAGAATATATAACAATGATCAGAAGTCATACAAGGGAAACTTAAATCATTGTATTTTGCTACCAGTAACAGATTACCTTTGATTTAGACTTTTCAATGACTTCTCAGAACTGTCTCATTTGATACACCATATAAAACTTCCCAACTGAGACTATTCCTTAATTTTTTAATATAAAGCAATACAACAGGCAAACTTCTTGTAGCTCCTCAAGTATGAGGAGGATTTCTGGTATACTTCCAATAGCATTCAAACTAAGTACCACATAAAAACCTAAGTGACTTCCCAGAGCAGTAATTAAAAGTGCCAGTTTGCAAAAGGTCGGCCTGATAATGCCAGGATACCAAATATTGACTAGATACAAGTTTTCATTTATTCATAAAACAGCTATAGTTCAAACTGCATTTTGTGAACTAGGTTCAGCAGCCAAATATGGAATCTGCACTATGATAAAATCTTTCTAAGCAAGACTAAATGACAATGACTATTGATGGTAAACTGATCAACACCACCTCTTATAATTTCCACTACCCACATATACATGACAAAGAACAGACTACAATAATACTATTAAGCTTTATATCCTAACACCAGCACTATGTCAGTCTACAAATAAGAACTGTATTCAATTGAGAAAAATCACACTTTCTGGTAAATACTTTCACTGTAGTGATTGAATGCTTGATATACTAACAAATGCTTGATATACTAACATCTTTATTATGTTAGTTATGTCAATGCATTTAACAGCAGTAATTTCCTAATAATTTGTGGTTTTAATAAAATAATCACTTCCACATTGAGATAGCAGATTCATTCATTAGTTACTAACATAAAGCAAAATAAGGTGAGGTCATCTGTAAGATTACTATATCACAGTATTCTAAACACACAGATGCAAAATATAGAAATGCTGAACCACTACAGTGTCCAGAGAAGTTAATCTGTAACTGTCCAGGTTCACTGTGCTTTGTATTGTTTTCCTCTGTTAATGGATTGCATAGAGTTTTACTATGAATTAAATATGAAGTATCTGAGATTTTTTGCTTTTAAACCTAGATTTGAAAAAATATTAAGCCAACTTCAACATCAGTAAGTCTTTGTTGAAATGTGGGTGGAAATGAAAAGATGGAGGAAAAAAAAGTCTTACAGTCTTTATACCAAATGCTTAAATGAATATACCACTCAGCTTTCCTAAGACAAAACTTATATAGCTATACTTTCTGCTACAAAAAGGGAAAGGAAAATATACTTTCTCATTTGAAGACATTGAAGCTTTTACAAAACCGAAAATAAAAAAGCTCACAATTAATACTTTAATCTGCAACTTGCCTAAATTTTAAAAAGAAATCCCAAGTCTTAATTAAGACAAAACTTTACTACTGATTTTCTCATTTATTTCAAAATTTTACATAATAATTTAACCAGAAAGTATGAGTTGGCATTATCTCCCAAGAAACATAGTCAATGTTTCTTAGGTAAGATAAATACTATTCCACACTTCAAATTACCTAAGACATCATATTCTAAAAGCAAATTTCACCATTCATTTGAAGTCAAACAATATGCCCAAGTTATCTTGCCTAACATTTAAACAAAGATACACTTTTCATATAATGTGCCCACTCACAGAATTTTATATCAAAGGAAATATCCCCTTATATTTTAACATTTCAAAATATGAAAGTATATTCTGATTTAATCCTCCAAGTTCCAAGAGTCACAAGAGTTCCCTAACAAAATGGATGGAAAACAGTCAAGTACTAACTTAAACATACATATCAGAAATTTGATGCAAATAAACACATCTTTTGTAAAGTCAAGATTTGTTGACTGTGTTGGTAGTTACATAGCAAAATTTGAAACGCTACCCTAAAATGCTAAATAAAAAACTGTGTCTCCCTCACTATAATTTCTTTTTCTGCAAAACATTTTTGGAATGTTTATAAAAATCTTTCTGATGACTAGGATTTCTAAAAACAACCCACAATCTAATTTCTCTCTTAAACACAAATGAAACAGGCTGCTAACCTATATGGAAAATAGACTGAAAGACAGTACAATAACATCTGACTTATCTAGAGATCACATATCTTTCAAACAGGGCCCTGACTCACCAAAGCGTAACTAAATCTGATCTCTACAACTCGTGCATTTTAACCACAGGAGTTCCTCAGGTCCTCACTCAGAGCAAATTTATTTATATTTTGAACACTAACCCTCAGCAAATTAGAGCTGGAGAGTAAAGCAGCTAAAAGCACAAGCCAGGGTGGCTGACAAAAGAGAAAACACAGAAAATCACTATAAAATGGAGATATAACGTGACAGATGATTACCTGTTGGAAAATTATTGTAAGTAAAAGAAATTAGTATATAAAACCTTAGTTTCTGGATATTCAATATAAGGAATTCCTCCAAGAAAACTTGTAAAGACAAGTATATATTACCTAAAAGGTAGGTGTTGGGAAAAAGGTGAAATAGTTTGTTTGTTTTTTTTTAAAGTAGTGAGTGTCCTGAAAATGAGGGAAAAATATGATAGTGCTAACTTCATATTTTATTTTCTTCTATAATAAACATAATTTACGCCAAAAGTTTAAATGTCTTATTTTCATAGTAGGCATGTGTTAGTTAACATCTGTGATTAAAAAATGTTATTCTTCTAAAACTTTAAGTAAGTTTATTCACAAAATTAGTTTTTCAGCCTGGATAGAACAATATATAAATGAACACTTAAGAACAAAAGAAACACATTATCAGCTATAGTAGCAGGTTATTGTGACACCAAATAATAATCTAAGTAAGGAATGCTAAGGAAGAGCCCATTCCTTCGTGCTTTCAAATTTAAAATGTACATCAAAACTGAAATTTTAAAAAGCACAATATACTCATAGTATAGTAACTCCTTTATAAAATAAACTTTTCATACTACTCCACCTACCTAATAAAGCAGCAAAAATAGGAAAACGATTTGGATTCAGGTCCAGTTGCTTGGCAACTTCATGCATCAGATATTGGCTTGTTGTGAGACTTTTTCCGTTTCGGCTCAGTTTTAGGGCATGGGCACTGAAATAGTAGGGGATGTTGCACAATGCATAATCAGAGTCATATGCAACCAAGCCATGGAAACCATTTTCTCTGCAGAAACCAATTACTTCTTGATGATGATCCTCAATGCTCTGTGCAACCTATGCAAATGAGAAAAACACTTCATCAAAGGTAGTGGAAGCCTGTAACAGTATGCTCAATAAGTAGGCACGTTTACACAAAATCTGAAAAATTACAGACATTAAAAATATTCAAGAAAGCCAAACAGTCAAAAGTACCCTAATAAAGTGTGCAGCATATTGTTCAAATAAGAAATCTCTGTGGAAAAAGAGATTTAAATTATCTTCTGGTCAGTAACTGACGATTCTTTCTACATTGCAATTTACTTTACAATTTCTTGTCAAGCTCTAGCACCACCCTGCTTCAAAATACGCAATGCTAGCTGATCCTTTTGGCAGTATTTTGAAGAAAGACGGAAAGAAAGGCAGGGGAAAACAGAGTGGGAAGGAGGGAGACAGAGAGAAGTCGCTCATCCTCACTGAAACAAAACAAATGTCTTCAAACTAGATCAAATGTGTCAAAATGGTGAAATAATCAGCATTTAAAAAAGTAAAAGTCAAGTATTATCCATTATCTGTCTACTGTCATACTGAGGTATTCAGCATATGGAGACAGTAACATTTACCCTAAAAAAAAGTTCCATGCTTATTACGTGCAAAGAACCGGGCTCACTGTGCATAATACAATGTTTAGGATGACCACTTACACCAGGTCTAAATATACTGCCTTTTTTAGTGACTAAAAAGATAAGTCAAAGCTTCTCTACTTCTATTTAATCTCTCATTATGAAATGTCAATACTATCTCAGATTTCCATGACACACTAAGGAGGAAGTAGAGGAGCAATACCTTTGAAAAAGTAAAAAGTTATTTAGAATCTAATTCTGAAAATATTCTGAGAAGCATTGAAAAAGTACTTTCTTAAATATCTAAAGTCAATCCTACCCAAAGACAACTGATTTCTCTCCTGCTGTTTCCCATGCTCATTCAACTAAAATTCTGACAGGTTTTTTTTTTTTGTTTCTACAAAGGATTAAGTATACAATTTTAAATTAAATCAGAATAATTCAGTTAACTATGAACTCTCTACAGAGACTTAGTGGAGAAAAATACGTGTCCTTAACTTAGATTCTGGAACTACACTGTCCAATGTGTGGCTATACTGAAATAAAATTACAAAGTCAATTATCATAATTGCTGTCAATAAGCTGTACACCTGTAAAAAGGTGAATCAGCAAAACTGTGTGACAGATATATTTACAACAACGACGAAAAAGAAAAAAAGAGTAGCTGTTGAGGCTACTTACATACAACCAAAAACCTCATTGGACATCCCAGTTAAGTGGCCTAATAACTTATTTAGTGCTTCTGTTCTACCTCCTAGTTCCTAGGGGTCTTAAAAGCTTGCAAGCAGCCATCCAAGGTACAACAATTGGTCGCTATTCGCTTGTAGCAACAGAAGAAGAAGGAGCATCAGGAACAGAAGAAGGCTATGGAATGTGTTGGGAATTGCCTCCATGAACAACTGCCTCCTTTGCCAGGAGACCAGAAGAACTGGATGGTGCCTGGCTACCATTACTGAACATTTTGATCGAAGATTCAATAGAAGAATCCTGATCAAAAAGGAGGAAATGCAGGACCAAATTTCAAACTCTTCATGGACTCCAGATTTCCTGGAGCCATGGAAGTTAGATGAACCCCTGAAACTACTGCCCTGAGATCATTTGATTTAAACCTTAAACCAAAAACATCCCCTGAAGTCTTCTTAAAAACCAAACAACAGTTTAGCTTAACTACTAAAAAATGTCTGCCTCGAGTATTATGCTCTTTCAAGAACTACCTATATGGGATCAAATTGAGAACAGCAACTTGAAAAATTAGATAGGAACCTTAGGGGGCAGTGAGTTTATGTTAATGAAGCCGGAATGACTCAGAAGAGGAAGGGGAGAATGGCTGCACAACTCGAAGAATGTAATCAATGTCATTAAATGGTACAAGCAGAAACACTGAATTGGTGTATGTGTTGCTGTACATATTCTCAAGAACAACATTAACAACAAAATAAATAAAATCTAAAAAAAGAAATAAAATTAGAATTAAATAAAATTAAAAATCGAGTTCCTCAGTTATATTAGCCACATTTCAAGTGTTCAACAGTCACATGCGACTAGTGGCTACCATGCTGATTACACAACACAGGGCATCTCAAATGTTCTATTGGACAGCACTGCAAAGTTCATCTCATTTCTCACCAACTTCCTAATAAAAGTAGCTACCGAATTTTATTGGAAATTTAAATAATGAAATCTCGCTTGGAGGCAAAGCAAATTGTTTTTAAATGCATTACTTAAAACATTGTACCTTACCTAGAATAGAAAGAAGTATAATTTTTTTAAAAATTATAAAACTAGGTTGTCTTCGCCCTCTCATATTAGAGAAATGGTAATCTCTACATCCAAGTTCTTTCCCTCAAAGCATTTTATTAGGTAGAACTTTCTATTTACAGCAACATTTTAAAACATTTTTAAACAACTAGAAATTATTGACTTTCTTCCAAACATCTTTATGCAGTGAAATCTGTGAGAACCAGAACTCAACAGGACTGCCTTGTTTTTCTGGGTCAGGGAGCAGTTTTACCACTTTTTATCGCTCTGTATCAGCAGAAAATATTTGAGTTTTCCTTCTCTGGCAGGTTTCCGCCTTAAAGAGGTCCTGGCTTTCACAGGGTTTACTGTATTTTAAGTCTGTATTAAGATATACTGAAATGAAAGGAGACAGTGATTCACCACTCACTTCTCTACCTCACCCTCAAAGGAGTTCTAGAAAAGGCAAGATGACCACCTGTTCCATACATTCTGTAGAGGAGGTGAGGAAAAATTAAAACATAATGGGTTGAGTACTGTATACTCAGTATAGTATCTTTTAATTTCATCAACATTGTGAGATGGTTTATTAACCCCATTCCTACAGGAAATTGAGGCTGAGAGCCATTCAGAACCTAGCTCTGGCCAAGCCCTTTCACGGCTCCATGATTAGAATGGGCCGTAAAGATGCTTATGACTCATGTTTGCTGAGTACCTACTTTTTTGCCAGTCACTGTGCTAAGTGCTGTATAAAGCCTTATCTCATTTATCCTCACAACAATCCTAAACTCAAAACCAAACCCATTGCGTCAAGTTGATTCCAACTCATAGGAAGTACAAACCGACTAGGCGAAAAGCGGGGCTGCTATAGCCAGAGTGGTCAGGGAAGGCATCTCCTAAGCAGGGGCTTTACAACTAACACCTGAAAGAAGAGGCAGCCACATGAAGATTTCCAAGAGGAGCGTTCAAGCAGAAGACCAAGTACAGCACAGAGAGAATGCCAACAGGATCTGATCATAGTGATCATGGGAAAAGCGGTGGATAATGAAATCTGATTCCAAACCAAAACCAAACCCATTGCCGTCGAGTCAATTCCTACTTATAGCGACCCTACAGGAGAGAGTAGAACTGCCCCATAGGGCTTCCAAGGAGTGTCTGGTGGATTCGAACTGCTGATCTTTTGGTTGACCAACACACCACCAGAGTTTCCGAAATCTGAATAGGCAGGGCTAAAATCTAATCTAGCAAGATTTCAGAGAATGCTGTTAGCATTGTAAAACAACAGGCGATATATTTTAAGAGCTGTAAAACGTTCATACTCTGACCCAGTAATCTTATTCCAGGAGACATGCCTAAGAAACCAGTCCACCAAATAAAAAACATTAGAAGTATTAAAAGAGTCATGGTAGACTAATCTATGGTGAAAAAAATTAACATTAAGGAGATGAATGATTATAGCAACTACACTATATTGTTTAGACCCATTCATATTAATAAGATTGAGGAGAAACTTAGGAAAAGCTTACAATACAATAGTAACCAAAACTGCTTTAGGGTATATTCTGTATACACAACTATGAAAAACTTTATGTGTGGAAAAAGACCGGAAGGAAAAAACCAAAATCCAACATAGTTGTTTCAGGGTGGTGAGATTATGCTTTAAACAAAACTTTTTTAAAAGAAAAAAGATCTAATTAAGAAGCCAAAGACGTACTTTTATAAATCATAACTGTACTATGGTGATCTATTATACCACTCAGAATAACTTATTTTTCTTATCCATGTCTGTCTCTCTCAGCAGACTACAAGCACAGCTTATACACCTTTGTATCAAGTGTCTAGCCTGGTGCCATAACACTGGGGGGTACCATTTCATGGGTTCCCAAAGATTCCTTAAATTATTTATAAAGATTAATAAGATATATTCTACCCTATAGAAGCCAATATCAAGCACAACCGGAAGAGTTTTAGTTTCAACTCCCTTACAAAGGGAGAGTGGTATGTAACAAAGTGACAAAGAAAGATGAGAACCAAAGCGCACCTGACCCAAGCTGCGGTATTTTCAATCGTCTAGTATGTACGTGAAAGCTGGAGAGTGAATAAGGAAGACCTAAGAATTGATGCCTTTGAATTATGGTGTTAGCGAAGAATATGGACTTCCAGAACAAACAAACCTGTCTTGGAAGAAGTACAGCCAGAATGCTCCTTAAAAGCAAGGATGGCGAGGCTTCGTCTCACGTACTTTGGACATGCTATCAGGAGAGATCAGTCCCTGGAGAAGGACATCATGCTTGGTAAAGTAGAGGGTCAGCAAAAAAGAAGACGACCCTCAAGGAGATAGACTGACACAGTGGTTGTAACAATGGGCTCACGCCTAACAACGGCTGTGAGGATGGTGCAAGACCCAGTAGTGTTTCACTGCACATGGCGTTGCTGTGAGTCAACTCAAACAACGCAAACAACAACACACAGAGCTCTCCACAATTATCTCCTTCTACCCTAAACAAAACTCCTTCCATTCAGAAAATTCTATTTCAGATTGGCATTTAAAAAACAAGGTGAATGAACCATTAATAATTCACTAAAGTACTTATCTGCAAACAATTAATAATACCTTAACCCTCTCCAAAAGCACATACAGCATTACCCAAATAGTTAACTGCTAGAATTAATCTTCTGAAACAAAAGATAAAGAAACCACACCCAAAAACACAAACTACATACCTATAGCAAAGGTGGAGAAATCTCTGACCCTTGCTACAGCTGATTTCTCCTGTCTCAAGTATCTTATAAAGTATCGAAAATTCTGAGTAACAGCAATGGTGGGCCGGGCGGGCGGGAGTGTCAAAATGTCTAGATTCCAGTTGTGGCTTGATGACTAACCTGCTGGCGCCCAACATGTCCATGTATAAATGGAAAATTAGATGGATCTTTAAGGTTCCTTTAATTTCTAAAATTCTAGGATGCTCCTCTCCCTGTTAAAATTCATTATGCCTTTATCTGAGGAAATACAATATAACACTAAAAACCACAAGGGTAAGAGGTGGTGAATACTGGAAGTGTGGTTCAGCAGTTATTCAACGGGGGGGAGGGGTCTACCAAACAACACACACACACACACACACACACACACACACACACACACCCTAAATGAAAGAGTTAAAATACAATAGTCTAGGGATGGTAGACACAACAGAACTCTTTACGCATTTGTCAAAACCCATACAACTGTACCTCACCAAGAATGGATTTTATATACAAATTTTAAAAAACAGTCAGGATATGGCTGAATCTCAGGATAGAATGCAGACTGACACACGCATCTAAATTACATTATAAAATGTATGAAACAATCTCACTGAAGGGAGTGGAGGAGGAAAGGGGCTGATCTACGTAACTCTGGAAAACCATGTTTTGACTGGAAACCGTTAAGGCTAAAAACAAAAATATCTGTACATAAACACTACTGAGGAAATTTGTTTCTCACATGGGCGTTGCTGTTAATTGCTGTCAAGTTGACTCTGAATCATGGTGACCCCACGTGTGCAGAACAGAACTGCTCCACAGGGTTTTAAAGGCTGTTGCCTTTTGGAAGCAGATCACAAGGTCTGTCTTCCAAGGTACCTCTGGGTGGGTTCGAACCGCCAACCTTTTGACTAATAGTCAAACGCTTAACCATCTGCGCCACACACGGCTCCGACTCTCACAGGGGTATGGATTAACAATTCTAAAATAACTTTACATGTAGACCAAAAAACCCCCATTGCTGTCACGTGGAATTCCGACTCATGGCGACCCTATAGGCCGAGGCAGAACTGCTCTATAGTTTCCAAGGCTGTAAATCTTTATGGAAGCAGACTGTCACATCTTTCTCCCACAGAGCAGCTGGTGGGTTCAAACCGTTGACCTTCTGGTTGGCAGCCAACTGCTTTAACCACTGCACCACATGTATACTAGGTATAAATTAAATAAATGGTAGATGAGAGCCAGGGTTCTCACTGTCAGAGAAACAGTTACAAATAAGCAAAAGGGAGAAGGCTAGAATGAACCCTGTGGTCCTGGATTAGTAGGGAGACAGCAGCAACAACTGGTGTTTAGTTTAAAATACAGAAAAACAGATACAGAAATACTTAAAAGATGTATGTTTACATGGGTTACCGTACATACATTTATTTCCTAGCTCTGTCTGCAGAAGTGGCCTAAAAGCAGTGACACCCCAGTAGCAAGGAGCATACCTGTGTCCACCCAGATCTTGGTTTCTAAACACCATTCTCCATTGAAATGAACCAGGGCTTTTGGGGAAAATGACTGATTCTGGGACAGGGAAAATACAAAACGAGCCTGAAGCATCTTGAGTGCTAGAAAATAAGGAAGAGGGTGTGTCAAAGAGACACATGAGCCAGTGTGAAAGAGTTCTCATGGCCAATGCTAGAACAATCTGCATAATGAAATAACAAAGCATTAGATTATAACCCAAAGTATAAATATACTATAAATATACATGAGTCATGCAATATAAATGACTGAATCAATAAAGGAGGAGGAAGAAACAAATTGTCCCTACAGAATTCCAAGAAAAATGTGTAAATACTCCCCCTTCCACGGAGCGGTGTTTAATGCCTTATCCCTTGAATGTGGGCTGGATTTAGTGACTGCTTCCAAAGAACAGAGTGTGTAACAAATAAAAGGAAAAAACAGTAACTTTACAGAGCAGAAACTGGCAGATCCATCTTAACCAAGTGAGCCAGGTGAGCATCACCAGTGATAAGTCATGCGGATATCACGTGCCCCCTGGAGTGATAGGATGGCAAAGGCACCCCTCTGGGGTTTTCTTCCCCAATATGCACAACCCTAATTTAATCATGAGGGGGAAAAAAAAGTTATAAAATATCTAACCAGCAAGCTTCAAAAGTATCCAGATGACAAGAGACAAGGATAAAGAACTGTCACAGACAGACCAGAGGAAACTAAGGAGACATGCCAACTAAATGCCATGTGGGATAAACTAAAACTTAGGTTAATTAAAAATTTCTGAATGAATGGATAGAATCAAACAACTAAGAACATTTCCTAAGAGAGCTCATGAACAATTCCTTAAGATTTAAATCAAGGAAAATCTGATAAAAACTCTGGTACGACAGAAGAAAGACCTGGTGATCTGCTTTCATAAAGATTATAGCCAAGAAAACCTTATGGGGGCAATTCTACTCTGTCACATAGGGTCACAATGAGTCAGAATTGACTCCACAGTACCCAACAACAGAGGATCTGATCAGGGATGAAAAGATGATAAGATGCAAGATTTGGATAGGGCAAGAAAAAAACCCTGAATTTCGTCATCAAAATAAGGGCTTCAAAGGAAATTATTTAACTCAAAATAATAAATAATAGGACTGAAGATTTGGGGAATCAGGGTGTGACAGGACTTTAGCTGCTCTTTCTTCCCTTCAAGCTTCTTCTGGTTGATCTCTTGTATGTCTTTCATACTCATTCTTCTTCTCTTGTGCTCATCTACAGTCTTGTTTCCCTGTTTCTTCTCTTCTCTGGCCTTCCAACTCCTAGCTCTGGCTGGGCACAATACAACAAGGTTTATATTTCTAGTTCTTAACCTTAGTTTTAGAAGTGAGCAAAAACTAGTAAATACAATGTTGGGAAGATTATTTCATCTAACTCTCAAAAAGTATAAACAACTTAAAAAATTATGCCTTGAAGCTATAATAGGTAGCCCTTTGAAGGGAGGGAAATCACCCACCTATAGAGTTAAATGGAGTCCCTGGGTACAGAATGCACTTGCTGCTAACTAAAAGGTTGAAGGTTTGATTTCACCCAGAGGGACCTAGGAAGAAAGGCTTGGTAATCGACTTCCAAAAAACCAGCCATCGAAAACCTTATGTAGCACAGTTCTACCTGGACAGACATGGGGTCACCATTAGTCAGATGCAACTCAATGGCAACTGAAAAAACAAAAGATAATTAGCTCCTGTCAAGTGATGAAGGAGCTACTACCCAATACAACACTCCAGACTTGTACAGTGAACACAGAAACCATGAAACACCTCAGCAGAATCTGGAGACTTTAGTTTCAACTCCCTTGCAAAGGAAGAGTGGTATGTAACAAAGTGACAAAGATGTCACCTTGAGGACTAAAATGCACCTGACCCAAGCCACGGTATTTTCAATCATCTCGTATGTACGTAAAAACTGGAGAGTGAATAAGGAACACCTAAGAATCGATGCCTTTGAATTATGGTGTTGGTGAAGAATATGGACTACCAGAAGAACAAACAAATCTGTCCTGGAAGAAGTACAGCCAGAATGCTCCTTAGAAGCAAGGATGGCGAGGCTTCATCTCACATACTTTGGAGATGTTATCAGGAGGGACTAGTCCCTGGAGAAGGACAT
>NW_004444056.1:3118467-3121945 GCF_000243295.1 Trichechus manatus latirostris | reverse complement strand
AAGTAGAGGGTCAGTGAAAAAGAGGAAGACCCTCAATGAGATGGACTGACACAGTGGCTGCAACAATGGGCTCAAACATAGCAACGATTGTGAGGATGGTGCAGGTCCAGGCAGTGTTTCGATTTATTGTACATGGGGTTGCTATGCGTCAGAATCGACTCTACGGCACCTAACAACGACGACAACATGGCTATTTTAGCATTTCACAAGAGTTTGAAATATAAATTGAAGCCTCAGAAAAAAAAAAAAGAAAGAAGGAAACCAAAGACTCAAAGAAACTAGTCTACAGGACAGTCTACACAAACCACAGCCTCATCTACCCTGAGACCAGAAGAACTAGATGGTGTCTGGCTACCACTACAGACCATTCTAATCAGGGCCCCCTTAGATGGAATCTGACAGAACGGAAGAAAAATGTGAAGCAGTCTCGGATTCCTTAAAAAAAAAAAAAAAAAAAAAACCCAGGCCTACAGGACTGGTTAAGACTGAAGAACTCCCCAAGACTATTGCCCTGAGACACTCTTTAAGCCTTGAACCAAAACTAACCCATGAGGTCACTCACCTTGTAGCTAAACAACAAACTAGCTCAAAAAAATATCATCATCTGTAAGTACTGTGCTCCTTTAAAAAATCACCTATATGAGACCAAATGGTCAACAATTACTTTAAAACAAAGATGAGAATGTAAGGGGGCAGGGAAACTAGATTAATGGAAACGAAACAACCAGAAAGGAAATGAGAATGCTAACACATCGTGAAGAAAGTAACCAATCTCACTGAACAACTTGTCTAGAAATTGCTGCATGGGAACCTAAACTGCTGTATAAACCTTCACTGAAAACACAGTGTTATTTTTTTTAAAAAAAGGTCAATATAAATGTTACAACACACATCAGCAGGATCTCTAAATAGGAAGTATCTCCCTCTCAGGAAACCTGAAATCACAAGTGAACAAGCTTCTTATCTATTTTCTGTTTATTCCCTAAGAATTAGTTACATTGGTTTTAAAAACCGGAAAAAACAATTTTTTTTAAATAAGAAATACAAACTAAGCTTTATAAATTAAAAAACACACACATTATTTGTATTCTGTATCTATTTAGCCTACTATATTGATCTTCTAATAGCTCAGCTAACTCCTAGCAATATTATATTTAAAAATTTAATTCCAAAATATAATACCTCAAAATTTAAGTTTCAGAATTTACAAAAAAAGAACCTCAAATTTATACTATTTATTTCAAGATGATGACACTTGCAAATTCTTTTAAAAAAAATTTCACTATTAATATAGGTATAGGGGATTGGGAAAAAAAAAAACGGCACCTATGCCGTGTATGTTTTAAACAAGTATGTTTTAAACAGACTAACTGAAGACCTCCAACAGAAGAGGTCCATCCTGTATTATCTTGCTAATCATGAATTCTCTAATGGAAACTTTGCTGTCACATGTAAATTCTTCTATACCTTCTGTTTTCTCTAGACAAACTTTGAGCACTCTTTATGGATACATGTATTTGCGTAGTAGATCCAAATGTACTAATTTAGACGATCCCTTCCCAACTGATAGTGAACTTATGTGGGCAATTTCGTTTAGATTCCTGACAAATGTGTGGACAATGCACTCTGAGAACTTTAGAATTATCTTTAAGTATTCATAGTAACAATGCTAGTAAATATTGGAAAGGTAATGTTAAATTGTTACACATTGTAAAATGAAAGTCAGAAGAAAACTCATTGGTCCAACACTCAGGGTATCGTTGGTAGCTTTAATTCCTATCTACGGTATATCTGAATTGGAGAAATATTTAAGAAAATTTGTCAGTCACTATGGAACAAATAACAGATGAGATGGAAGCACAACAGTGAGCTCTGATCTCATAAGCCAAGGTGACATAAGATAACAAAATAGCCTTAGATTTTTTTTATTAGTGTAGTCTGTGCTGTAAACAAGATATACACAGAACTGTACAGCAAGCTACTTGGTTATATACTGTAATACTCTTACAAACACTAGATTTGTTTGGTTGGTTACCATCAAGAGTAAGTATATGGGCTAAATCACCATTGCAATGGATAGTAATATTCTTCATCTATATCCTTATACTATTAGGCATAATAAAATTTATCCTCTATTGTCTTACACATCTAAAAGGCAAAGAAGGCCTCAGGCTAAAATGCTGATGTACATTGAGTCTGCTCACTCTGGCAATGTGACTGATGAGAACGTTGCTCTTAAGATCCTGGCGAAGAAGCAGATGGTATCTGGTGGAAAACCAACACCGTGAGTTTAAAGAGCCTGCAACGGCTGCCACCTAGGAGCTCGACTAAGTCCAGGTATTGATCATCAATGTGTTATCTCCAATCGTTAATCAAAAGGAGGGACTGATTTAGGAAATAATATTGGAGTTATTATTCCCTCTCCTGGAGCATAGAGAATGTGACCCAGCTGGAGCTGGGCTCACAAGGACTCATAAGGACACATCAACTGGGCCCTGAGGTATAAAGACAATAGCTAAGATAATCTTGGAAGATATCTTTTAGGGATACTTTCACATAAAGTCGATCAAACACAACACAAAAGACTTTCCACTCGTATCTTTTTCTATTAGCATTTTATGAATAGAAATTTGTTGGACCAATGAAGATGCTCCTGACTCTTGTTACTGAAACTTGTACCAATGACTGTTAAGAAAGACAATTCAAAACGTAGGATCACAGTTTCTAGCCAATCTGAAAAGGCTAAGCTTTCAATGGTTTTGCCCATTTGTAACGTTAATATATACTGATGACTCTGTAATGGTCTTTGGACTCGGGCAGACATGGCTGTGGCAGCATGCTTGTCTGTTTTCCCTCTCCTATTCTGTAATATTCTTTGGACTTGGGCAGACATGGCTGTGGCAGCATGCTTTGTCCATTTTCCCATTCTTGCCTATTCTGTAATATTCTTTGGACTTGGACAGACACGGCTGTGGCAGCATGCTTGTCTGTTTTCCCACGCTTGCCTATTCTGTAATATTCTTCGGACTCGGGCAGACACGGCTGTGGCAGCATGCTTGTCCGTTTTCCCACTTTTGTCTGTTCTGCGGTATTTCCTTGGACTCAGGCAGACATAGCTCTGGCAGCATGGTTGTCTGCTTCCCACTTCTGCCCTTTTGAATATATGCCGAATAAAACTTTCTTTTTGCTTTACTAGACTTTGTGATGTTCTTCCCCTACAATGGGGGCAAAGAGTTTAAGTTAATGCGAGTGAAACAAGAAGAACAGAAATAATGAGAACGTTGACACAAGGTGAGCAATGTAATCAATGTCACCGATCATCATATCTAGAAACTATTGAATGAGAATGGGTTTTCCTGTGTATATTTTCACCAAAAATAAAATAAAATATTAATTAACAATTTAAAATTAAAAAAAAAATTTCACTATTAATATAAGTATAGGGGATTGGGAAAAAAAAAAAAAAAAAAGGAAAGTG
>NW_004444056.1:3102551-3118367 GCF_000243295.1 Trichechus manatus latirostris | reverse complement strand
ATCCTAGTGAACAAAGCTCCCTCCAGTGGTTTGAACTGGCTTGTTACTACTGTTCATTAATGTGTTCTACCTCAAAGGATGAACAAGTCAGAGTCCCTGGAAGGTGCAAACGGTTAACACATTCAACTGCTAACCCAAAGTCTGGCAGTTCAAGTCCACCAAGAGGTGTCTTGGAAGAAAAGCCTCACAGCATACTTCCGAAAAATCAGCCACTGAAAGCTCTATGGAGATTTGGGAAGATGATGACATAAACAGACCATTGTTCAGCCCCCCCACCCCCAAACAAATTTAACAAGGAAACAGTGCACGGTCTTGAGGGACTTTGAATTAGAAAGTAGAGCACAGCAGTGGAGAACTGCAGACAGGCAAGAATCAATGAATCAACAATGAGTCGCATACAGTAAGAAAATCACTTCTTCCACTGTCCATGCCCCTACCCCTACCCACGCGGATCACCTGCTGCTGTGAACTGGAGAAGCAGTCCCAACAAAAGAGCCTACTTCCTGAACCACCATATTGCCTGTCTATACAACGAGAGAGGATCCCAAACTTCTGCGCTAAAATTAACAAGGCAGACTTCCCTGGGGGTCTGTTCGCAGCATGTGAGTACCTCCCCCACCTGGACATCGTCAGCTGCAAGGCTGCTGCAAAGTGAAAGGATGGAAAAAATAGTCCATGCAAATAATAATCAAATGAGAGATGGGCTGGCAATCTTGATATCAAAGTACTTTAAGACAAAATCTGTTAGAACAAATGGACATCATGTAATAACAAAAGACCAATTCATCAAGAAGACTTAATAATGAATATATATGCATCCAATATCAGAGCACCTAGATATATAAAGCAAAAACTGGTAGAACTGAAGAGAGAAATTGATAATAGCACTAAAATAATAGTTCGAGATTTTAATACACCACTTTCAACACTGAACAGAACATCTAGAAAGAAGATCGACAAGGAAACAGAGGACCTGAATGACACTACAAACCAACTAGATCTAACAGACCATATATAAGATACTCCACCCAACAACAGTACAATATACATTCTACTCAAGTGCACTGGATCATTCTTCAGGACAGACCATATCTTAGGTCACAAATCAAGTCTCTATAAATTTTGAAAGATTGAAATCATACAAAGCATTTTTCTGACAACAATGGAGTAAAGCTAGAAATTAGTAACAGAAAAAAAGACTGGAAATTACACAAACATAAGGAAATTAAACAACACACTATTAAACTGCCAATATGTCAAGAGAAAAATCACAAATTTGTTAAGAGTGAAATGAAATTAAAGCACAACATACCAAAACTTATGGGATGCAATGAAGGCAGTATGCAGAAAGGAAATTTACAGCCTACATGAAAAAAGAAAGATCTCAAATAAACAGCCTAACTCAACAACTCCAGGAACTAGAAAAATAAGAGCTAATTAAGCCTAAACCTACCAGAAGAAAGAAAAGAAAAAAGATCAGAGCATAAATTAACAAAATTGAAAAGAGAAAAATAGAAAGAATCAATAAAACCAAAAGTTGGTTTTCTGAGAAGATCAATAAAATTGACAAACCTTTAGCTAGACTGACAAAAAAAAAAAAAGAGAGAGAGAAAAGATGCAAATAACCAAAATAGGAAATGAAAGAGGAGACATAACAACTGACCCAACAGAAATAAAGAGAATTATGACAGAATATTATGAACAACTGTACGGGCAACAAACTGGATAACCTCGACGAAAAGGACGAATTCTTAGAAGTATACATCCTACCCAAACTGACTCAAGAGGAAACAAAGTCTTAACAGATCCATAACAAGAGACTGAATCAGTCATCAAAAATCTCCCAACAAAAAAAGTCCTATAACACATGACTTCAATTGAGAATTCTACACCAAACTTGTAGAGAATTGACACCAAACTTATTTAAACTCTTCCAAAAGACAGAGAAAAGAACACTCCCTAATTCATTCTATGAAGCAAACATAACCCTGAAACCAAAACAAGACAAAGACATCACAAGAAAACAAAACTACAGGTCAATATCCCTTATGAATATAAATGCAAAAATCCTCAATAAAATACTAGTAAACAAAATCCAACAGCATATTAAAAGAGCCCTACATCATGACCAAGTGGGATTTATTCGAGGAATGCAGGGATGGTTCAACATTAAAATACCATTCAACGTAACGTACCACATCAATAGAACAAAGGAAAAGAACCACATGATTATCTCTAAAGATGCAGAAAAAGCATCTGATGAAATCCAACACCTTTCTTGATAAGACTGGATTAGAAGGGCAGTTCCTCAACAAGATTCAGGGCATATATGAAAAGCCAACAGCCTAGATTATGCTTAATGGAGAAAGCTTGAGAGCTTTCCCCTTGAAATCAGGAACAAGACAAGGGTGCCCACTCTCACCTCTTCAATTCAATAGTGTATTAAAAGTCCTAGTAAGGGCAATAAAACAAGAAAAAGAAATAAAAGGTATCCAGATTGGAAAAGAAGAAGTAAAATTATCTCTATTTGCAGATGACATGATCCTATACACAGAAAATCCCAAAGAGTCCACAAGAGAACTTCTAGAGCTAACAGAGGAATTTAGCAAAGTTCCAGGGTACAAGGGCAACAAACATCAGACAGGTTACTATACATCAGCAATGAGAAATCTCAACGTGTAGTTAGGGAAACCATTTAATTTACAATAGCATCTAAGAGAATAAAATACTAGGAATAAATTTAACCAGGGATATAAAGGACCTATACAGTAAAAATTATAAAGCACTGCTGAATCAGATTAAAGAGGACTTAAATAAATATTCATGGATTGGCAGACTTGATATTGTTAAGATGGCAATACTACCCGAAGTGATCTCTAGATTCAACGCAATCCCACTCACAATTCCAATAGCCTTTTTTTCTTTTTTTTACAGAAATGGAAAAACCAACCTTCAATGTTATATGGAATGGTAAGAGGCCCCAAACAGCTAAAGCAATGTGGAAAGAGAATAACAAAGTAGGAGGACTCACACATCCTGATTTTATAACATATTATACAGCTACAGTAATCAAAACAGCCTAGTACTGGTATAAAAATAGACACATAGACCAATGGAATAGAACTGAGAGTCCAGAAATACACCCACACACCTAGTGTCATCTGATTTTTGACAAGGGTGCTAAGTCCATGCAACAGGGACAGAAGAGTCTCTTCAATAAACGGTGCTGGGAAAATTATATTTCCACATGCAGAAAAATGAAACAGGATCCATGCCTCACATACACAAACAAATTCAAAATGGATTAAAGACCTAAATGAGAGAACTAAAATCATAAAACTCTTAGAAGACAATGCAGGGAAAACACTGTCAGGCCAAGCTTTTTAACAATGGACTGTCTAATATAATAACAAAAGCACAAACAGCAAAAGACAAATCGATGGGACCTCATAAAAATGAAAAACTTTTGTTCATCAAAAGACTTTACGAAAAAAGTTAAAAAACAAGCTACCAGCTGGGAGAATATCTTTGGAAATCATATATCCAATAAGGATCTAATAACCAAAAAATATATAAAACTTCCACAACAACAAAAAGACAAATAACCCAATCATAAAATGGTCAATGGACTTGAATAGACATTTCACCAAAGAGGACGTTCAAATGGCCACCAAATACATGAAAAGATACTCAACATCATTAGCCATCAGAGAGCTGCAAATCAAAACCACAATGAGATACCATTTCACTCCTACTAGGAGGGGTAAGGAGCCCTGATGACACAGTGTTTAAGAGTTATGGCGCATTACAGCTGCTTACCAAAAGGTCAGTGATTCAAATCCACCAGCCACTCCTTGGGAACCCTATGGAGCAGTTCTACCCTGTTCTATAGGGTCGCTATGAGTCAGAATCAACTCGACGGCAATGGGTTTTTTAGGAGGGGTAAGATTAAAATAATAGAAAGTAACAAATGCTGGCAAGGATGTGGGGAAATTGGAATCCTTATTCTTTGCTGGTAGGAATGCAAAATGGCACAGTCATTGTGGAAAACAGTGTGGTTGCTTGTCAAAAAAAAAAAAACTAAAAATAGAAGTACCATATGACCCAGCAATTCCACTCCTAGGTATAATCAAAAGACTTGAAAGCAGACACTTGTACACCAGTGTTTACTGCAGCACTATTCACAATAGCAAAAGGTGGAAACAACCTAAATACCCATCAATGGATGAATGAATAAACAATGTGGTACATACATACAATGGAATACTACTCAGCGAGTAAGAAAAATGAAGTCTTTATACACTACAATATGAATGGAACTTGAAGATATTATGCTGAGTGAAGTAAGTCAATCACAGATGGACAAATATTGTGACTTCACTTATATAAAAAGATAAAAACAAGCAAATGTATAGAGACCAAAGTTTATCAGTGGTTACCAGGGATCGGAAGGAGGCGGTTACTGCTTATGGAGTACTTGAGTTTTGGTTTATGGTGATGGAAAAATCGCATGATTAAGGGTATGGATGCACAGCCAATTATTGTAATGGCTTCCAGTAAGTTGTACACTTATAAAGCTGAACTGGTAAAAGTTGTGTGATACATGTATTTACAACAATGCCAAAAAAAAAAAAAAAAAGAGTAGCTGCTGAGGCTGCTTATGTACAACCAAACACCTCATGGGATTTGGTTTCTTGGTTTGGAAGGTTAGGGTCATGGTTTCATGAAACATCCCAATTAATGCCTAATAACACATTCAGTGCTTCTGTTCTACCTCCTAATATGTAGCATAGTGCCTAGGGCCTTAAAAGCTTATAAGGGGCTATCCAAGGTATAACAATTGGTCTCTATTCGCCTGGAGCAACAGAGGAAGGAGTCATGAATAGAGGTGGAACTGGAATGTGTAGCTAACTGCCTCCACGAACAACTGCCTCCTTTGCCACAAGACCAGAAGAACTGGGTAATGCTCCACTACCATCACTGAACATTTTTATCAAAGATTCTATAGAAGAATCATGATCAAAAGGGGAAAATGCAGAACAGAATTTCAAATTCTCATGGAATGCAGATTTTCTGGAGCCATGGAGGTCAGATGAACCCCTGAAACTACTGCCCTGATTTAATCTCTAAAACTTAAACCATTTATCCCCTGAAGTCTTAAAAACCAAAAAGAATTTAGCTTAACCAATAAAGAATGTCTGCCTTGAGCACTGTGCTCTTTTAAGATCTATCTATATGGGATCAAACTGACAACAGCAAGTTGAAAGATTAGATAGGAAACTTAGTGGGCAGTGAGTTTATGTTAATGGGGGAGGAACAACTCAGAAAAGTAGGGTGAGAACGGCTGCACGACTTGAAGAATGTAATCCATGTCATGAACTGTACATGTAAAATTGTTGAACTGGTGTGTGTTCCGATGTGTATATTCTGAACATCAGCAACAAAAATAAATCTAAAAAATAAAAGAAAAAACAAAAGGACTATTCACTTCAGACCTATGAAAAGTCAACCCTCCAGCAATAAATTCTCCAGTATATTTACTTATACTAACAGGTTAAATACCAACAACATGATAAATTCATTTATTCCAAAGAAGTTACTTTATTCCAAAGATAATTGGGAAATACCAAATGACTAGGGCACAAAATTATGATGTTTCTAAACTATATAATGTAGATTCACCATCACTTTTGCAGAGCATCACATTCAACTCTATAGTTGCCATCAAGTCGATTCCGACTCATAGTGAACCTATAGGACAGAGTAGAACTGTCCCATAGGGTTTCCAAGGAACGGCTGGTAGATGCAAACTGCTGAACTTTTGGTTAACACTGTGTTTTTGTTTACTGTGTCACCAGAGCTCCTCAACCCTACACTGTCCTGAAAATGCCTAGAAACAATGTTCTACAGAATCAAGTAGAACAAGAGAAAAAAGACAGCTAAATTCAGTCAATCTGCCTCAGCAGTCATCCTTTCAACACACCTAAGTTATGAGGCATAAAAGGCTTATTCAAAGATAAAACATCTGCATCATGTGGCCCAGTTAAGACTACTTATCTTTGCAGTTGACTCCAACGCTGTGGATTTGAAAACCTAATCTTTCTACCCTCTTTCTGCCATTATATTGCCTTGCACAGAAGGACTGTAGCAACTGGCAAGTCTGGAATTGATTTTTTCATCCATTTACCAAATATTTTTTGAATACCTACTATATGCCAGGTATTGTTCTAAGGGCTGGATTACAAGAAAGGTCTTCATGGGACTTACTTTATAGGGGGAAAAAAAAACCATCAAAATAAGTAAAAATGAAATAAATGATGCCAGCTATATAGAAACATTTGGGGAATTTTAGAATAATCTTTTTATCTGAGCTGTGATCATTTATATGTCTGTTTTATTTAGAAAATGTTGTCTATAAATCTCCAAGAAAATAAGTCCTACGGTCCAAACTCTTAAAATATCTCCTCCTCTCCATATTACATGGTATTTGACAATTATTCCTATGGTCAACCACTTATTAAGGCTGGAATGTGTAGCAGGTGTTAACTTCTTTCCAGTAGTATAAACGTCATAAAATAAAGAGAAATCTGGGTCTAGAAATATGTTAGAAATATAGTGTGCATACGCGTTTATATTTTAATTTAGGAAACCAAGTTTTTTTTTTATACAAGTAATTTTTTATTACTTCTCTTCCTAGTGTGCTTAGAAATCTGTTTCAAACATTTACATATCTTTACCAGGCCCTAAAGCTTAAATTTTTTCATTTATTTATACCAGGTTTTCCTAACCTTGGCATTATTGATATTTTAGGCCAGATAATTCTATGAGGACTCGCTCCATGCATTGTAGGATGTTTAGCAGAATTCCTTGACTCTATCCACGGACACCAGTATTATCCCCTCAGTTGTGACAACCAAAACCATCTCTAGAAATTGCCAATGTCCCATGGAGAGCACAGTCACCCACCACTCACTGGTCTTCACTGTCTATAAATATACTGTACTATGCAACCAGTTAAAGTTCCAAATGTTAACAAAAGAAAACAATTTAAATGAACCTTTCCCTCTCCCCATCCCCATCCCTCCTCTAGACCATAAACTCCTTGAAAGTAGGAACCTTCCCTGTTATAGTCACTCCTCTAGGCCTGATGCCCAATATAAAACAAACCTGCTGCCGTAAAATCAATTCCAACTCATAGTGACCCCACAGGACAGAGGAGAACTGCCCTATAGGGTTTCCAAGGAGGGCTGGTAGATTTGAACTGCCAACCTTTTAGCTAGCAGCCAAGCTCTTATCCATTGAGTCACCATATAGGCACTCAAATATCTGTTGAAAGGAGAATGAATCATCACTGGGAACCAGTCAGGGAAAAAGAAAAAGAAAAAAAGATATTTAAGGTAAGGAATAAATCTTAAGTAATCCCTGGGTCACACAAACGTTTAAGCGCTCACCTACTAACCAAAAGGTTGGCAATTCGAACGCACCCAGAGGCACCTTGGAAGATATCCCTGTGGATCTGCTTCCAAAAGGTCAGTCTTGAAAACCCTATGGAGTACTTCTACTCCATACACAGGGTCACCATGAGTCAGAATCAACTGGACAGCAACTAACAACAATGGCCATTGATCCAAGTGTTAATAGATAATAATTACATTTGCCTGGCTATATAAATAGAATAAAGCAAATATCTTCGTTAAAAAGTTGAGTGCCTACGCTAAACACACAGGAAACACAGGAGTAAAATATAGTTCCCAGCCTGAGGTAGCTTATAAGTACCAATGTAAATAACAGATGATACTTGCAGGGCAGTGGGCTTCTCTCTTTGGCCATGGTCTCTTAACTCCCACAAAAACAACTGCCTGGGACTATGCAAATAAGGTATTTAAAACACTCGCCAGGGACTGGACAGCAACTATGCAAATACCTGTGGCCCACGAAGGGGACTGGTCAGTTTTTCTATCGCTAGGCTTAAAAAGAGCCAATCCCACAGGTTGAGGGGGGACCTCACTATCATCAAAAAGAGCCAGGAGCAGAGCCGTCCTATAGACCTGGGGTTCCTGCACTGAGAACCTCCTACATCCAGGAGACAGGAGAGAGGGCAGCAGCAGGGGGTCTGGCAGCTTGCTGCAGTGGTCTCACAGACCCATGGAGCAAGAAAACTGAGTGGGGTGCCTCCAGGCACTTATCAGTGGATCTAAAGAAAGAGCCGTAAGATTTGCCTGAGTAGGGCAGAGGCCAGGCCCCGAGCAGGGCCCAGTAGCAAAAGCCTGCCTGCAGGCACTGCTGAGAAGAAGCTATCCTGATCAAAGAACTCTATCCTGAGCTGTTCCTGTTACTTCCAAGTTGATCGTGATCCTGAATTGTAACCTGTTACTTCCCTAATAAACTCCATAACTGTTAGTACAGTCTCTGAGTTTTGTGTGGCCATTGCAACAAATTATTGAACACAGCAGAAAAGTAGACAGTGCGTTGGAGGGATGGCTGGTATCAGAATTGGTTTTTAAAAAAACAGGTAGCAGAGTGGAAGTATGTCTGACCTCCACCTCAGAGGAATCAGCCTCTGGCTGATGGTGATTATCCTTCCACCTCATGAAGTCAGATGACTTCAGAGACTACCATTTTACAGTACTGTATGTGTGTTCCTGGCCCACCTTTTGGAATATCAGAAGAGACTCCATGAAGGAAGCTGATATTTGAGATGGGCTCTGAAGTATGAATAAAGTACTGACAAGAAAAAGTGGGGTAGTCAGACAAGCGGGAGCAACATAAGCAGAAGTTGGACGTTACTTGGGGAAACAGTGAGCAGTTTGGTTGGGAGCATACACAATAGCCAAAATGTGGAAACAACCCAAATGTTCATCAACAGATGAATGGATAAACAAAATGTGGTATATGCATACAATGTGATATTATTCAGCCATAAAAAGGAATGAAGTCCTAACATATCCTTCTACACCACGAACCTTGAAAACAGTATGGGAAGTTAAATAAGCCCGTCAGAAAAGGACAAATATTGCATGATCCCACTTATATGAAATATCTAGAATAGGCAAATGCATAGAGACAGAAAGTGTATTAATGGTTACCATGGGCTGGGAAAGGAGAGACGGGAAATTAATGCTTACTGGTTACAGAGTTTCTGTTGGAGGTGATGAAAAAGCTTTGGAAACAAATAGTGGTGAAGCTGCACAACACTGTGAATATAATTAACGCCACTGAATTGTACACTTAAAATGGTTATGTGGCAAAAATGGTTAGAACAGCAAAATTTTATGTTACATATACTAAAAAAACAAAACTACTACAATAGAGGAATTGCGGAATATGAAGGTAAAATGGTTCAGGTTGAAGCAGGGTCCTAAAAGCCAAAACAAGGAGCTTGGGTTTAATGATTTTGTTCAAAGTTTTTGATCAGGAAAGTGGCCTAACTGAAGATTTGGCAGACTACTCGGACAACGGTGTGTAAAATGAGTCTGACTGGCAGAGACACAGGATGTGGGAAGACCTGTTAGATCCAGAGGCAATTTTGACTACCTACAGTCAAAATTTACCCATATGTTTTGCATTCTATTTTCTTTTTACTTTATTCTGCATCTTTTTTTAAATGCTGGCAAACACCCAATAATTTGATTTCACAACCAAACTCAGTGAGATTGTGTGGTGGGGATATTGGAAACGAGGAGAATAATTAGGGTAAGTGAAAGACTGCTGAGGTAGAACTGACAGGATTTGTCATCATTCTACGGACTGGTAGGATGGGATGATGAAATGCCAAGGATGAATGCAGGGAGGTAATGAGGGTAACTTTGAAGTAGGTGACCACTAGTTTCAAACTATTAGGACTAAAGTGAAATTAGAACAGACTGGAAGACTAGAAGATGGTGGCAAGGAAAAAGAAAATGAAGAGTAAATCAGCAGGGTCAGACTGTGGGAGAGGTTTAGAACCAAAGAGGACTTCATATACTCATGAAAAAAGCAAATTGCTGAATAATGTATAGTGATAACATTAATGTTAAAATTAAAACCAAGTTGTGATAATATATAATAGATTGTAGACCATAATATAAAATATATCTAGGAAAAGATCTGGAAGGATTTAACTTAAACTATTCTCAGTGATTATTTATGAATAAAGAAAGAAGGTTCTTCACTGGTAGAAAAAAATTTTAACAGTGAATAATCTCATAATAATAATGATGCCATTTCCCTTTCTAAGAATCACTATTTTTTCTTTACTTCGAGTTCTGAAGCAGTTAAACTAGACTCAACAAGTCTTTTATCCAGACCATCTAGAAAAATGCAGTTGTACAAAGACATGTTAACCTTATCTGAGTCAAATCTGTTAAAGTAGTGGAAAATAAATATTTTAAATGGATGACTGGCTGGAGTTATAATATTCAGAGCCTTAAGTATTTCCTAGTCAACTAAAGATCTTTTAGAATAAGGTGCCCTGTGAGTTTTCAGGATCTACTGATGGGTGTTTTCTTCCTTATATACACTTTGCTGCTCCTATTCTAACTGGAAAAAACAGTAGAGGCATTTTGCTCTCAGGATTGACCTGGGGGTGAATTGTAGGAAGGCACACCCCTCAAAGTATTCTTACACAAAAGTGAACTTTGACTTTAGCACTGCACTTCCCCCTTGAAGAGGTTACAAGTTATTTCTCCTCAGAAGTCACTTAATCCAAATCGACTTGATTGCATTGGGTTTGGTTTGAATTTTTTTGGTCACTTAACCATCAGATGCAGTTTCTTCACATGTAAAATGGGGTAACAAAAATGTTATGAAGATTAAATGAGATAGCATATATGAAAGAGGACTTAGCATGGTCTAGTACAATACAAGTCGGTTTCTCTTCCCTATCAAATACAAAGAAACAAGGTCTTCATCCCTAAACATAAACGTTATTATGTTAACCATGAAATCGTACAACTACAGTCTAATCTTACATTCTTCACTGATTTAAAGCATGAACTTTGTTTTATATAAGATCACAGTAAATACACCAGAACATTGACAGAATTCCTACAGAAACAAATTCAGGATAAGATCCAGAGAGACTTCATTATGAACCCTCACACCTACACCACAAGCAGAAACATTCATGAAAGCTCCAGTGATTTAATGCCATCAACATTTTAAAATAAACACAAGTCACTCACTGAACTTTCAAGAGTTAAGATGACTCAAGGCATGCAAGAAAGACATTATCCTAGTAACTAGATAAAGGCACATTCAGATGAGGCTGTTTAAGTGACCTAAGCAAAGTCGCTGATACTTAGGCCAACTTCTAACAGTTAAAGAGAAAAATGTTTATTTACAAAAAATAAAATAATTTCCCTATCAAAGAAATACTCTTCTTAGAAAAAAAAAAAAAAAGATTTCTCTAAGCAAAGGTGACAGGAAATTAAGCCAATTCACAAAACACTGGACAAGGCTAGTAAGATGCTAAGTTTCTGAAACAGAAATGTCTCATTTACCCAACATTATATATAATTAAAGGAACCCTGGTAGCTCAGTGGTTAGGCACCCGCCTGCAAACTGAAATGTCAGCAGTTCGAACCCACCAGCTGCTCCAAGGTAGAAAGATGTGGGAGTGCTTCCATAAAGATTTACAGCCTTGGAAACCCTATGGGGCAGTTCTACTCCGTCCTATAGGGTCGCTATGAGTCGGAATCAACTCGACGGAAGGGGGTTTGGGTTTTGTTTTTTTCTTGTATATGTAGTGAGGAGTTCGTGTCAATTCCTTTGCTTTTTTATTTAAGCTTTTTGAAGAAAAAATAATCATATAGTAAAATTAATTTGTATTTACTTTTAGTGTATAAAGTTCTAAGAATTTTAAAACTTGCTACCACCACCACAATCAGGATATCGAATAGTACCATCGCCCCAAAACTCCCTCCTGCTATCCTTTTACAGTCACATCTTCCCTCTACCACTAACTCTCTGGCAAGCACTGAGCCAGTCTCCATTACTATAGTTTCATCTTTAGGGGAATGCCTTATAAATAGAATCATACACTATGTAACCTTTTGAGCCTGCAGCATAAAGCCTTAAAGATTCATGCAAGTTGTTCAATATACCAATAGTTCCTTTTTATTACTGAGTATGTTCCATGGTATGGATTTACCACAGCGTTTAACCATTCACTCGCTGAAGGACATCTGGGTTGTTTCCAGTTTGGGGTTATTATGAGTAAAACTGCTATGAACATTTGAGTACCAGTTTTTGTGGGAACAAAGGTTTTCATTAGGTAACTATCCAGGAGCAGGACTGCTGGATCATTCGTAAATGTATGTTTAATTCCATAAAAAAAAAAACCTCCCAAACTGTTCTCCAGAGTGGATGTGCCATTTTGCATCCCCACCAGCAATGTGTCAGAATTCCAGTTGCTCTGCATCCTCATCAGCACCTTGTATTGTCAGTTTTTATTTGAGCCACTCTAACAGGTATGTCAGAGCCCTGGCGGTGCAGTGGTTAAGAGCTATGGCTGCTAACCAAAAGGTCAGCAGTTCGAATCCACCAGTTGCTCCTTGGAAACTCTATGGGGCAGTTCTACACTGTCCTATAGGGTCGCTATGAGTTGGAATTGGCTCCGAGGCAAAGGGTTTGGTTTACTGAATACGTATGTAGCGATATCTTATTCTCGACTTAATGTAACCATTTTAATGGTTATCTTTTTAAAATAGTACACATCGCTTTCACTCTCTTAAACAGAGAACGGCTCAACATAAATTTTTCTAACAAAATTGTTCTTATAGAACACTGCACCACCCTCAGGAGCTACTGAAGTACGTAGGGCTCTTCGCCTTTTTCTAAAATAGCTCCAGAATCATGTCTTTTTACAGCTTTTAAAAAATCTTCTCCTTGTTGTTAAGTGTCATTTCCTGATATTAATGGTGCTCCTGTGTCTGGCAGACTTTGCTCTTCACCCTCTTCTGAAGCACAGTTAGAAAACTGATAACTGAGCTTATCAGACTTACATCTAAAAAGGAGTGGGCATTTTGAGAGTGAGAGAGCTTAAAGGATTCTTCAGTGAAAAAAGACAAGGCCTGTTTTCAAATTTTATTTATTCTTCTTGGTCATTGTACCTAAACTTCCTGACCTCTCACTTGGCTGCCGAGAAATTTCTAATAGCTAAATTTCTTAGGCTTCTTCCAAAAAGGTGAGGTTGACAAATGAGTCATTACTATATTAATCTACGTAATTAACACTATACTATGCTTCTTCATCGGGTGTTATAGGCTTATCAAGCAAAATACTTAACAGACAAAATTATCTTGTGTCCAAAAACCTAAGTGGCAGAGATTATTTTAAATCTTGTTTCCACTTATTCACACATTGCTCAGAATTCTGAGCATTTACAAAGCATGCAAGATAGTCAAAGACCGGCAAAGACAAATAACCCAATTTTCCAATTAAAAATAACTCAACAGTTCTTTAGGAAGATACAGTGACCAGATACATACTTACTACAATCACAATATATACAATGTTCCTTTTAAAGTCACTTGACTAGTTAAAAACATAGACACTTTGTTACAAAAGCAAAACAACTGAAGTTAGCTGTCTTTTAAATAGTATTCTCCATCTCTGAACAAAATAAAACTATTAACACTTATTTAATATCTTTTGGGAAGAGTACTGCATCTGATAAATAACACTACCTTGCTTCTTAAAGAACCCCGGGCTCACATTCACAAAGTGTAAGCACACTCAGACTACACTTCCTCTCATTCGAACTTCTCCAGAGGAATGGCACATCCTGTATTTGCCACGCTCACAGACCAATCACTACTCTTCTAGATGCCTGGACCCACACACTTAAAAACCATTCTCACCAATTGCAACAGGATCATGGGTGGGACTTCCGCTATCGTTTCAGGTTTAACTACCACCATCTCATCATATACAGTAGAGGCAATCATGAAGAGTGAAAATTTCAAACTTTGAGCTCAACCAGTTTCAAACAGAAAGAAGATGATAACAAACGAGTTGGAAGACACAGACTGGCAAGAGCTAAAAAACCAAAACAGCTTCCCCACAAAAATTTTTTTTTATAGAAAAACAGTGAAAAAGAAAGCAATCAAAACGTGAAGTCAAGAGGCTCCTGGTTCCTAAAGTTCTCCTTTGGCCCAGTTTCAACTGAGGAGCCATCTGCCAAAAGGACAGTAGAATGCCTGATAATGTTAAGCTGTGATTATGATCACAACTGAAGGTCACTGAACACTTACTATGGACAAGAAAAGTAAATCCTGTAAATTCATGCCTGTATTTCATGGTCTAAAAACTTCTCCAGAATCACATTATCTTAGCCCCTGATTTTGAACTTCTTTCACATCAGATATACAAAACTGAAAAACTTTTAAAAGCTCCTTTTCACACACTCTAAATCACAAAACTGACACAATTTCATCAAGAACGCAAATTTTACAATTCGTTGAAATCTAACACAAAATCACAATTTCTCTCAACATTTACTTTAAAAGGAATATCTACACAGTACTGCGTTCTGAAGAGCAATTCATTAACCGTGTACAAGTTTTGCTGTCATCCATCCATCGAGGAAAGCGACAGCAGCGCTCCAGCACTTCGATTCGGTTTCTCACCACTGGCCTTGGGGGCCACTACTCTTACAATTTATCCTACTCGCTTCAATAATAAACCTGTTGCTGTGGCAAAATGTGCTAAATTCGAAACATGAATGTTTTGTTACAGTTTAAGGTTAATCTCCTGTCCGCCTCAAAAAGTAGGGTAAATACTAAGTCGATTAGAGATAATGACACTGCAATCTCCAAGTTCTGATCTAGAGCTACTTATTAATCCTCAGGCGTTCTAAAAAAATCTGCAGATACCAGAACGGCCCACTAAGTACAAAGAAGTCTAGCATCTCTACAACAATGAGGAAAAAGTTGGAAGGCGCTAGCCCTTAATTTACATGGCAAAGTTGAGAAGTCCACAGGCCAGGAGGGCCCAGGGCGCTTAAAAAATTACAAAGGGAGTTCGTTCATCCATCTTGGGGCCGAGCTCTGCGTTCCAACTCCAGGTCTTGGAGAGCCTGGGCCTGGAAAAACTTTTCGTCTCAAAGCTCCGGGCCCCACCTCCAACAGTTCAAAAAGGAAAATGAGTTCGCGAACTCGCCGGGCTTCTCCCCGCCCCCAGCACCGCCAAAGAAAGCCTGGCGACATTTTGAGTGCCCGGGCTGGGCCCCAGGGTGGCGGGGAGGGCCCGCGGGCGGCCGCGAGCGCGGCAGGCCAGGCCGGGCCTTACCTTGATGTGGAAGCGGATGAGGGCCAGGCGGATGCAGTGGGCCATGCAGACCGGCGGCAGGAACCAGACCTTAGGTGGCGGCGTGCCCTTGTTCTGGACATGGCTGACGATCTGCTGCGCGGTCTGGCGCTCGTTGCCCTGCCGCTTGACCCACTCGTGCAGCCGGGCCTTCTCCAGGGCGCCGTTGAAGAAGACGAAGAGCTCGATGTTGCCGTTGAAGCAAGCCTTGGCCAGCGCCGCCAGGTAGCCAAGCATGTGGTTCCACTGGCCGCCGCTCACCCAGTCCGTGTAGAAGCCGCCGTAAAGGCGGTGCAGGCAGTTGTCGGCGTCGATGAGGAGGCGCAGCGGCGTCTGCGGGGGCCGCTGCCGGCCGCCGCCCACCAGGCTGCCCCGAGCCAGCTTCTGCAGCTCCACCGGGACCACGGCGCTTGGGCAGTGTTTCTCGATGTAGTCTTGGAAGCCCTGCACTCCCATGGCGGCGGCGGCGGCGGCGGCAAGCGGGAAGGCCGGCGGCGGCGGGCCCGTGGCGCTCTGCTCTCCTCGGCC
>NW_004444056.1:3097981-3102204 GCF_000243295.1 Trichechus manatus latirostris | reverse complement strand
GGGGGCCGCAGCCTGTCCCAGCTGCCCGGCCCGCGGCTGCCGGAGCCCGCGCGGGCGGGAAGAGGACCGAAACGGCGCGTGGGCGCTCCCTGCCCGCCGAGGCAGTTGGCGCCCCCGGCGTCACCGAAGCCTCACGGAGCATGCGCCGCGGCGGGCGAGGGTGACCGTGGAGGCCAAGGTCTAAGGTCAAGGGTGAGGGGAAGGGCGCGCACAGAAGAGCCGGCTCCCCGGTCCTGGGCCGGCGCTCCACGCGCGCTACCCTGCCTCCCCGAGCCCTCAAGCTGAGAAAATGTGCAGCTCGGCCGCCGCCGGCCACGCCCAAGGAGGCGGGGAAAGAAGGCGCCTCCCCGGCTACGCTGCCGGCTGAGAGCAGCCCACCGGGCGGGGGCGCCGGGCTTCGGCGTGCTTGCAGCCGCTCTTCAGTTGCAGCTGCGCTCCTTGTGAACAGACTTTCTGGCAGAACTTCGAACTTGTTCGTTCCGGTTGGAACCCCTGCTGAGAATTTGCATTTCTAATAAGTTCCCTGGAGGTTATACATAAGAATCACGTGGAGGATCGTGTTAATACTGTAGATTCTGATTCAGTATATCTGATGGAAGTGCAAATTCTCAACAGGGGTTCGAACCGGAACGAACTGGTTCGAAGCCCTGCTTCCTGGAGGAATTTTGTAAGTCTCGCCTTTGAAGTCTGGGTAGGCCCTCCGAAGACTCTCCCTCACAAGCGCTTGGTAACTGAGGGCGGCATCCTCCGAGCACTCTCACGGCCATGCCAGGCCAGGAGGGAGGCCGGTGCTCGGAAGCGCCCAGCGTGGCCAGTGTACCCTCCAACGACCCCGCTTCTCCGATCGTCGTTCTCTAGGAATTTTGCAAAAAGAGATGTTGGTCATGGAGTTTAAAACTCGCGTTACCTTGACCAGTCAGTTAAGGGAGATAATGAGATGGCCACTCTGCTACTTAAACAAAAATAATGTTAACTTACTTTGTTGCTGGAATATTTAATACTGAATTATAAAAATTATAATCCTGCTCTCTCAACCTTAATTGTAATTGTGTTTTTTCTTATGAAAAAGACTTCCAGACTCGTTGATCCCATGCAAGTGGAGTACTAATACTGAGAGAATAGGAATTTTGGGGAGATTCGCCACACCGAAACACTTAATTTATCACATCTTCTTGGAAAAAAATAGGGCAATACTATATGCCCATGAATGTGCACTTAAACTGGCACCTCGTAGATCTACCTGTTACAGACTTCCATGTAGTTTTATCTCTGAATCTATTCAAAGTAGTTTTATTGCCAGAAGTAACTTAAGGCCTGGTTTATCATTAGTTTTTTTCACTTCTAACCAATTATTTGGCCCAGAGAACTACAATGGCAAACACTATAATGCCTGACAATACAAGTGGCCGTAAATATCAGATAATCACAGAAGAGACTTTTTTTCTTAAGTCTCTTGAAATGCCTTCTACCTATCTACTTCCAACTGTGAAATGGCCGGTCTTTAACTTTCCTGAGGCTTGTGGAGCTCCTCCGAAGGACAGTGATTTAAATCCTGTGGTTGCCTTCATAGCGTCTTCTGTAAGGAGATCCTTTACATGCCTTCTCTTCCAAAGCTCTGCAGTAATTGTTTTTAAGAAGAGGTTAATACTGTATCTTTATTATGCTTCCATAAAACATTTTTTAAAAAGGATTTAATGTATTTCAGAACGAAACATTTAGAAACTCAGAACTCTTAAGAGTTGTAAAGTACTGTTTTTACTTAACCTCCATCCATCCCATCTGTTCTTTTTCTAGAGAAACCTCTAGGAGCAGGATGCAACTAATACTTTTGAGGCTCAAATAGCAGATACTGAGCAGATGTAGCCTGCACCCACCGAATTAGTCCATGCATGCTTAAAGAAGTCCCCATATTACCTGTCCATTAAAAGATGAGTTGAATTTTTAGTTTCTTATAATTTCACTTCAGTGAAGGCCAGGAAGGTATATACATAAACAAAATGCTGTTGAGCATTTTGATACCAAAAAACCAAACCCATTGCCTTTGAGTTGATTCCGACTCATAGCGTATTTTGATAAATCTCTTTAATTTAAAAAAGGAGGGGGGAGGCTATGACATATCTTATGAATTGAATTGTGTCCCCCAGAAATATGTGTTGTAAACCCTAACCCCTATACCTGTGGTTAGCCCTGATGGTGCAGTGGTTAAGCTCTCGGCTGCTGATAGAAAGATCAGGGGTTCGGACCCACCAGCTGCTCTGTGGGAGAAATATGCAGCAGTATGCTTCCATAAAGATTACAGCCTTCAAAACCCTGAGGCAGTTCTACTCTGTTCTGTAGGGTTGCTGTGAGTTGGAATGGACTCAACGGCAATGGGTTTGGTTTTATACCTGTGGTTATAATCCCATTTGGGGATTGTTTTTCTTTGTTACGTTAATGAGGCAGTTTTAGTATAGGATGTGTCTTAAGCCAATCTCTTTTGAGATACAAGAAAAGCAGATTGACCAAGCAGCTGAGCAAGCAAGCACAGCTGGGGGAAGATAGATGCTATGCCACGTGAAGATCACCATGATGGCCAAGGAAAGAGACAAGAACCTTCCCCCAGAGCCAACAGAGAAAGACTGCCCCTAGAGCCGGTACCTGAACTGTGGCTTCTAGCCTTCTAAACTGTGAGAAAATAAATTTCTGTTTGTTAAAGCCACCCATTTGTGGTATCTAGCAGCACTAGATGACTGTACAAATAACTTCAAATGTTAGAATTGGCACAAAGCTAATTCCTGTGAGGCAGAGGTCAAATATATCCCAGATTTCCACATTCTCCAGGCTGCTGTACCACTCCATCTCTGACACCAGCCACTCCCGCTCCTCTCAGCATCTTCGCTTCCCTGTTTGGGTTCAGCAATTCACTGCAATGTCTCACAGAACTCACAAACTGAACTTACAGTTAAGTGGTTTATTAAGGAACGGGGTATAACTTGGGATCACGATCGATAGACTACAACTCAGGATCAGGAAGCATGTAGGCAAAGTCTCCCTTCTTCAGTGCAGGACAGCTCTCTCAGCTCCTCTCCACCACGCAGGCCTCCTCTCAGGCCCTGAGGACAGACTCCTCTTTGCCCCCTTGGGACAAGCTCTTCTCGGCACCACCAGGACAGGCTCCTCTTGGCCCCGCCATCTGTTACCACCAGCTCTGCCACTGGGCCCCTTCCGGGCTTTCCATGTCTTCAGTGTTACAGTTCTTGACATTGTTGCAGCTCTTTTAGGAGGTTCCTTGCCACCTTTCTCTCTGGCTGTTTCTCTCTTCTTTCTTCCCTTTTGCTTCTCTTCCTGCTTCTTTCTGTCTATCTCAAAAAACCCCTGTGCGGGGGGACCTCATACCATCAAGAAAGCAGTGCCGGGAGCAGAGCGTGTCCTTCGGACGAGGGTCCCTGTGCAGGGAAGCTCCCATTCTGGGGGAACACCGAACAGAAGAAGGCCGACAGAGAGAAAAAGCCTTCCCCTGGAGCTAAAATCCTGAATTTGGACTTTTAACCTACTTTGACTGTGAGGAAATAAAATTCTCTTCATTAAAACCATCCACTTGTGGTATTTCTGTTATAGCAGCACTAGATGACTAAGACAGAGGGGTGCTGCTCTAACAGATACCTAAAATGTGGAAGCGGCTTTGAAACTAAATGGATAGAGGAGCAGCAGTGGCAGAGGACAAGCAACAGCAGAGAACCTGCAGTGGCGGAGAAGTGGCAGAGAACCAACAGCAACAGAACCTGGAGACCAGTGCAAGATGGCACGGGAGCCGACCCACGGAGCGAGAGAGCTGAGTGGCCATGCGCAGGAGGCTCCCTGGTGGAGTGGGGTGCCTCCAGGCACTAACCAGTGGAGCTACTGAGCTTTGGAACACTTGCCACAGCAGGGCAGGTGCGGGCATGAGGCCCAAGGGCCTAGAGGCCATAGGAAGCAGAAGCTGAAGACTAGGGAAACAAGAAGCCAAGCTGCTTCAGTCTCAAAAGGTATGGCCAGGACCTCAGGGGTTTCAAAGGGTGGAGCCATAGCCTCTGGTGTTTCTAAGGGTGGTGGTGTCACTCCGATGGACTAGGAGAATGGTGCGCCTAAAGCCAAGGGAGCAGAGTTGCTGTCCCAGGGGGCCTGGAAGGCGGAGCTGAAGCCCAGGGCCAAGGGGCCTCCACTCAAAATCCAGAGACTGTGGTCAATACCTAGAGTCTGGAGGG
>NW_004444056.1:3032161-3097178 GCF_000243295.1 Trichechus manatus latirostris | reverse complement strand
GGGGCTGGCCACTTAAATACACAAACTCCCTGTCAATTCCAAGGCATGACATTTCCCCCAGGGCCACAAACTGACCAATCCCCTCTCAGTAGGCCACAGACACTTCATTTGCATAGTAGGCTATACCTCATCTCATTTACATAGTCTGTTGACCAGTCCCTGCAAGGTGCATACCAATCACAGGGCAGGCGGCAGCGGAAGGCTAGGCAGAAAGTTTCAAGACATCCTTGTTTACAGCTTACACAGAAAATGTCAATCAACCTGGACAAAAGTAACAAACCCTCTAGGGTAGAAAACTAGGGCAAAGGTAACTCCTCAGGGTTTAGGGGAAAAATCTCTCAAGCTGTTTTTCCAAAGAACCAAGGCAAAAGGTCACATAAAGGAACTCATTTCACCTCAGTAACCAAGACAGAATTTGGTAGCGGATGGTGAAGTGCTGCTCTAACAAATACTTAAAATGTGGAAGTGGTTTTGGAATTGGGTAATGAGTAGAGACTGGAAGAATTTTAAGGTGCCTAATAGTAAAAGCCCAGATTGCTTTGAAGAGACTGTTGGTAACCCCATTTGCGAATAGGTTTCCTTTGATATGTTAATGAGGCAGTATTAGTGTAGGGTTTGTCTTAAGTCAATCTCTTTTGAGATATAATAGATGAAACAAGCAAGCAAGCAAGCAAAGATGAGGGAAGATAGATGCCACACCAAATGAAGATCACCAGGGAACCAAGGAAAAAGGACCTTCCCCCACAGCCAACAGAGAAAGGCTTCCCCAAGAGACGGCACCCTGAATTTGGACTTTAACTCCCTAAACAGTGAGAATCAGAATCGGCTTGGCAACGAGTCAATTGAAACAGTGAGAAAATAAATTTCTGTTTATTAAAGCCATTCACTTGTGGTATTTCTGTTATAGCAGCACTAGATAATTAAGACAGCAAGTTAAACTGCTTACCCATGCACAAAATTAGTGATGATGCCAGGATTACATGTTATTTAGAAATATAATTAGCTACTTAAAGCCATTAAATACCAACAATTAAGATATTGTTGTTAGCTGCTATCTAATCAATTTTTCCACTCATAGGGACCCCAAGTGACAGAGTAGAACTGGCCTCATAGAGTTCTCTAGGCTGTAATCTTTACAGGAGCAGATTACCAGGATCTTTCTCCACAGAGGAGTTTGGTGGGATTGAACTGCTAACCTTTTGGTTAGTAGTTAAGCGCTTAACCATTGCACCACCAGGGCTCCTTGAACAATTAAGATGGCACCCCAAAAATATCGAAATTTTCTTCTATACCCCACTGCAGGTTCGCAAGGAGACCTGGTGGTGCAAAGGTTAAACATTTGGCTGCTAACCAAAAGGTTAGCTGTTCAAACTCACCCAGCCACTCTGCACGGGAGTGTAATGGTTAAGATTGTGTGTCGACTTGGCTGGGGCATGATTCGCAGTGTTTTGGTAGTTATGATGTAGTTTGTCAGTTATGTGATGATGTAATCAACTCCATGATGAGATCTCCTATGAGCAGCCAGTCAGTTAAAAGGGAGTTTCCTTGGGGATGTGGACTGCCTCCAATATATAAATGGATGTTTCAGCAGGGGGGATCTTACTCTGGATCCTGCATCCAGCTTGTCATCATTGGACCTCCGGTTCTTGGGACTTGAGATACAGCTTTTGGCTTATTACTGGGCATTAGTAGAGACCGAGCATTTAACCATGGACCACCAAGTCACTGTGTGGCCTGAGCTGCCCATCATGAACTGGGTGTTGTCTGACCCACAGAGTCATAACATCAGATGTGCACAGCAGCACTGCATCATTACATGGAAGTGGTATATACTAGATTGGGCCTGAGTGGGATCTGAATGCACAAGTAAATTACATGAGGAAGTGGCCCAAACACCCATGCTATCCATTCCTGTCACATTACCTTCCCTCTCCCAGTCTGAACCTGCGGTCTCATGGGGGAGTTCCTTACGCTCTGTTAACTGAGGAAAAAAAATTCATACCTGGTTTACAGATAGTTTTACATGATATGCAGGCACCACTTGAAAATGGACAGCAGCAGCACTACAGCTGCTTTCTGAGACCTCCCTGAAAGACTGTGCTGAAGGAAATCATCCCAACTGGCAGAACTTTGAGCAGTATACCTGGTTGTTCACTTTGCTTGGAAAGGGATATGGCCAGATGTGCAATTGTATACCAGTTCATGAGCTATGGCCAATGGTTTGCTGGATGATCAGGCACTTAGAAGGACCATGATTGGAAAATTGATTACAAGGAGGTATGGGAAGAGGTATGTGGATAGACTTCATTGAATGGGCCAAAGAAATAAAGATATTTGTGTCTCATGTGAATGCTTACCAAAGGGTGACCTAGGCAAGGGAGGATTTTAAAAAACAAGTGGATAGGATGATACTTTCTGTGGAAACCAGTTATCCTCTTTCCCCAGCCACCCCCATCATTGCCCAATGGATTCATGAACAAAGTGGCCGTGGTGGCAGGATGGAGGATATGCATGTCCTCAGCAACATCACTTCCACTCACTAAGGCTGTATTGGCTACAGCCACTGCTGAATGCCCAGTATGCTGGTAGTAGAGACCAACACTGAGTCCCTGATATGGCACCATTCCTCCCAGTGGTCAGCCAGCAACCTGGTGGCAGGTTGATTACATTGGACTGCTTCCATCATGTAAAGAGCATCATTTTTTTCTTACTGGAATAGACACTTCCTCTGGATACGTATTTGCCTTCCCTGTACGCAGTGCTTCTGCCAACGCTACCATCCGGACTTACAGAATGCCTTATCTACAGTCTTGGTATCCCACAGAGCATCAACTTGGATCAAGGGACTCACTTCACAGCAAATTAAATGTGGCAATTTGTCCATGCTTATGGAATTCACTAATCTTACCATGTTCCCCATCATCCTGAAGCAGCTGGCTTGATAGAACAATGGAATGGCCTTCTAAAGACACAATTACAGTCCCATGCCTTACAGGGCTGCGGTAGTGTTTTACAGGAGGCTGCATATGCTCTAAACCAGCATTCAATATATGGTGCTGTTTCTCCCATATCCAGGATTCATGGGTCCAGGAATTAAGGAGTGAAAATGGGACTGGCACCACTCACTATTACCCCTAGTGAAACATTCAAAAAATTTTTGCTTCCTGCCCCCACAACCAGTGATCTGTGGGTCTAGAGGTCTTAGTTCCAAAGGGAGGAATGCTCCCCCCTGAGACAACACAGATTCCATTGAACTGGAAGTTAAGAATGCCACTCTGCCACTCTGGAGTCCTCATGCCTCTGCATCAACAGACAAAAAGGGAGTTACTGTATTGGCTGATGTGATTGATCCTGATTACCAAGAGGAAATTGGTTTGATATTGCATAATGGAGGCAAAGAAGAGTATATCTGGAATACAGGAGATCCCTCAGGGTGTCTCTACCAAGCCCTGTGATTAAAGTCAATGAAAAACTACAGCAACCTGATTCTGATATCCACCACATGTATATCAGTTTGTCGTACTGTGTGAGCTTGCATGAAGAATAATGGAGTGTCAGGATTGGAGGAAGACTCATTAACACCCTATGTTACGCAGATAACACAACCTTGCTTGCTGAAAATGAAGAGGACTTTAAGCACTTACTGATGAAGATAAAAGACCACAGCCTTCAGTAAGGATTACACCTCAACATAAAGAAGACAAAAATCCTCACAACTGGACCAACAAGCAACATCATGATGAATGGAGAAAAGATTGAAATTGTGAAGGATTTCATTTTACTTGGATCCACAATCAACACCCATGGAAGCAGCAGTCAAGAAATCAAAAGACATTGGGTATATCTGCTGCAAAAGACCTCTTTAAAGTGTTGAAAAGCAAAGATGTCACTTTGAAGACTAAGGTACACTTGACCCAAGCCATAGTGTTTTCAATCACCTCATATGCATGTGAAAGCTGGACAATAAATAAGGAAGACTGAAGAAAAATTGACGCCTTTGAATTGTGGTATTGGCAAAGAATACTGAATATACCATGGACTGCCAAAAGAACAAACAAATCTGTCTTGGAAGAAGTACAACCAGAATGCTCCTTAGAAGCAAGGATAGTGAGACTACGTCCCACATACTTTTTTTTTTTCTTACCCTTCACCAAAGTTACCACTTATGTATTGTCTGTTTAGTGTTTTTCCATCCCCACCACGCCCCTCCCTCGTAATCATCAAAGATTGTTTCTTTTTGTGTGTAAACCTCTTCATGAGTTGTTATAGTAGTGGTCTCATACAATATTTGTCCTTTTGTGGTTGACTTATTTCACTCAGCATAATGCCCTCCAGATTCATCCATGTTGACATCTCACATACTTTGTACATGTTGTCAGGAGGGATCAGTCCCTGGAGAAGGACTTCATGCTTGGTAAAGTAGAGGGTCAACGAAAAAGAGGAAGACCCTTCAACAAGATGAATTGACACAGTGGCTGCAACAATGGGCTCAAGCATAATAAGGATTGTGAGGATGGCACAGGACTGGGCAGTGTTTTGTTCTGTTGTATATAGGGTCGCTATGAGTCGGAATCAACTTGACAGCACCTAACAACAACAACAATTCTGATATGACTACTAATGGCCCAGACCCTTCAGGAATGAAGGTTTGGTTCACCCCATCAAGCAAAGCACCATAACCAGCTGAGGTGCTTGCTGAGGGTAAAGGGAATACAGAATGGGTGATGGAAGAAAGTAGTTCTAAATACCAGCTATGACCATGTGATCAATTGCAGAAACAAGGACTATAATTGTTATGAGCATTTCTTCCCTGTATGTGTGCATCAAATATTTTTATTTTCTTATATAAAATATAAGATGTAGGGCTAGTGCATTTTCAGTTGTATGCATGTTAGTTGTATCATTATGCACAAGTATGACTTTACAATTGTCTTTATTTAGAGATTCTATATGGTTTAAGGAGATGTGTACAGATGCTATGTTGACAAGGTGTGTACTGTGATTGTTAAGGTTGTGCATCAATTTGGCTGGGCTTTGATTCTCAGTAGTTTGGCAGTTATGTAATGATGTAATTTGGCAGTTTGGCAGTTATGTAATAATGTAATCAACTCCGTGATGAGATCTGCTATGAGCAGCCAGTCAGTTAAAAGGGAGTTTCCTTGGGGGTGTGGCCTGCCTCCAGTATATCAATAGATGTTCCAGCCAGGCTTTTGCTCTAGATCCTGCATCTGGCTCATTATCATCTGACCTCCAGGTCTTGGGACTTTAGCTAGCAGCTTACTTGCCGATGTTGGGATTCTTTGGTCTCTGCAACCTGTGAGCCAGCAGCCTGCCGTCTTACCTGCTCATCTTGGGATTTGTCGGCCTCCGCAGGCTGTGAGCCAGTGGCTGCCATCTGCCGATCTTGGGTTCTTCAACTCCTGCAGCTACATAAGTCAGGAGAAGACTCCAGCCTGATGCCTGACTCCCGGATTTGGGACTTGCCAGCCTCTCCAACTGTGTAAGCCATTTCCTTGAGATAAATCTCTCTGTCTATATATGTACATGTACATGTGTATATATGTGTGTATGTATATCCTTTTTACTGGTTTTGCTTCTCTAGAGAACCCAGCCTAAGACAGGGGAGAAAGACCTGGCAATCTGCTCTGATAAAGATTACAGCCTAGAAAACCCTGTGAGGCAGTTCTACTCTGTCATATAGTGTCGCTATGAGTCAGAATTGACTCGACAGCACACAACAACTACAGTGCTAGTATCTGGGATTTAGTGAATAAATTTATTTTTACTTTAAGACAATGTAGAGTACTAAGGTTCTGGAGTCAGACTACTAAATCTGTCTCTTCCTAACCAAATGCCCTTCAGAAAATTACTTACTTTTGAACCTAGTTTTTTATCATCTGAAAAATGAAGGTACTAATAGTCCTCACCTCATAGGTTGTTACGAGGATTAACTGAGATCATTTGTGTTCCTACCACAGAGAAAATGCCAATAAATGTTGGCTTTTGTAATTATTATTTACACATATTGTGACTGTATAGACACTTGAGATCTTGGACTAGTTATTTTACTTTTTGAAAGATGAAAATTCATTTTCATAAGCATAAAAGATAAAATTCATTTAAAGTTACTTTCCCTATTTAACTACGTGTTATGTGACAACTAATGGATGGAAACTTTCATTTCCAACAACTTTATCTCAGGGCAATTCACTTAGATCATAGACGAAAACTTTTAAGTTCATGAAGATTTTGCACACAACTGAGAAAAAATGTGAAAAATAAACAAAAATGTTAAAAAGGGACATGGCCCCATGCTTCACAAAGATTACTGGAAAAAAAAAAAACAGAAAAAAATTCATGATTAACATGATGTGCAAAAATGACAATGACAGAAATACATATAGTCAGCTCTTTCACCATTTCAACCTATTTGCTTTTGATTAGTTCGTTTACAGCCCAAAATAGGAAAATATTGTCTCTCTTGTTTACTTGATTCCTTCCAAACTGAAGCGTATAGTAGAATTATATTTTTAATATTCTACTTAGTTGAATCTTCTATTCAGAAGTTATAAAAGGTGAGTTTTCCATTTTTCAAGTAAAGTGATTGAGACCTCCACTCCCAGCTGCATAATCAACAGCGTATACTGGGAGAATAGCACCCTGGGGCTAAGCTTGAAATCTGTGCCCATGGAAGGGAGCAAATTACTCTGTGTTTGGGATTTAAACCCTTAACGTTTATCTAGCACCAGGCTCTAATCTGCTAGTTAATTGTCAACGTAAATTACCTGGAAGAGCACACACTTATCTCCACAGTCTCCTTTCTTTCTTTTTGTCTCTCTCTTTTTTTTTTCACTCTGGAATTAGGGAATGCTTTTTATCTGTTCTGTTTACGGGTATGATGTTCATTTTCTCTTTCAACCAGAATTTTTTAAACAGGAATATGTTTATAGTTTTAAAGTGTAAGTCAGTGGAAAAGTATCAGCAACTTTCTATAAATTCACACTTCTTGCACTATTCAAGAATAGAACGAGTTCCCAAATGCTTGGCTGACAAACATATAATCAGTTGGTTACCATCTCAGCCGAAGAGTCACTGCACTCCATCGATCGCTGTAATCACCCCTCCTTGTCTACAACAGTTGGAGGCTCTTGTTCCTATTCTGTATGAAGTCTGCAAAGGACTGTCTATGTCCCCACTCTATGACTTGTGGGAATGTCCGGAAGCCTCTCCAACCTTCTTAGGCATCCAAGACCTCTTTCTTCTCCGTGCCCCTCCTTAATGCAACTAGAGACTCAGGCAACATCCTCTTGGCCCTTACACTTACCACCTCCCTTACTTTGCTTATTAGTATGGGCCAGAATAGAAAGGGAAAGGAAAGAATTCTAGTAGAAAAGGTGTTCTAAACTGGCAGATCTCCACTATTTTTCCCTCACAATGACACAAACGATGACTGATGTTCAAAGGGTGAAATATGCTCATGAGTGAAACCAGGGTTAAATTTTTCTCCCATTTCCCATATTGGAATGTAAATGAGGAAGAGTGACTGTTATACCCAAACCCATTGCCATCAAGTCGAGTCCTACTCATATTGACCCTATAGGACAGAGCAGAACTGCTTCATAGGGTTTCCAAGCCGGTAAATCTTTACGGAAGCAGACTGCTACATCTTTATCGTGCGGAGTGGCTGCTGGGTTCCAACCACTGAGCTTTCAGTTAGCAGCCAAGCGCTTAGCCACTGCACCACCAGGGCTCTTCTCCAGTGACTATTATAATAGCCTAAATTGTTAAATTGTTTGCAAACTTTTCAGCTTGGTCATAAATGGTAGATTTATGCATGCCAACTATTGAGAAGCATTACACGTGGTCTTCAGGCTCTACTATCCTGTTAGATATGTGTTGTGAGTTAAATGAAAAGACTGATCAACACTCAAAAATCTTGAGCCCATGACAAAATGCATTTTATAGTCCAAACAACTGAATTATAAATTACCTTTTTTTCCCCAGATTTCAGAAACTGTTATGTCAATAACGAAGTACCACAACAAAACAAAACCACCAATGCTATTGCTCATTCTTGAGACTAAATAGGAAATTGTGATCAAATTCTTCAGGGACATTAGAGTGCAAGATATCACCCTAGTAACCAAATCTGTACCTCCTATCCATTCAAATTTGAACATGCCAGGGAAAACCCTACATTCACCACTTCTTCTCTTCTGGCTCTGATTTCAGAGTTCTCTCTATTAGGAGGGATTTCTTGGGTCTGAAGATGTCATCAAAAGGCAGAAAGAAAGATGTTAAGATCAAATATCCCTCTCAAAAGGAACAGGAAGTATAATGGAAGTGTTGTGGTTGTTAGGTGCTGTTGAATCAATTCCGACTCGTAGCGACCCTACGCACAACAGAATGAAACATTGCGTGGTCCTGTGCCATCCTCACGATTGTGGCTAAGCTTGAGCCCATTGAAGTGTCCTTACCACTAAAACAGGGCCATTGTCCATTCCACCAAGTTGAGACTCCATGAGACCATATGGGTGAAAACAACAAACACTACTATTGGCTCATCACAGGTTCTTAGAGTTTTCTTTCTCATTTGTCATTTTCAATCCAAAACATCACTGCCGATTTGTTTGTTTTTACCTACCATATTCACCAAATTTGTGTCCAAATGGCGTTGGGCTGATTCACAAATATCTGTGCTCAAGAGAAAAAAGTTATTTTCATGGAAGACTTTCAAATGAATGCCATAGGTTCCATCAGCAACTCCCAAAGAGACATTCCAAGCAGGGTAGGCAATGGTAGCTTCTTTGGAATAAAATGGACAAACTTACACAGGGATTGCTTTGAAACAGAATACTCAACTGGGTATATAGTCTCTCTCATTGACATAAAAACAGCTTTATAGCCATATCTTAAATACTGCCTAATGGAATCTTCAAGATTAACTTTATTTTTTTTTGTAAACTAAATTTTATTTTTAAATATGATATAAATCAAACAAGAAATTTAATTTTTTATCATGAATTCCCATTCAAAAGTACAACCATTTTAAAATTTAATTATTTAGACACTAATTATTATTAAATAGGGAAGCCCTGGTGGCATAGTAGTTAAGAGTTTGGCTGCTAACCAAAAGGTTGACAGTTCGAATCCACCAGGCGCTCCTTGGAAACCCTGTAGGGCAGTTCTACTCTGTCCTATAGGGTTGCTATAAGTCAGAATCGACTCAACGGCAATGGGTTTGTTTTTTTTTTAAATTATTAGTATATGGTCTAATGCTTTTGTGCAAACCATAGAAATGTTTCCAGAAGGAGCATGGCCCTCATACCAGAGTATGAAATGCACCCAGGTCTGACCAGGCTGGAACACACGAACCTGCTTTCCTCCAAGGAGTCTGGGGCCTCAGACACAGGTGGGAGTGCATGGTCATCCTTCTGGAAACTGAGTTGAGATTCCCTGCTTAGGCCTGGGACCCTGCTGCCAAAGGAAGAGGTCAGAGTTGCCTGTGGAACTGAATGAAGAATGCAGGTGCCTCTGGAATGCAGGGAGCCAGTCTGCCTTAAATGTAAATGCTCTCAGCGTGGAGCAACACTGGGTGCCTAGGAGGATTCCCTGCCCTGGAAAAGAGTTGAAGGCCAAGAAATAGCCCCTTCTTCCTGCTGCTCACCACTGTCTCCTCCCCATCCCTCTCCTGCTGCAAATGCCAAGTGTGTGGCTCAGCATTTACTGGTTCAGTCTGGGGAGCTAGGGGCCTGGGGCATCCATCTTGCACATCAGTGCAATCATGAATAAGGATTTTAACACAATTATTCATAAGTTATTGCCTATTATTAGTCTGTCAAATAAAATATACCTCCAGTTTTGTTAAACCAGGAAACACTATTTTTTAAAATGTATGTTAACCATTGCGGCAGCCATCATCTCGCCAAAACAACACAAAATTTCTGAGAAAGAATCCTGGCTGCCCTTATGAAAATGCTAAATATAAAAAAAGGCATATGTCCACAATATGCATAATAAGATCTTATATCCTTTCCCCAGAAGATACAGACACTATAAAGCCATGCCTTCTAAGTCTTAAGCCACTGATTATATTCTAAACCATTGCTGAGTCACATGTCTAAAGAAGTGTCCTGTTTTAATGTACAGGCAGTCCTCAGGTTATGAATGTCTGACTTAGGTACAACCTGTAGTTACAAACCAACCCCCATAAAGCCTATTATATTAAAAATTCGAGGTGCATACAATGGTTCATAATAACAAAAGGGCGCTACTTTGCAATGCACATCAAAACATTGTATTGCTGTATTGTTATGTTAAAGATGTTTTAGTGTATCTGGAACTGTTTCTTTAATGTTTTGTATGCACAGAAAGGTACACTATATGCTATATATTATGGCAAACATTTGACTAACTGATGTTAGATATGAGCCATACTTAACTGTTCCGACTTATGTACAAATTTGACTTAAAGACAGACTTAGAAACCGAACTTGTTCATAACTCAGGAACTGCCTGTAATTCATTTGTTATTCTTTTTTTTCCATTTATTTTGCATTAAGAGATGGGAAACAAAGGAGGTGAGCCTGACAATTGACCCAGCATACTACCTGGAAAAAGGTGAGGAAGTGGTGAGAAAGGTGACCCAGAATACTGTCAGGCTGTGATGTGAGGAAGAGGAACCCAGCAGAGCCTGGAAGTCTCACTGAATTGAGGATGATATAGAACAAAGAGTCTGGGTTGGACAAGGTGGCCAGAATTCACAGAGCATAGTACTGGAGAGAAGAGTGAGGTATAGAAAGGACTCCAGAGAGCTGCAGAGACTCCTCAGCTGAGAATTGATTAGTGCACGCCTGTGAGGAAGCTACCAAAGGGAGAGAAAAATCCACTGGAAAGGAAGAAAGGGAACAGTTCCTGAAGCTAACACAAAGCTGGAAGTAGTGCCTGGTCCCATCAAGCAGATTGGAAAATCACATAACTCAAAAGGCATCAGAGTACTAAGAAGGGTCTTCCCTCAATAGCGGGGTAAAATTAACTCTAGACTAGAAGAAGCTCTGGGTCTGCCTAACAAAGCTGAGCAGCAAGTTCAAGAATATTTATAGGAATACAAAAATATATAGTACCCAGCAAGGTATAATTCTCAGTGTCTGGCATTCAATAAAAAATTATCAGAAAAATTCCATCAAAGAAGCTGGAAAATACAATTCTTAATGAGGAGCGTATTAGTTTTCTACTGCTTCTGTAACAAATTACTACAAACTCAGTGATTTAAAACAACGCAATTTTATTATTTTATAGTTCTGGAGGTCAGAAGTCTACAATGACTCAGCAAACTGTATTCCTTCTGGAGGGTCTAGGGAAGAATCCATTTCCTTGCCTTTTCCAGCTTCTAGAGGCTGCCCACATTCTTTGGCTCATGGCCTCACATCATTCAAACCTGTTTCCATCATAACATCTCTTATTCTTACTCTGACTCTGACCCTCTTGCCTACCTCTTATTAGGACCCTGTGATTAGATAGGACCCACTCAGATAATGCGTAACAATCTTCCCATTTCAAGATCCTCAACTTAATCACATATGAAAAGTCCTTTTGCCATGATTGTATTGTGTTCCTCAAAAATATGTGTAAACTTGGCTAGGTCATGATTCCCAGTATTGTGTGATTGTCTACCATTTTGTCAACTGATGTAATTTTCCTATGTGTTGTAAAACCTATCTCTATGATGTTAATGAGATGGGATTAGCGGCAATTATGTAGACTCAATCTATAAATTAATCTACAACTTAGGCCAAACCCTTTTGAGAGGTAAAAGAGAGAAGCAAGCAGAGAGACAGGAGGACCTCATACTAGCAAGAGGGAAGCAGCAGGAGCATAGCACATCCTTTGAACCTGGGGTCCCTGCACTGAGAAGCTCCTCAACCAGTGGAAGATTGATGACAAGGACTTTCCTCCAGAGCCAACAGAGAAAGAAAGCCTTCCACTGGAGCTGACACTCTGAATTTGGACTCACAGATCCAAGAACCTAAACAAACTCCAGGCATAAGAACTGAGAAAACTGTACCAAGGCACATCACAATCAAATTGTTTAAAACCAGTAAAAAAGAGAAAAAAGACATATTACATACAGAAAAACAAAGGTAAGAATGACAGCAGATATCCCATCAGAAACAATGCAAATTAGGAGTGGAATAATATGTTATAAATAAAACAACAAAAACAAAAACTGTCAACCAAGAATTATTTACCCAGCAAAAATATCTTTCAAGAATGAAGGCAAATAACTGACACCAGTCCTGTCCAAACTCTTCTAAAAAGTAGAGGAAGAATGAATACTCCCTAACTCTTATCAGCATTACCCTGGTACCAAAGCCAGACAAAGACACCACGATAAAAAAAAACTATAGACCAATATCCTTTATGAATATAGATGCCAAAAGTCTCAGCAAAATACTAGCAAACAGAATCCAACAGCATATTGAAAGAATTATACATTATGATCAAGTGGGATTTGTTCCAGGAATGCAAGTAAGGTTTAACATTAGAAAATCAGTCAGTATAATACACCTCATTAATAGAAAAAAGGAAAAGAACCACATGATCATCTCAATCAATGCAGAAAAGGCATTTGATAAAATTCAGCACACTTTCTTGATAAAAACTTAACAAGATAGGAATAAAAGGAAAATTCCTCAACATGATTAAGGGCATTTATGAAAAACCAACAGCTAACATTATACTCAGTGGAAAAAGATTGAGAACTTTCCCCCTTGAAAACAGGAACAAGACAAGGATGCCCACTCTCACCACCCCCATTTGATATTGTACTGGAAGTCCTAGCCAGCACAATAAGGCAAGAAAAGTAAATAAAAGGAATCCAAATTGGAAAGGAAGAAGTAAGACAGATGACCTGTATTTGCAGATGACATGATCCTATATATATAGAAAATCCTAAAGAATCTACTAAGAAGCTTTTAGAATTAATAGAGGAATTTAGCAAAGTTGCAGGATACAAGGTCAACATACAAAAATCAGTTGGGTTTCTATACACCAGCAATTAGAAATCTGAAAAAAAGGTTAAGAAAACAACTTCATTTACAATAGGATCTAAGAGAATTAAATATCTAGGTACAAAATTTACCCAGGGATGTGAAAGACTTATACAATGAAAATTAATAAACACTGCTGAGAGAGACTAAAGAAGACGTAATAGATGGAAATACATTCTGTGTTCATGGATTGGAAGACTTATATAGTCAAGATGATGATACTACCCAAAGCGATCTACAGATACAATGCATTCCCAATCAAAATTCCAACAGCTTTCTTTACAGAAATGGAAAAACGAATCCTCAATTTTACCTGAAGACACAAGAGACCCCAATGAGCCAAAGCAATTTTTTTCTTTTTTTTTAACAAGTTTTTTTTTATTGTACTTTAGATGAAGGTTTACAGAACAAATAGTTTCTCATTAAATAGTTAGTACACATATTGTTTTCTGACGTTGGTTAACAACCCCACAATGTGTCAAAATTGTTCCTTCTCAACATTGGGTTCCCTATTACCAGCTTTCTTGCCCCTCCTGCCTTCTAGTCCTTGTCCTAGGCTGTTGTGCCCCATTAGTCCCATTTTGTTTTATGGGCCTGTCTAATCTTTGGCTGAAGGTTGAACCTCAGGAGTGACTTCATTACTGAACTAAAAGGGTGCCCAGGGACCATACTCTTGGGGTTTTTCCAGTCTCTGTCAGGCCAGTAAGTCTGGTCTTTTTTGTGAGTTAGAATTTTGCTCTACATTTTTCTCCAGCTCTGTCCAGGACCCTCTGTTGTGATCCCTGTCAGAGCAGTCAGTGGTGGTAGCCGGTCACCATTTAGTTGTACTGGACTCAGTCTGGTGGAGGCCGTGGTAGTTGTGGTCCATTAGTCCTTTGGACTAATCTTTCCCTTGTGTCTTTGGTTGTCTTCATTCTCTCTTTCTCCTGAAGGGGTGAGACCAGTGGAGTATCTTAGATGGCTGCTCAAAGAGCCAAAGCAATTTTGAAGAAGGACAAAGTAGGAGGCGTCATACCTCCCGACTTCAAAACATATTACACAGCTACAGTAATCAAAACAGCCTGGTATTGGTTTAATGATAGACACAAAGACCAATGGAATAGAATTGAAAATCCAGCAATAAATCCAACCATCTATGGTCAGTTGATTTTCTACAAGGGAGCAAAATCCATTCAGTGGGGAAGGAACAATCTCTTCAACAAATGGTGCTGGCAAAACTGTATTTACACGTGCAGTAAAATGAAACAAGATTCATACCTCACACCATACACAAAAACTAATTCAAAATGGATCAAGAATCTAAATGTTAAATTGAAAACCATAAAGTTCTTGGAAGAAAATACAGAAGCAAAGCTTTGGGACCTAATTTTTTTAAATGATAGATTATCAAACCCAACAATGAATGCACAAGTGACAGAAAACAAAATAGATAACTGGGAGCTCATAAAATTTAAATATTATGTTCATCAAAAGACTATCAAAAGAGTAAAGAGACAACCTACAGACTGGGGAAAAAAAATCCTTGGGAACAATACCACTGAAAAGGGTCTAACATCTGAAATATATAGCAAATTTCTACAACTTAATAACAAAAAAGTAAAAAAAAAACAACACTCAAAAACTGGGCAAAGGACACAAACACTATCCAAATGTATCCAAATGACCAACAGATACGTGAAAAGATGCTCAATGTAATTAGATATTAGATAAATGCAAATCAAAACCACAATCAGATATTTTACTCACACTAAGATAGCTAAGATAAAAAATAAATAAATAACAGCAAACAGAAAATAACAAGTGATGGAGGGGATGTGGAGAAATTGGAACTCTAATCCATTGCTGGTGGGAATGCAAAATGGTATAGCCATTGTGGAAAACAGTCTGGCAGTTCCTCAGAAAACTAGAGGTAGAGCTGCCATGTGACCTAGCAATTCCACTCCTAAGTATATACCCTAGGGATCTAACAGAACCAGCATGAACAGACTTATGCTCACCTATGTTCATTGCAGCACTATTTACAATAACAAAAAGATGAAAACAACCTAAGTACCCATTAATGGATGAATGGATATGTAAAATATGGTGCACATATACAATGGAACGCTACTCAGCAATAAAGAAAAATGAGTTCCCAAAGTATCATACAATGAGGATGAACCTGGAGCAAAATATGTTGAGCAAAATAAGTCAATCACAAAAATCCAAATATTGTGTGTTCTCACTTTTATGAAATGACATAAACAAGTAAATATACAGAAACTGTCTTAGGCTGGGTTCTCTAGAGAAGCAAAATCACTGAAGCTTATATACGTGTATATACGTGTATATACATATACACGTACAGAAAGAGAGACAAAGAGAGATAGATATTTATCTCAAAGAAATGGCTCACACAGTTGTAGAGGCTGCCAAGACCCAAGTCCATGGGTGAGGCATCAGGTGGGAGGATTCTCCTGACTTACATAGCTTCAGGGGCCGACTAACCCAAGATTGGCAGGTCAGACAGCAGGCAGCTGGCTCACGAACCCCTAGATCAGCAGACAATACAGAGGGCCACTGGATTAAGTCCCAATAATCAGAGGTGAGGTGATGAGGAGCCAGATGCAGGATCCAGAGCAAGCAAAAGCCAGTGAGCTTTGCCAGAATGTCCATATATATTGGATGCTGGCCACACCCCTGAGGAAATTCCCCTTGCAACTGATTGGCTGATCACATCAGATCACATCATGTAGGTGATGACATTATATTGAAAAATGGAGGATTACTACAACATTACATTACTGCCAAATTACATCATTACATAATGCCAAACTACATCATTGTATAACTGCCAAACCACTGATAATCATGGCCCAGCCAAGTTGCCATACACCTTTAACCATAACAGAAACTAATGTTCATTTGTGGTTACCATGAATGGGGTGGGGCGACATATGGATTTTCTCTCTAGGTAGGAGACACATGCTATTTTTGGTAATGGGAAAGGTAACACTGAATGAGGGTAAAATGTGCAGAGCTTGATGAAGGTAAATGATGTCACTAAGATTTACACGAGAATAAAAGACCCTTTGATAATTGCTATGGCATATATAATTCTGAAACAACAGCAACAACAACCAAAAAATATATGTGTGGGTATATATGTATGTACATAGGCGTTTATGTGTATAGATATGTATACATGATTTTATATATATGTGTATACATAGGTGTATATATAGGTGTATGCATGTATATATGCATGTATGTGTGTGTATGCATATATCCAAAACCCCTTACCATCGAGGCAATTCCAACTCATGGCGACCCAACAGGACAGAGTAGAACTGCCTCATAGGGTTTCTAAGGCTGTAATCTTTTTTCTTTTTTATGATTTTTTTCTCCTTTTTTTCATTATTATACTTTAGATGAAGATTTACAGAACAAACTAGCTTCTCATTAAACGATTAGCGCACGTATTGTTTCATGAAATTGGTTACTGTCTTTGTTAAAAGCCATCCACTTGTGGTATTTCTGTTATAGCAGCACTAGATGACTAAGAAAGAATTTAGTACCAGGAGTGGGGTGCTGCTCTAACAGATACCTAAAATGTAGAAGTGGTTTTGAAACTGTGAATGGATAGAGGACTGGAAGCAGCAGAAAACCGGAAGCAGTAGAGGACCAGCAGCAGCAGAGCCAGGAGACCAGTGCCAGAACCAGGAGACCAGTGCCAGACAGTGCTGGAGCCAACCCACAAAGCAAGAGGGTTGAGTACCTGTACACAGGAGGCTTCCTGGTGGAGTAGGGTGCCTCTGGGCACTTATCAGTGGAGCTAGGCTTGCTGACCCACGGAGCAAGAGAGCTGAGTGCCTTCCAGCCAAAGTTTACTGGCAGAGTGGGGTGCCTCCAGGCACTTATTGGTGGAGCTACAGAGCTTTGGAACACTTGCCCCAGTAGGGCAGATGCGGGCGTGAGGCCCGAGGGCCAAGAGGCCACAGGAAGCAGAAGCTGAAGAGACAAGGGACACAAGAAGCCCAGCTGCCTTAGTCTCAAAAGGTATGGCCATGACCTCAGGAGTTTCAAGGGGTAGAACCATGGCCTCTGGTGTTTCTAAGGGTGGAGTTGCCACTCAGATGGGCTAAGAGAATGGTGTGCCTAAAGCCGAGGGAGCAGAGTTGCTGTCCCAGTAGGCCTGGAAGGTGGAGTTGAAGCACAGGGCTGAGGGGCCTCCACTCAGAATCTGGAGAGTGTGGCCGGTACCTAGAGTCTGGAGGGCAGGGCTATTGTGTAAATGGTATCAGAGAACAGAGGGTTATTTGCAAAGCCTTGAAGGCTAATGTTATGTGTTGTGACTTGCTTGGTGCCTGTTATCCTTTCTTTCCCTGCAATTTCTCCCATTTGTAATGGAAATGTCTAGTTTGTGCCTGTTCTGCCGTTGTACTTTGGAAGCAGATAACTTGTATTCTAGATTTCACAGATGAAGAGGAATTTTTGGATTTTGGACTTGGAGTTAAGACTTTTGCTATGATATGATGGGATGAATGTTTTAGATGTGACAAGGACATGAATTTTGGGGGGTCAAAGGGTGGAATGTCATGGATTGAATTGTGTCCCCCCAAAAATATTTGTCAACTTGGCTGGGTCATGATTCCCAGTATTGTATGATTGTGTACCATTTTGTAATCTGATGTGATTTCCTTATGCGTTGTAAACTCTATGACTATGATGTAATAAGATGGATTAATGGCAGTTATACTGATAAGGTCTACAAGATTAGTGCCTTAAGCCAATCTCTTTTGAGACATAAAAGACAGAGGTGAGCAGAGACACATGAGAACCTCATACCACCAAGAAAACAGCACCAGGAGCAGAGTGCATCCTTTGGACCTGAGGTTCCTGCGCAGAGAAGCTCCCAGACTGATAGAAGATTGATAACACGGACCTTCCTCCAGAGCCGATGGAGAAAGAGTTCCCCTGAAGCTAACGCCCTGAATTTGAACTCGTAGCCTACTGGACTGTGAGAGAATAAACTTCTGTTTGTTAAAGCTATCCACTTGTGGTATTTCTGTTACAGCAGCACTAGAGGACTAAGACAGTTACCAACCCCATGACATGTCAGCAGTCTCCCCTTCTCGTCCTTGGGTTCCCTATTACCAGCTTTCCTGTTCCCTCCTGCTTTCTAGTCCTTGCCCCTGGACTGGTGTTCCCCTTTAATCTCATTTTGTTTTATGAGTCCATCTAATTTTTGGCTGAAGCGTGAACCTCAAGAGTGACTTCATTACTGAGCTAAAAGTGTGTCCAGGGGCCATAGTCTTGGGGTTTCTCCAGTCTCTGTCAGGCCAGTAAGTCTGATCTTTTTTTTTGAGTTAGAATTTTGTTCGACATTTTTTTCCCGCTCTGTCCAGGACCCTCTATTGTGATCCTTGTCAGAGCAGTCAGTGGTGGTAGCTGGGCACCATCTAGTTGTGTTGAACTCAGTCTGGTGGATGCTGTGGTAGTTGTGGTCCATTATAAGGTTGTAATCTTTATGGAAGCTGACTGCAACATCTTTCTTCCATGGAGCAACCGGTGGATTTGAACCGCTCACCTTTTGCTTACCAACTGAGTACTTTAACCACGGCGCCATCAAGGCTCCTCTGCATGCATATATATTCATATATAAAATAAAGCATATGGGGGCACTATTACAGGTATTCTTAGATATAACCAAACAACTTGCAGGACTGGTTTTCTAGGTTTATTTTTTTATTGTATTGTACTTTAGGTCAAAGTTTACACAGCAAATTAGTGTCTTATTCCAAAATTTATACTCAAATTTTTTTGTGATACTCGTTGCAATCTCTGCAATGTGTCAGCACTCTCCTTCTTTGCATCCCGGGTTCCCGGTGTCCATTCCTCCAGTTTTCTTCTCCTTCCTGCCTTCTCATCTTTGGTTTTGGGCAGGTGTTGCCTATTTGGTCTCGTATATTTGATTGAACTAAGAAGCATGTTCCTCATGTGTGTTATTGTTTGTTTTATAGACCTTTCTAATCTTTGGCATTGGGAAAATCTGCTGCAAAATACCTCTTTAAAGAGTTAAAAAGCAAAGATGTCACTTTAAGGACTAAGGTGTGCTTGACCCAAGCCATGGTGTTTTCAATCGCCTCATGCATTCAAAAGCTGGACAATGAATAGAGAAGACTGAAGAATAATTGACACCTTTGAATTATGATGTTAGCGAAGAATATTGAATATACCACGGACTGCCAAAAGAACGAACAATCGGTATGCTGAACAAGTAACCCAAGAAGGTGGTCTACATGAAGAAGAATGTGGCATCAGGATTGGAGGAAGACATATTAACAACCTATAATGTGCAGATGACACAACCTTGCTTGCTGAGAGTGAAGAGCACTTGAAGCACTTACTGATGAAGATTAAAGATTACAGCCTTCAGTATGGATTCCACCTCAACATAAAACAAAAATCCTCACAACTGGACCAGTAAGCAATATCATGATAAACAGAGAAAATACTGAAATTGTCAAGGATTTCATTTTACTTGGTTCCACAATCAATGCCTATGGAAGCAGCAATCAAGAAATCAAATTTTGAGGACTAAGGTGCACCTGACCCCAGCCATAGTATTTTTAATTGTCTCATATGCATGTAAAAGTTGAACAATGAATAAGGAAGACCAAAGAAGAATTGATGTCTTTAAACTATGGTGTTGGCGAAAAGTATTGAATATACCATGGAATGCCAGAAGAACGAATAAATCTGTCTTGGAAGAAGTACAGTCAGAATGCTTCTTAGAAGCCAGGATGGTGAGACTGTCTCATGTACTTTGGACATGTTATTAGTAGGGACCGGACCCTGGAGAAGGACAACATGCTTGGTAAAGTAGAGGGTTGGGAAAAAGAGGAAGACCCTCAATGAGATGGACTGACACAGTGGCTGCAATAGTAGGCTCAAACATAGCAACAACTGTGAGGATGACGCAGAACTGGGCAGTGTTTCTTTCTGTTGTTCATAGGGCTGCTGTGAGTCAGAATCAACTTGACAGTACCTAACAACAGCTGGTATAATAACAGACATATAGACCAATGGAATAGAATTGAGAGTCGAAAATAAATTCATACATCTGTGGTCAACTGATTTTCAACAAGGATGCTAAGTCCATTCAATGGGGAAAGAAGAGTCTCTTTAATAAATGGTGCTGGGAAAATTGGATTCTCCATGCAGAAGAATGAACCAGGATCCGTGCCTCACACAATACACAAAAATTAATTCAAAATGGATCAAAGACCTAAATGTGAAAACTAAAACCATAAAATTCTTAGAAGAAAATATAAGAGCATGCCTGCAGGCCCTAGATTTTAACAATGGATTATTGGATATGACAACAAATATACAAGCAGCAAAAGCAAAATATATGAATGGGACTTTATAAAAATTAAATGCTTTGGTTCATAAAAGGACTTTATCAACAATGTGAAAAGACAAACTACAGATTGAAATGAAATTTCTGGGAACGATCTGTGATGGTTAAGTTTATGTGTCAGTTTGGCTGGGCCATAAGTCTCAGCGGTTTGGCAGTTACAATGTAGTTTAGCAGCTACGTGATGATGTAATCACCTCCATAATAAGATATGATATAATGTAATAACCTCCATGATGAGATCTGCTATGAGCAGCCAATCAGTTGAAAGGGAGTTTCATTGGGGGTGTGGCCTTCATCCAATATATGTGGACTTTCTGGCAAGGTGCATGGGCTTTTGCTTATTCTGGATCCTGCATCTGCCTCCTGTTCATCTGACCCCTGGTTCTTGGGATTCACGCCAGCAGCTTACCTGCTGATCTTGTGATTCGTCAGCCTCTGCAGCCTGTGAGCCAGTGGCCTGTCAGCTTACCTGCTGATCTTGGGTTCATTAGCCCCTACAGCTATGTGAGCCAGTGGCCTGTCAGCTTACCTGCTGATCTTGGGTTCATTAGCCCCTACAGCTATGTGAGTTAGAAGCCTCCAGCCTGACCCATGGACTTGGAACTTTACAGCCTCTACAACTTCGTGAGCCGTTTCCTTGATATAAATCTCCCTCTACATATCTTTGTACACTTCACTGGTTTTGCTTCCCTAAAAAACCCAGACTGAGACACCATGTATCTGATAAGGGTCTAATATCCAAATTGACAAACGAATATCCAAATGGGCAAAGGACTTGAACAGACATTTCACCAAAGAGGATATTCAAATGGCCAACAAGCTAACAAGAAGATGATCAACGTAATTAGCCATTCCAAAAAAAAAAAAAAAAATCTGTTGCTGTCTAGTCAATTACGACTCATAGCAACCCTATAGGATGAGGTAGAACTGCTGCCCCATAGGGTTTCCAAGGAGTGGCCGGTGGTTTCAAACTGCCGACCTTTTGGTTAGCAGCCATAGCTCTCAACCACTGTACCACCAGGGCTCCAATTAGCCATTCCAAACCTGTTGCCATTGAGTATATTCCGACTCATAGTGACCCTATAGGAGAGAGTAGAACTACCCCACATAGTTTCCAAGGAGCACTGGTGGATTTGAACTGCCGACATTTTGTTTAGCAGATGAACGCTTAACCACTGCGCTCCAATTAGCCATTAGAGAGATGCAAATCAAAACTACAATGAGATACCACCTCACCCCTATTAGAATGGCACTGATCAAAACAAGGGAAAACAACAGGTGCTGGTGAGGTTGGGGAGAAAGTGAACCCTCATTTACTGCTGGTGGGAAGGTAAAATGGTACAGCCATTGTGGAAAACAGTTTGGCAGTTCCTCAAAAAGTTGAACATAGAACTGCCATATGAGCCAGTAATCCTAATCCTAGGTATATACCCAGAAGAAGTGAAGGCAGGAATGCAAACAGAAACCTGTACAACAATGTTCACTGCAGCATTTTTCACAGTAGCCAAAACGCGGAAACAACCCAAGTGTCCAATAACAGAAGAATTGATAAACAAGATGTGGATATATTTACAACGGAATACTACTCAGTCATAAAGAGAAATGAAGTCCTGATGCATGTCACAACATGGATGAACCTTGAGAACATCATGCAGAGCAAAATAAGTCAGTCACAAAAGGACAAATATTGTATGATCTTACTTATATGAAATACACATATAAATAGAAACTGAAGATTATTAGTGGTTACTGGGGTGGAAGAGAAAGGGAAAGGGGAAGTTTTTGCTTAGGGAACATTGAGTGTATGTTAATGGTGGTAGAATGATTTGGAAAAGGATAGTGAGCATGGCTGCACAACTTGAACAATGTAGTCAATGTCACTGAATTGTACATGTAGAAATTGTTGAGATGGTGTATGTTTTGTTATGTATATTTTCACCATACTAAAATTTTAAAAAAGGGAAAATAAAGAAAAAAAATCTAAGCAGAGACACATGCCGTATTCATGGTTTGGAAGACTCAACATAGTAAACATGTTAATTCTCCTCAAATTGATATACAGGTTTAATGAAGTTCCTATCAAATTCCCAGCAAGATTTTTTATGGCTACAGACAAGATTGTTCTAAAATTTATATGGAAATGCAAAGGAACTAGAATAGCCAAAACAATTTTGAAAAAGAAGCATAAGGTAGGAAGAATCAGTTTACCCTGTTTCAAAACTTATTATATAAGCATATTAATCAAGACTGTGGTATTGATGGAGGTATAGAGACACAGATCAGTGAAACAAGAGAGAACCTAGGAATAGCCTCACACAGTATGACCAACTAATTTTTGACAGTATGAACAACTAATTTTTGATAAAGGTGCAAAAGAATTCAGTAGAGGAAGGATAGTTGTTTTTTAAAAAATGTTGCTAGAGCATTTGTGTATCCATAGGCAAAAAAAAAAAAAAAAAATTAAACTCAACATAAGCCTCACATCCTATAGAAAAGTTAACTCATAATATCTCATGGACTTAAATGTATAACATAAAAGCATAAAACTTTTAGAAGAAAATATAGGAGAAGCTCTTTGGGACCTAGAAGTAAGCAAAGAGTTTTTAAGACTTTACACCAAAGTCATGGTCCATAAAAAAAAATTCAATAAATGGACTTCATCAAAAGAAAAAACGTCTGCTCTACAAAAGACTGCTATTAGGATGGACAGACAAGCTACACACTGGGAGAAAATGTTTGCCAACCACATACCTGAGAAAGGACTAGTACATATAGTATATAAAGAAGTATATGAAGTATATAAAGAAGGAGCCCTGGTGGTCCAGGGGTTAAAGTGATCAGCTGCTAACCAAAAGTTCAGTGGTTGGAACCCACGAGCCACTCGTCGGGAGAAAGACGTGGCAGTCTGCTTCCATAAGGATTTACAGCCTTGGAAACCCTATGGGGCAGATCTATTCTGTCCTTACTAGGTCGCTATGAGTCAGAATTGACTGGATGGCAATGGTTTTCTGTTTGTTTGTTTAAAGACCTCTCAAAACACGATAGTAAAGAAGAAAATAATCCAGTTAGAACATGGACAAAAGACATGAAGAGATATTTCTCGAGGAAGATACATGAATGGCAATTAAGCACATAAAAAGATGTTCAACATCACAAGCCGTTAAGGAAATGCAAATTAAGACCCCGATGAGATATCACTACACACCTATTAGAAGAGTTAAATTTTTTTAAAAAATAGTGAAAATACCAAATACTGGCAATAATGTGGAAAAATGGATCTCTCCTACACTGCTGGTGGGAATATAAAATGGTACAGCCGCTCTGCAAAATAGTATGGCAGTTTCTTTAAAAACCAAATATGCACTATCATACAACCCAGCGTTTATGCTCCTGGGCATTTATCCCAGAGAAATGAAGATTTAAGCTACACAAAAAATCTGTGCATGAATATTTACAGCAACTTTATTCATAATAGGAAAAAACTGGAAACAACCCAGATGTCCTCCAGGGGGTGAATGGTTAAACAAACTATAGTATATTCATACCATGGAATACTATTTAGCAATAAAAAGGAATGAACTATCGAAATATGCAACAATTTGAGTGTATCTCAAGAGCATTGAGGTGAGTGGAAAAAGCCAATCTCAAAAGGTTACATACTGAATGATTGCATTATGTAACATTCTTGAGATGACAAAATTATAAAGACAGAGAATAGATTAGTGATTGCCAGAGATTAAGGATGTTGGGGAGGGGAGGTGTGTTTGACTACAAACAGTCAGCACAAGCGAGATATTTATGATGATAAAATAATTCTGTATCTTGATTACATTTGTAATAATGAAGCTACATGTGTGATAAAATGACAGAACTATATGCACACTTTACACTAAGGTCAGTTTCCTGGTTTTGATATTGTACTATAGTTATGTAAAATGTAGCCAGTGAGGGAAATTGGATGAAGAGTACATGGAACCTCTCTATACAATCTTCGCAACTTTCTATGAAACTATAATTATTTCAAAATTAAAGTAAAAAAATAAAAGGAATGTAAATGTTTGAAACTCCCCCAATTAAAAGACAGAGATTGTCAGATTGGATAAATAAAACCATGACGCAAACATATGATGCTTACAAGAAATCCACTTTAAATTATAAAAAAAAGAACTCCAATAAATTAAAAGCAAAAAAATGCTGCTTGTGTACTACCAAACAACTCATGGGATTTGGTTTCTTGGTTTGGAGGTTTAGGGTCATGGTTTCATGGGACATTTCAGTTGAATGGCCTAATGATGTTTAGTGCTTCTGTTCTATCTCCTAGTTTGTTGCATAGTGCCTGGGGTCTTAAAAGCTTGCAAGCAGCTGTCCAAGGTACAACAGTTGGTCTGTATGCACCTGGAGCAACATAGGAAGAAGGTGAGTTAGGGATAGGAGGAAGAAATGGAATGTGTGGCTAATTGCGTCCATGAACAACTGACTCTTTTGCCATGAGACCAGAAGAACTGGATGGTGCCTGGTTACCATTACTGAACATTTTGATCAAAGATTCTGTAGAAGAATCCTGATTAAAAGGGAGAATTGCAGAAAAGAATTTCAAATACACATGCAGTCCAGATTTTCTGGAGCCATGGAGGCTGGATGAACCCCTGAAACTATTGCCCTGATGTAATCTTTAAGCCTTAAACCAAAATATTCCCTGAAGTCTTCTTAAAACCAAACAATAGTTTAGCTTAACTGGTAAAGAATGTCTGCCTTGAGCATTGTGCTCTTTTAAGGTCTGTCTATACTGGGATCAAGTTGACAACAGCAACTTGAAAGATTAGATAGAAAACTTAGGGAGCAGTGAGTTTCTGTTAATGGGGGTGCAACAACTCAAAAAAGGAGGGTGAGGATGGTTGCACAACTTGAAGAATGTAATCGATGTCTCTGAACTGTACATGTAGAAATTGCTGAACCGGTGTATGTTCTGCTATGTATATTCTCAACAACAACAAAAAATACGTTATTAAAAAACACTACAAAAAAAGTTAAAAGGTGAAAGAAGGAATACATGTTAATTTCTTTTTTTTTTCTTTCTCAGCTTTTTTTTTTTATTGTACTTCAGGTGAAGGCTTACAGAACAAATAGTTTCTCATGAAACAGTAGTACACATATTGTTTTATGACATTTGTTAACAACCCCACAACATGTCAACCCTCCAACTTCTCAACCTTTTTTTTTTTTGGTGAAAATACGCATAGCCAAAGATACACCATTTCAAAAATGTCTACATGCACAGTTCAGTGACACTGACTACGCTCTTCCAATTGTGCTGCTATTCTCACTTAAGATGAAGGCTTACAGAACAAAATAGTTTCTCATTTAACAGTTACTACACATGTTGCCCTATGACAATGGTTAACAACCTCACAACACATCAACAATATCCTTACTCAACTTTGGGTTCCCTATCACCAGCTTCCTTGTCCCCTTCTGCCTTCTGGCCCTTGTCACTGGACTACTGTACCTCATTAGTCCCATTTGGTTTTACGGGGCTGTCAACTCCTAGGCTGAACAGTGAACCTCAGAGATAACTTCACCACTGAGCTAAAAGGGTGTCTGGGGGCCGTACTCTCGGGGTTTCTCCAGTCTCCTTTAGGCCAGTAAATCTGGTCTTTTTTTGTGAGTTAGAATTATGTTCTACATCCTTCTCCAGCTCTGTCCAGAACCCTCTGTTGTGATCCTGGTCAGAGCAGTCAGTGGTGGTAGCTGGGCACCATCTAGCTGTACTGGACTCAGTCCGGTGGAGGCCTTGGTAGCTGTGGTCCATTAGTCCTTCGGACTAATCTTTTCCTTGTATCCTGTTCTCTTCATTCTCCCTTGCTCCCGAAGGGATGAGACCAGTGGAGTATCTTAGATGGCCGCTCACAGGCTTTTAAGACCCCAGACGCTACCCACCAAGGTAGAATGTAGAACATTGTCTTTATAAACTGTGTTATGCCAGATGAGCTAGATGTTCCCTGAGACCACACCATGTTAATTTCAATCGAAAGAAAGCTGGAGTAGGTAAACCGATATCAGAGAAAACAGATTTCAGAGCATAGAATAACACCAGGGATAAAAAAGATCGCTTCGTAAGGATAAAGTGGTAAGTTCAGAAAGAGAATATAACACATTTATAGGTTTATGTATCTAATAACAGAGCTGCAAAACTCCTGAAGCAAAAATTGATACAACTGAAAGAAAAATAGAGAAATCCACAATTATAATTGGAAATCTCAACACCCCTGTGGTAAGCACCCTCTAACATGACTTACAAGGATCTCCTTTATGCCACATAACTACCATGAATAAAGAGAATCTACTATACATTTATAACTGACAGTAAGAGAGTTTTGACAAAACTTTGCAAAGGTCACAGAAAATCATAATTTACCCATTGTTATTAAGATGACAGTGCCTGGTTTCAGCTTGCTTGGTCATTTTGATGGTCCCACACTACTGTGCAAAGCAAAGGCTGTATTATGTTGTCCAAATTTCAGTTACTGTATGTGTTAGTAAGGAGCCCTGGTGGTGCAATGGTTAAGTGCTTGGCTGCTAACCGAAAGATTAGTGGTTAGAACCCACCAGCGGCTGGATGGGAGAAAGATGTGGCAGTCTGCTTCCATAAAGATTACAGCCCTGGAAACCCTACGGGGCAGTTCTACTCTGTCCTATAGGGTCACTATGAGTCAGAATTGACTTGACGGTGACAGTTTTTTTTTTTTTTTAAATGTGTATTAGTTCCTAAGGCTGCTGTAACAAAGTTTCACAAACTGGGTGGCTTATAGGAACAGACATTAATAGTCTCACCTTTCTGGAGCTAATAGTATGAATTCAGGGTGTCAGCAGGATCACGTTCTCTCTAAAGTCTCTAGGGGAAGAGCCTTTCTTGTTTTTCCCAGCTTTTGGTAGCCTCAATCATTCCTTGGGTTGTAGCTGCAGCATAACTCCACCATCACATGGTCGACTTCCCTCTGTCTTCTCTTCTCCTCTTTTATAGGACACCACTCAGATTAGATTCGGACCCAGTAGGCTCCTACTCCTGTATTACCTCATGTTAACTCAACGTCTTACAGAAAGGATAATGCAAAGAGAATTGGCCAACAAAGATAAAAGTGCAGCAAAGAAGTGAAAACTGAAGATGCTGAAAGTGAAATTCGACTCAAATCTAATTGGAATCATAGAAGAAGTAACTGACTGTGGAATGTTGACATGACTGCTGTTCAAGAGACTCTGGACATGCAGCCAGAGGAATGTAGTGGAGGTGTACTTATCAGTTAAGCAAGGAAAGTGCTTGTAACAAAAAGGATAAAGATGTTCCAGAGGAAGTGACACTGGCAAAAATTTCACATTAAAGGAACTTGGAAATATTTCCCAATATTGAAAACACGAAAGGTAAAATGTTGGAAGATAATTCAGAGTTAAATAGGAATATGACAGTTTGCCAAAACAGAAAAGATGCTTGTTTCATATGATGAGGTACGTAATTTATGAAGACAGCAGACACTGTTCAAATGACTCTTAGTAAGCTTTTTTTTAAAACAAAGAAATAAAACACAAATTTTCAGTATTTCTAATGTTTCAAATTACAATGTACTAAATAAATATCAATTATACTATTTTTTTCATTTCCTTATACAATCAATCCTCATTATTTATTGATTCTATATTTGTGAATTTGCCTACTTGCTAAAATTTGTAACCACAAAATCAATACTCATGGCACTTTTGGGAGCATGGTTGTAATAGCTGCTTTAAAGTTTTTGTCTGATGATCCCATATCTGGATCGTTTTTGGCTTCACATGTATTGATTGGCTTTTCCTTGTGAATTGGCCATATTTTCCTGGTTCCTTGTGTGTCCTTGGATTGTATCCTGGACGTTTTGAGTATCTTGTGAGACTCTGTAGCCTATTAAACTTCTCTGGAATGTATTCAGTTTCAGCAGACAACCAACGCAGTTAGGTTGAGACTGAAAGTTCTGTCTCTCCAAGCAGTAGTTCTAGAGACAGTTGCGTTTTCAAGCTTTTGCTATAATTCTTTTGGCCTGTACTTGCATGTGCAGGCTCAGGCAGCTTAGAACTTGTGCCAGTTCATGCACAGAATTAGAGATTCCTCTTCTCTAGTTCTTTCCACTCTAGAATTCTGTGACATATACCATTTAGCTCCCAGGAACCTCTTTTCCCAGTTCTCTGGCCAGAAAGACTGAGTTTCTCTTGTAGTTTTTGTTGTCCCTGCTGCCCTTGCATGATAGATACCAAGACTGGGGCCTGGGGCCTCCCTCATAGGAAGACTGGGAAAATCAAAGGGAGAGAGGGAAAAGAGAGGAAAGGAGGGGAGTGATGGAGGAAGAGAGTGTGGGGTGGGGAAGGGGGAGAGGAGAGGGAAAGGGAAGAGAGAGAACACAGAAGGTTTTCCCTGCATTCTCTGCTTCACAGAGGCTCCTTTCCCAGTCCTCTGCCCAGTCCTCTGACAGGTTTTTCTTGGAGTTTTTCATCACACATGCCAACTGTGCAGTTTTGTGAGTGAGCCAGCCTTAATGCCCAAGCTGGGAGACTTAAGAGTACAAAAAACTGGGAAACACATTCCTGAAGAGGTTGTTCAAGTTTTGATTCCCCCTCCAATTTGCCTACCATTATTTACTTTTCAGAGTCCTCAGGTAATTGCTTTTTAGCTTTGACCAGAGTTTTTTGTTGTAATGCATGGGAGATAGAGGCTGTGGTGCACTTACTCCGTCTTGGTTGGCATCAGAAGTTCCAAAACTTAAAAAACCTTATAAATTTAATCTTGAGTTTATGGTTATTGTTTATTTTTTGAGCTAATCAGGGTTTTTCTTCCCCCAAAATGGCCTAAGAGTTCTTTCTTATCTGCTTCCCTAGCAACAGGGATTTTTGGAACAGTTTGCTTGACAGGTGAAGAATCCGGAATGCGATGGTCCTTTATTACTAAATGAGAAACTATATCCCAATTTTAGCTTTACTTGCTTCCCAGATCAATAGAATTTAACTTTAAAACCTCTTTCAGATGTTCTTTTAAAAAGTTTTTGATTTCTCATAGTATAGCACTGCTTTTGTGGATCACAAATTGACTTCTGCAGGTTATTTAAATTTGATATAAATTATATGAAGATTATTTTGTCATCACTCTTTTTATTCAAAACAGCTATTTATATAAAGCAAACTTCAGTAAGAAAAGATTTTGGTAGAGTTTAAAATCATGTCTATTTTGTTTGTTTGTTTAAATTTAGGGAAAACAGATTTATTTTATTTCAAACAACAATACATGTATGCAAAATTTAATATGAAACATTTGATTTTCAAACAGACAATTTTCTATCTTGCTGCAGTTTAAAGACAGACAAAATTATACAGGCCCATCAGTAATACAGCAAAAGAAACTGTATCTCTGCATTCGTTTGATAAACAAGAGTTTGTGGGGGTTTGATCAGCTCTTTTGTAGTAGTACACCATAGAAAGGAAGAGCTAGTTAACCTGTTGCTAAGCAACAATGTTTCATAGACCAGAACTTCTGGAAAGGAAAGAGAGGGATGGTGTGAATTGTACAAATTTACAAAGGGAAAGAGAGAGTGCAGTGTACAAATAAATAGAGATCTGGGAAACTACCTTTTGAAAACTAAGCAAAAGCAATTCAAGTGAGGATTCAGGAAATAAACCAGAAGTCCAATTCTCGAATTCTTACATGCACATAACACCATTGAACTAAGGAGTTCTGCATGTGTAAGGGCTAAAAGATTAACCCCAAAATAGCTCAATGAAATAACAGTAAAAAATAATTAAGTGAAGTTTTATTAACACATTTAAGACTGCTAAAAAATGTCACTTTTCATATATGTATTAAAAGAAAATCAAGACTAAAATTTTTCTAAAAGATCACTACATTTCAAATCTGAAGCACAAAGAAGTCGGCAAAATTAAATGGGAAGGTTAGCGTTATTATAGATTTGAGAACTAAATGTTCCCTTAAAATTTAAATTAAATTGTTAATACAATAGAGAGAAAATTTTTAAAGAAAAACATAAACATTTCTGTTTTACCTCAGTTGTGAAGAGATTATAATTTTCATCTCTCTTTAGAAAATCTTAAATATGTAAATGTTGGTTCTTTTTGAGCAGAACTGTCAAGTATTCGTTGGCACATAGCCTTTCTTTCTTTTTTATTGTGTTTAAGGTGAACATTTACAGCTCAAGTTAATTTCTCATTCAAAAATTTATACACATATTGTTATGTGACATTAGTTGCAATCCCTGCAATGTGCCAGCACACTCCTCCTTTCCACCCCAGGTTTCTTGTGTCTATTCAACCGGTTCCTGTCCCTTCCTGCCTTCTCATCCTGCCTCCAGACAGGAGCCACTCATTTGGTCTTGTGTACCTGCTTGAACTAAGAAGCACACTCTTCACGACTATTACTTTAGTCCAGTCTAATCTTTGTCTGAAGAGTGGGCTTCGGGAATGGCTTTAGTTCTGGGTTAACAGAGCGTCCAGGGGGCCATGGCTTCGGGGAAACATATAGCCTTTTGTGATGGTTAAGACTGTGTGTCAACTTGGCTGGGCCATGATTCTCCGTGTTTTAATGTAATCACTCCCATGATTGAATATACTGTGAGCAGCCAATCAGATGAAAGGGAGTCTCCTTGGGGGTGTGGCCCGCATCTGTATATAAGCAGACGTTCTGACTTTTTGCTCTCTCTGGATCCTGTGGCTGCTTCCTGTCGTCTCATCTCCCGTTCTTGGGCTTGAGCTGTCAGTTTATCTGCCGAACCTGGGATTCGTTGATCTGCACAGCCTGTGAGTGGGAGCCCCGCTCTCCGACCTTCCGATCTTGGGCTTGCCAGCTTCTGCAGCTGTGTGACTTGGGTGAGGCCTCTACCCTGCTCCACGGACTTGGGACATTCTAGCCTCTACAATCACGTGAGCTGTTTCCTTGATATAATCTCTCTCTATATATATATTTATACACTTTACTGGTCTTGCTTCTCTAGAGAACCCAGCCTAAGACACCTTTCTAAACCTAAAGAAAATATTGAATCAAAAACCTTAAAGAATAATTGGAACAGGAGGTCCTATTACACCAAGTCCTGTGGTTATCAAATAATTTTGAAATTCTCTCCAAATTAAGCCCACATTAACAATTTTGTGTTGTAAGGTAGCTAATTATACCCCATTTACCTCTCTCTTCTCCATTCATTCTCCATCCTTCTCTGCCTCGCTCTATGCCTCCAGGTGCTGACCCCTGCTGTGGACTCAGCACACAGGCTTCCTTGTTCTCCTGCTTTGGATGGGTTTGGTCAATGGGTGAAGGTCAGAAAACAGGAGAGAAATGTCAGGGTATTTTTACCTTCACTCCCTCCCTGCCTCAGCTGTGAGGTTCTGCCAGGGACTGAATTCCACTAAGATAATAGCTTCCTTCCCTAGCTCCAGCACTCACTGGCCAATACACCATTTCCTGTCCTTGCCCTTCCAGGCCTTGTTCTGTAACAGCTGCCTCTGTTGCTAGTCCCTGGTGCCTCACCATCCTTAGCTGGTTCTTTTAACCCTGCCCACACCTCTGTAACTAAGCCCCTTGTGAAGTTCTCTTCTAAGAAGACTATACCCTCTATTTCCTGAAGAATCTGGAAATATGTAAAAATCACTTAATTTTGCATAAGACAAATCTAAGAATTTTAGTTTATATTTTTAAGTGTAGAAAATAAATTTGCCAGACATTACTACTGATTAAATTTTATATAATGTATTTTTTAAAATAATTTATTTTATTTTTATTATACTCCTTGTGCCTCCCCTGACTCCATTCATTCTCCATCCTTCTCTGCTAAGAATATGCACAGCACAACATACACCAGTTCAACAATTTCTAAATGTAAAATTCAGTGACATTGATGATATTGTTTAAGTTGTGAAACTATTCTCACCCTCCTTTTCTGAGTTGTTCATCCCTAATTAACATAAACTCACTGACGCTAAGTTTCCTACCTAATCTTTCCAGTTGCTGTTGTCAATTCGATCCCATACAGATAGCTCTTCAAAGAGCACAATGCTCAAAGCAGACATTCTTTACTAGTTAAGCTAAACTATTGTTTGGTTTTAAGAAGGCTTTCAGGGATGTTTTTCAGTTAATGTTTAAAGATTATCTCAGGGCAATAGTTTCAGGGGTTCATCTGGTCTTCACAGCTCCAGAAAATATAGATTCTATGAGAATTTTAAGTTTTGTTCTGCATTTCTCCTCTTTTGATCAGGATTCTTCTACAGAATCTTTGATCAAAATGTTTAGTAGTGGTAGCCGGGAACTATCTAGTTCTGGTCTCATGACAAAGGAGGCAGTTGTTCAGGGAGGCGATTGGCCACGCATTCCATATTGTCTTAGTCATCTAGTACTGCCATAACAGAAATACCACAGGTGGATGGTTTTAACGAAAAGAAGTTTATTTCCTCACAGTCAAAGTCGGCTAAAAGTCCAAATTCAGGGCGTCAGCTCCAGGGGAAGTCTTTCTCTCTATGTCGGCCTTCTCATCAGTGTTCCCCTGGACTAGGAGCTTCTCGGCCCAGCGACCCCGGTCCAAAGAACGTGTTCTGCTCACGGCACTGCTTTCTTGATGGTATGAGGTTCCCCCCCAACCCCGTCTCACTGCTCACCTCTGTCTTTTATATCTCAAAAGATTGCCTCAGGACACAATCCAGTGTTGTAGATCCAGTCCTGCCTTACTAACACAACTGCCACCCACCCTCCCTCATTAACATCATAAGGGCAGGTTTACAACATACAGGAAAATCACACAGTACCAGGAATCATGGCCTAGCCAAACTGGTACACACATTTTTGGGGGGACATAATTCAAACCATGACACGTATAATCCTCCTATTCCTGACTCCCCTCACGCATCTGTCCGTTAGTCATACTATAGGGGCTTGCGTGTTGCTGTGATGCTGGAAACTTTGCCACTGGTATTCAAATACCAGCAGGGTCACCCATTTCTTCCCAATCAATGCCCACATTTTAACTTCAGACACCGTTTGAGTTTGGGAATTTAATTGGCACTATAATTCAGCCACTCTTATGATAAGACTCTGGTTTTGGTTTTCAGCAATATCAGCTCTCTTGCTACAAGAAATAAGACTTTCTTCCAGGGCACAAGTGGCATATTTGAGGTCATTTATGTGGCACTTTATCTGTGACTCTGAAGCCCAGAGCTCATCTCTTTCTTTCACCCCTTTGTCTAGTAAAAGTAGGAATAACTAAGCAATCTCCCTATACTTCTCATTCTGACAAAATTATAGAAAAGTATCAAACATGCCATCACCCAGAGCCTCACTTCTCACCAATACTTGATCTATCGGTGGTGATATTTTGCATAGTAATATTGCCACCTCCTGCCATGGATTAGCAGTACCCTCTTTGCTACTTGAAGCAGAGTCATCAGCATCTTTAAGACTAGTTAGACTGGAGAGCCAATTTAGAAAACTCATCCTTACAACTGTGTTTCTCTAGAACCACTCTCGGTACCAAATGTCTTAGGCTGGGCTCTCAGGAGAAGCAAACCAAGTGAAATATGTACATATATAAAAAGGATAATCATTTCTCCAGTTTCCAGTAACACAACCCTCATTTTCTTTTAAGAACTCACTAGAAGCACCTCCAGCATTAATATTTTTACCAACATTCTGCTCATAACTATATATGTATTCCCTAAGATGATGTCCCTAAGAAAACTCCATAAGGTTTTCAAGGCTGTGACCTGTTTGGAAGCAGATTGCCAGGCCTGTCTTCCCAGGGACTTCTGGCTGGGTTTGAACCACCAACTTTTCATCTAGGAGTCGAGCTCTTAATCATTTGTGCCACCCTGGGGCCCAGCCTACCATTTGTTGTTATTAGGTGCCATTGAGATGGTTATGACTCATAGCGACCCTATAGGACAGAGCAGAACTGCCTCATAGGGTTTCCAAGAAGCAGCTGTTGGATTTGAGCTGCCAACCTTTCAGGTAACAGCTGAGCTCTTAAACACTACTCCACCAGGGCTCCAGTCTACCCTTTAGCCTCCCAAAACTCATGTCCATCCCATATACACAATACATATTCACCCAATCCAAATCCTAGAATGTTGTACCCCTTGCATCATAACCTATGAGTAAAAAAATCTCATCTAAATATATCAGCTTGTAATTACCAACTCTCATGATTTAAGTCAGATATTGGAGTTCCTGGGTGGTGCAAATGGTTATATATACAGAGAGAAAGAGAGAGAGAGAGAGAGATTTATCTCAAGGAAATGACTCACATGGTTGTAGAGGCTGGCAAGTCCCAAGTCCATGGGTCAGGTGTCAGGCTGGAGACTTCTCCTGACTCACATAAGCTGTACGGGCTGGTAAACCCAAGATCGGCTGGTCACACAGCAGGCCGCTGACTCATAGGTTGTAGAGGCTGATGACTCCAGATTGGCATGTAAGATGGGAGGCTGCTGGCTCACAGGCTGCGTAGGCTGATGAATCCCAAGATCAACAGGTAAGACGGCAGGCTGCTGGCACATGTTCTAAGAACTGGAGGTCAGATGATGACAAGCCAGATGCAGGATCTAGAGCAATCAAGTGGGCTTTGCCAGAACATCCATATATATATAGGATGCAGGCCACACCCTCGAGTAAACTCCCCTTACAACTGATTGACTGATCACATCAGATTACATCATGGAGGATGACTACATCTTTACATAACTGCCTAACGACATCATTACATAACTGCCAAACCACTGAGAACTGTGGCCCAGCCAAGTTCACACACAATCTTAACCATCACAAACACCTTGTATTTATCACACTCTAGGTTAAATTGGTGCTAACTTGACCAGTAACATACAAGAAATTCTATATTTATACCATTCCTCTACTGCCCTTTTGTTGTAGTTATCACTAATTACAACTTTATATTTCTTGTGGCCTGTAACATAATTTTATCCATGCTTTTTACATATTTGTTATTAAAAACATTAAGGACAAAATATTTAGAATTATAAGAAATGAATACCTTATTACTAGCCCTTATATTGTCATGCATTTTCCTTTATTAGGGATCTCTCTATTTATGTACAGCTTTGAGTTACTTTCTAGTGTCTTTTTCCTTCCATCTACAGAACTCCCATTAGTATTTCTTCTAGGGATGGTCTGGTGGATATGAATTGTGTCAGCTACTGTTTGTCTGGGAATGTTTTAATTTCATCTTCATTCTGGAAGGATAGTTTCTCTGGGTATAGTATTCTTGGTTGAAAGTTGTCTTAGTTATCTGGTGCTGCTATAACAGAAATACCACAAGTGGACGGCTTTAATAAAGAGAAATTTATTCTCTCACAGTCTAGTAGGCTACAAGTCCAAATTTAGGGCAGCAGCTCCAGGGGAAGGCTTTCTCTCCAGCTCTGGAGGAAGATCCTGTCATCAGTCTTCCCTTGGTCTAGGAGTTTCTCTGCCCAGGAACCTCAGGTCCAAAGGACACACTCTGTTCCAGGCACTGCTTTCTTTGTGGTGTGAGGTTCCCATGTCTCTCTGCTTGCTTCTCTCATTTATATCTCAAAAGAGATTGGCTTAAGACACTATCTAATCTTGTAGATCTCATCACTATAACTCCTGCTAATCCATCTTATTACATCATAGTGATAGCATTTACAACATATAGGGAAATCACATGATACGATAAAATGGTAGACAATCATACAATACTGGGAATCATGACCTAGCCAAGTTGGCAGATATTTTGGGGGGACACAATTCAATCCACGACAACAGTTTTGTTTTTTCTTTCTTTCTTCACTTTAAATATGTCATTCCATTGCCTTTTGGCCTCCAACATTTCTGAGGAGAAATTGGCACTTATTGGGGATCCTTTGTATGTGACTGCTTCTCTCTTTGCCACTTTCAGGATTCTCTATCTTTAATTTTTGAGAGCCTAACTATAATGCAGTGGAAACCCCAGTGGTATAGCAGTTAAGTGCAACAGCTGCTAAACAAAAGGTCGGCAGTTCGAATCTACCAGGTGCTCCCTGGAAACTTTATGGGGTAGTTCTACTCTGTCCTATAGGTCACTATGAGTCGGAATCAGCTTGGCGGTAATGGGTTTGGTTTTTTTGGTTTGGAACTATGATGCATTCTGTCAATTCCTGAAGCCTTGTTTTTTGCTATTCCCTTCAGTGCAGCTTGGACTTCTTTCTTCATTACTTGATCATATGCTACCTCCTGAAATGGTTGAACGTTGACCAATTTTTTTTGGTACAATGACTCTGTGTATTCCTTCCATCATCTTTTGATGCTTCCTGTGTTATTTAATGTTTTCCCTGTAAAATTCTTCAATGTTGCAACTTGAGGCTTGAATTTTTTCTTCAGTTCTTTCAGCTTGAGAAATGCTGAGTGTGTTCTTTTTGCTTTTTAACTCCAGATCTTTGCACATTTCATTATAATACTTTACTTGTCTTCTTGAGCTGTCTTTTGAAATCTTCCGTTCAGCTCTTTTACTTCATCATTTCTTCCTTTTGCTTTAGCTGCTCTATGCTGAAGAGCAAGTTTCAGAGTCTCTTCTGACATCCATTTTGGTTTTTTCTTTCTTTCCTGTCTTTTCAATGACCTTTTACTTTCTTCATGTATGATGTCCTTGATGTCATTCCACAACTTGTCTGGTCTTCAGTCATTAGTGTTCAATGCATAAAATCTATTCTTGAGATGGGCTGTAAATTCAGGTGGGATATATTCAAGGTAATATTTTGGCTCTCGTGGATTTGCTCTAATTTTCTTCAACTTCAACTTGAACTTGTATATGAGCAATTGATGGTCTGTTCTGCAGTTTTTCCCTGGCATTGCTCTGACTGATGATATTGAGCTTCTCCATCATCTCTTTCCACAGATGCAGTAGATTTGATTCCTGTGTATTCCATCTGGCTTCAGGAATTGATGGACTACCAATTGAAATGTTTCAACAAATGGATGCAGTGCTGTAGGTGCTCACTTGTCTATGTCAAGAAATTTGGAAGACAGCTTCCTGGCCAACCGACTAGAAGAGATCCATGTTTGTGCCCATTCAAAAGAAAGATGATCCAACAGACTGCATAAATTATCAAACAATATCATTAAGATCACACGCAAGTAAAATTTTGCTGAAGATCATTCAAAAGCTGTTGCAGCAGTACATCAACAGGGAACTGCCAGAAACTCAAGTCGGATTCAGAAGAGTATGTAGAATGACGGCTATCATTGCTGATGTCAGATTGATCTTCACTGAAAGCAGAGAATAGCAGAAAGATATTTATCTGTGTTTTATTGACTAGGCGCAGGCATTTGCGTGGATCATAACAAATTATGGATAACATTGCGAAGAATAGGAATTACAGAACACTTAATTGTACTCATGAGGAACCTGTACATAGATCAAGAGGCAGTCATTCCAACAGAATGAGGGGATACTTCATGGTTTAAAATCAGGAAAGGTGGCATCAGTGTTGTGTCCTTTCGCCAAACTTATTCAATCTGTAAATTGAGCAAATAATCTGAGAAAGGGGTCTATATAAAGAAGAACTTGGCATCAGGATTGGAGGAAGACATATTAACAACCTACGATATGCAGAAGACACAACTTGCTTGCTGGAAGTGAAGAGGACTTGAAGCACTTACTGATGAAGATTAAAGATTATAGCCTTCAGTATGGTTTGCACCTCAGCGTAAAGAAAACAAAAATCCTCACAACTGGATCAATAAGCAACATAATGATAAGCAGAAAATATTGAAATTGTCAAGGATTTCATTTTACTTGGATCCACTATCAATGCCCATGGAAGCAGCAGTCAAGGAATCAGACAATGCATTGCATTGCACAAATCTGCTCCAAAGACCTCTTAAACGTGTTGAAAAGCAAGGATGTCACTTTAAGGACTAAGGTGAGCCTGACCCAAGCCATGGTATTTTCAATCATCTCATCTGCTTGCAAATGCTGGGCAATGAATAAGGAAAACCAAAGAAGAATTGATGTCTTCAAATTATGGTGTTGAAGAATATTGAATATATCATGGACTGCCAGAAGAACAAACAAATCTGTCTTGGAAGAAGTACAGCCAATTTGCTCCTTAAAAGCAAGGATGGCAAGACTTTGTCTCACGTACTTTGGACACATTATCAGGTGGGACAAGTGCCTGGAAGGACCTCATGTGTGGTAAAGTGGAGGGTCAGTGAAAAAGAGAAGACCCTCAGTGAGATGGATTGACATAGTGACTGCAACAATGGGCTCAGGTATAGCAAAAATTGTGAGGATGGTGCAGGACCAGGCAGTGATTTGTTCTGTTGAACACAGGGTCACTATGAGTCAGAACCAGCTTGAGGGCACCTAACAACAACTATGATGTGTCTTGGTTAGGTATCTTTCAGTTTATCCTGTTGGGGTTCTTTGTGATTCTTGGATTTGATTTGTAGATTCATTTTTGTCCTTTTCTGTCATTACTTCTTCAGATAGTCTTTCTATCCGTTTCTCTCTCTCATCTCCTTCTGGAATTCCCATGATGTGTATATTTGGTATCTTGTTGTTGTCCCATAATTCCATTAAACTGTACTCAGCCTTCTTGAGCTTCTGTTCTTGTTTCTCTTCAGTGTCTGTAATTTTAACTCTCTTGTCTTCTAATTTGCTGATTCTTTCTTCTGCCTGATTGACTCTGTTATGTCCTTCTATTGTGTTTCTCATTTCATTTATTGTCCCTTTGAGTCACAATATCTCTTTTTTTAGATCCTCATTTTGCCAGTGCGTTGTTTCCCTCATCTCTTTTAGCTCTTTGTCTATGTTTTCCCTTAGTTCTTTAATTATGTCTAATGTTATTGTATTATATTCATCCATTGTTTCCTTTATTTGGTCACCCCTAGATGCACTTTCACTCCCTTTGTCATGTTCCTTTGAATGGGCCATTTTTTCTCTGTTCTTTGTCTTTTGATTTTTTTTTGGGGGGGGGGAGCAATGGAATTTTTGAGGGTGTTAACTTTCTTGGTTTTCCCATTATTTGGTGTTTTTTGTCCACAATACTTTCTGCAAAAAACTCTTAGCTCTGCCCTTGGCCTTTGCTTACCATTTCCTCTCCCTCTATGTGATGGCTCCTTCTCCTTCCCTGGTTATAGTAGAACTTGGAAGTTCCAGATCTTGGTTTTTAACTTTCAGTCTTTCCCAAATACACCAGAGAACACGCTGTGGTGGGCACCACTGCTCAGGAGTGATATAGTATACTATTCAACCTGTCCACCAAGGGGTGTAGTCCCCTCTCTCTGGTTATTGTTCCCTTTCTTTCTCTGTTTTTGCAACATTTTCAGTCGGAAAACCTACACCCAGCAAGCCTCGTTTGGGGTTGGGAGTCGCCCTCCAGTTTTGCCTGAGGCTTCCTTCCCTTCTCTGGAGGAGCTGCTTATATCTGAGCTGGCATTTAGGGGAAGCAAGTGCAGACTTTCCTCCATTTCTGGAGAAGGAAAGGCTGGTACTCCCCAGAAGGACCTCTGAGAGATCTGTGTTGTTGGTTTCAGAGCCCTGTGGTGGTTGGAGGAGCAGTCTCCACTTAGGTGACCTACCTCCTGACTCCACTCTAGGGAACCTTCTATAGGAGTTTGTACTGCTATAGCAGCCGACCGTTACCAGTTAGGGTCGGGGCTTTCACACTTTGAATGGACCCCTGGGGAGGTCTGCCTTGTTGTTATCAGAGCTCTCCCTGTAGTATATTGGCTGTGGGTGTAGCCTCCACTAAAGATGCCTGCTTCCTAGCACACAGCTGCCTCAGTCAGCAGCCTTCAGTGACTACAGTAAGGGGGAGTAGACTGACACAAACTGATCCCCAGGAAGGTCTGTCCTATTGGTTTCAGAGGCCTGAGCTATGGGGTGCATAGGGAGGCATGTAGAGTGCTGACTATGGGAGCAGAACCCACTTTGGCAGCCTTCTGTAGCAGTTTGCAACAGCCTGGAAACCAATAATTACCAGGTGCGGGAGGGGAGTGTCACACACTGGCCAGATTCTGCCTTGTTGCTATCAGACTCTTCCTGTAGACTGCTGGCTGTGGGTGCAGCCTCCACCCAAGACTGCTGCATCTTAGCACACAGCAGCCTCAGTCAGCAGTCCTCAGTGCTAACTGGAAGTGGGGGCAGACTAACCCTAATAGACCTCCAGGGAGGTTTGTCCTGTTCGTTTCAGAGGCCAGAGCTATGGATGCACAGCAAGGCAGGTAGAGTGCTGACTATGGGAGCAGACTCCATTGCAGGAGCCTTCTGTAGCAATTCATGGCTGGCTTCCAGGAGACAGTGTCCAGGTAGGGAGGCGTCACACTCCAAATGGACCCCCAGAAAGGTCTGCCTTATTGCTATCAGAGCCCTCCCTGTAGCATGTTGGCTGTGGGTGTAGCCCACTAAAGATGCCTAGCACACAGCAGCCTCAGTCAGCAGTCCTTAGCACTGACCAAAAGGTGGAGCAGACAGACTTGACCTGACTCCCCAGGAGGTCTGTCCTGTTGGTTTCAGAGGCCAGATCTATGGGGTGCTCAGGGAGGCAGGTAGAGTGTTGACTATGAGCGAAGACTCCACTGCATGGGCTTTCTGTAGCAATTCACAGTGGTTTGCAGCTGACAGTGTCTGGGTTGGGGAGGTGCTGGCACACTCCAAACGGACCCCTGGGGAGGTTTGCCTTGTTGATTTTAGAACAGAATCTTGTGGTCTTGTCTTTTTGTACAGGTAGGGGCTGTGGTGGTTAGGGAAGCAGGCTCCTTTTCTTAGGTGGCCTGTGTGACTGGGCGGAGGGGCAGTGATGGTGGGAGATGCGATTTTCCTACTGTATGTGACTTGCTGTTGATTCATTTATTTTTGTCGGTTTGCAGTTCTCCGCTTCTTTCCTCTGCTTCCCCAATTCAAAGTCTCTCAAGGCAAAGCACCGTTTCCTTGTTGTAGTTCTTGTTATATTTTGGGGGAGGGTCAGAACGATCATCTGTTTATGCTGCCATTTTCTCAGAATCCTCTGAATTTTTTCTGATTGTTATATATTCTTGATGAATTGATCCTTTTGTTATTAGTTGGTTATCCTCCTTTGCTTCTTAAAATCTATTTTATCTGAAATGAGTATAGCTATCCCAGCTCTCTTTTTGCTACTATTTGCATGAAACCTCTTTCTATTTTTTCACTCTCAATCTACTCTTGTCTTTTGATCTAAAGTGTGTCTCTTGGTGGAAGCATAGATCTTTTTTTTTTTTTTTTTAACTATTCTTCCAATCTCTCTCTTTAGATTGTAGAATTTAATCCATTTGAATTTAAAGTAACTACTGATGAGGAATGACTTACTCTTGCCCTTTTACTGTTTGTTTTCTGATGTCTTATGCCATTTTTGTTTCTCATTTACTCCATTTCTTCCTTCTTTTATGTTTAATTGATAATCCGTAGTGTACCGTTTTGATTCTCTACTCATTTTACTTTGAGTATATTTTAAAAATATTTTCTGAGTGGTTACCATGGGGATTACAATTAACATCCTAGATTTATAACAATTTTATTTGAATTAATACGTACTCCCTTCAATAACATACAAAACTCTGCTACTATACAGCTCTGTCCCTTCCCTGTTTACGTTACTGTTGTCAAAAATAATATGTTTATACATTGTGTGCCTATTATATTTTTTATTTATTGGTGTTTTAAAGTCATGTAGGTAATAAAAAAGAATTAAAACTTAAAAATACAATAATACTGGCTTTTATATTTACCTACATAGTTATCTTTATTTCTTTGTATCACTTCTGGTTATTGTCTAGTGTCATTTCCTTTCTGCCTGAAGTACTTCCTTTAGAAGTTCTTGTAGGGCAGGTCTGCTAGCAACAAGTGCTTTTGTTTGTCTGAAAATGTCTTAATTTCTCCTTTATTATTTTCTTAAATTTTATTGTGGTAAAATACGTATGACAAAAAGTTTTAAAGTGTATAATTAAGTGACATTAATTACATTCACCATGTTGTATAACCATCACCATTATCCATTTCCAAAAGATTGTCATCACCCCAAGCAGAAACTTAGTACCCCTTCAGCAATAACCTTTATTCTTTTCCCCTCAGCCCCTGGTAACTGCTAATAAACTTTTGTCTGTATGAACTTGCCTGTTCTAGATATTTCATATAAGTGGAATCATACAATATTTGTCTTTTTGGGTCTGACTTATTTCCCTCAGCATAGTGTTTTCAAGGTTCATACATGTTGTACCATGTATCAATGCTTTTTTCCTCTTTATGGCTGAATAATAGTTCATTGTGTGTATATACCACACTTTGCTTATCTGTTCATCTCCTATCATGTTTAACTTTTCTTGATTCTATGCTCACTTGGTTACTGTAAATCTTTGTTTTCCAGAGTGCTGACAAAGATGGCATCTTAGTTAACTAGTATAGCAGAAATACCACAAGTGGGTGGCTTTACCAGACAGAAATTAATTTTCTCATGGTTTAGGTTAGAAATCCAAATTCAAGGTGCCTGCTGTAGGGGAAAGCTTTATTTCTCTGTGGGCTCTGGGGAAGATCCTTGCCTGTTTCTCCATTCCTTGGTGATCTCCATGTGGCTTGGCAACTAATTTCCCCATCTCTGCTTGCTCAAATGCTTTTTAAATCTCTTTTATATCTCAAAAGAGATTGACTTAAGACACACTCTACACTAATACTGTCTCATTAACATAACAAAGAAAAGCCATTCCCAAATGGGATTATAACCACAGGTGTGGGTTAGGATTTACTACACATTTTGAGGGGACACAATTCAATCACTAACATTCCACCCTTTGGCACCCCCAAATTTATGTTCTTCCAACATGCAAAACACATTCATCTCATCACGTCATCCCAAAAGTCTTAACACAAAGTCCAAGTCCAACATTTCATCTTCTGAATCATCTAAATCAAATATGGGTGAGACTTTAGGCATATTCCATCCTGGAGTCAAATTCCTCTTCATCTATGAACCTGTGAAATCTAGAATACAAGTTATCTGCTTCCAAAGTACAGTGGTGGAACAGGCACAAGGTAGACATTTTCATTATGAATGGGAGAAATTGGAGAGAAAGAATAGATAATGGGCACCAAGCAAGTCCAAAACCCAGCTGAACAAACTACATTAACTTGCAAGCCTTGAAAATAATCCTCTCTTCTCTGAAACTGTCTAGGCAAGGGCCCTACTCCCCAGACTCTGTGTGTTAGCCAGGCTTTCTGAATTCTAGCTGGAAGCCCCTCGGCCCTGGGCTTTAGCCCCACCTTCCAGGCCCACTGGACGGCAACTCTGCTCCCTCAATTTTGGGTGGCCCATTCTCCTAGTCCATCTGAGCAGTGAACCCACCCCCTCAGCCATGGCAGGCTTCATTCTTCTTCCCTTTGGCCATGGCAGACCCACCCCCTCAGCTCTGGGCAGTGGACCCATCCTCTGGGCACACCTAAAGGGCAATGCCACACTCCGGAACCAAGTTGGTGAAGATCTGACTCTTTGAAACCTAGGAAACCGTGGTTCCATCCTTTGAAAACCAGGAGGCGATGGCTCCACCCTTTGAAACCTAGGTGGTTGTGGCTCCACCCTTTGAAACCAAGTTAATCCTGCTTCCCACGCTCCTTTTAACAGTTCTGCTGGTCTCCAAACTTCTCCAGAGATGATCCTTTTCTTTTCTTGGAGGAAAACAGATGTAGCTCCTTTGGCCTGTTTCCTGGCTGTAGAATTCCAAGAAGCAGAGAACATTTTCCCCTTTTATTCTTTCTCTGTCCTTTTCAGTCTAAGCTGATGGGTTTTTTTTGTTGTGGTAGTTGGTTAGATCCATCAGTCACAGGCTTAATCTCTTTAGCAAAAGGTTGAGTCATCAAGTCTTTGCTGAGTGTTTTAGTGTCCTTAGTTTGTACAACAGAATTTTCCAGGTATTTAAGTTCTGGTTTCATTTTGCACAGTTCATTTTTAACTCCATCTCTTTCCTCTCACATTTTACTATAAGTGGCAAGGAGAAACTACACAGCCCCTTTAAGATCTTCGTTAGAAATCTCCTCAGCCAGAGGCAGAGCCAATGTGACACTATAGACAGAAGCACCAATACCATCACTCTGCAACAAAGACCTGAAAAACTAAGTAAAACAGATACAAACATCAGTCCTGGAACTCTAAGCATCAAATGAAGGAATAAAGAACTCAATCAAGCACCAAATGGACTAAGAAACTGACAGAGAACAGAGAAATGGGAGAGCTATGGAATGGAGGTCTTCTACAGCTAATGCGGTATGGATTCACCATCTTGGATTACAGCCACCAAGTAATGAGGACAGGGAGTATGGGAAGGCAACTTCATGGAGCTCCCAACAGGAGACAGAGCACCTGAATCTGCCCTGCTGCACCTAGCTGAGTGACCAGCCCTGCACACCTGGATAAGGTGATGAGAAGTATCATGCCCACAGATGAGCAAGAAACAAAACACATCCAGCCCGCCTGCCCAGACATAACCAAATAAAACAAAAAATTGGGATGAAACAAACAAATATACAATCAATAAATGAAGAAAAAATTCCTTAATGTCCTGGAGATGCAGACAGTATCAAAATATATATAAAAAAGGACAGAATGGTGCCAGAAACCTACCAAAATAAAATACCAGATGACCTTCCGACAGAAGAAAAGGCACTGGAACTGCCTGATATGGAATTCAGAAGTCTAATATTCAGGGCTATCTAAGAGATTAGGAAAGAAATGAAGGAAAACACAGACAAAAAATAGAGAAAAAATAAACAGAATCATGGAAAATATAGACAAAATCAGGGAAAACAGACAAAGCAATGGAAGAATTCAGGAAAATAATACAGAAAAAAATTTCAAAATAAATAAACAACTAGAAATCATACAAAAACAGCAATTAGAAATCCAAAAGATTAACAACAAGATTTCAGAAATAGACAGTGCAGTAGAAGGCTTTAGGAGCAAATTTGAGACAAAGGAAGACAAGATCAGTGAAACTGAAGAGAAATCCTTGGATACTGCTTTGAGGAAAAATCAGAGTAGAGAATGTAGGCCACATCCCAAGGAAACTTCCTCTCAACTGATTGGCTGCTCATAGCAGATCTCATCATGGAGATGATGGAAGAGATTACATTATGTCAGACCACATCATGGAAGTGATTACATCATTGCATAACCACCGAACTACGTTATAACTGTCAAACCACTGAGAATCATGACCCAGCCAAGTTGATACACAACCTTAACCATAACAGTCCACCTATTGTCAACTTGGCAGCTGTGCACATCTCCTTAAACCATACATAATTTCTAAAAAAAGACAATCATAAAGTCATACTTGCGTATAACATGATACAAATAACACGCGTACAATTGAAAACGCACTAGCCCCATTTACATCTTATATTTTATAAGTGAAGAAAAAAAATTTGATGCACACATACAAGGAAGGAATATTCATAACAATTACAGTCCTTGTTTCTGAAAATGGTCACGTGGTTGTAGCTGGTATTTAGAAATACCTTCTTAAACTTCCCGTTTCATATTCCCTTTACCCTCAGCAAGCACCTCAGCTTGTTGTGGTTCTTTGCCTGGTGAGGAGACCCAAACCTTCATTTCTGAAGTGTCTGGGTCATTAGTAGTCATGTCAGAATTGAGCTGCTATAGTTTTCCATTGATTTTAATCACAGGGCATGGTAGTAGTAAGAGACTCCCTAAGGGATCTCCTGCATTCCAAACATATTCCTCTTCACCTTCATTATATAGTATCAACCTGATTTCCTCTGGGGTAATAAGGATCAATCACACTAGCCAATATGGTAACTCTCTTCTTTGCCTGTTGATCCAAGGGCATAAGGAGCCCAAAGTGGCAGGGTGGCATTCTTAACTTCCAGTTCAATGGAATCAGTGATGTGTCTCCAGTGGTAGCCTTCCTCCCTTTGGAACTAAGAACTCCAGACCTGCAGAGCATAGGGTCAGGGAGACAGGAAGCAAAAAATCTTGTTTGAGGGTTACTAGGGGTAATAGTGAGTGGTGCCACTCCCATTTCCACCCCTTGATTCCTGGACCCATAAATCCTGGCTACGGGAGAAACAGCACCATATAAACAGCACCATTGGATGCTGGTTTAGAGCATATATGGCCTCCTGTAGAACATTGCCTCAACCCTGCAAGGTATAGCCACCTAGCTGGTGCTGTAATTGTGTCTTTAGAGGGCCATTTTATCATTGTATCAAGCCAGCTATTCAGGATGATGGGGAACATGGTAAGATCAGTGAATTCCACAAGCATGAGCCCATTGCCACACTTAATTTGCTGTGAATTGAGTCCTTTGATCTGAGGTGATGCTGTGTGGGATATCGTGATGGTGGATAAGATATTCTGTAAGTCCATGGAGGGTAGTTTTAACAGAAGCATTGTGTGCAGGGAAGGCAGATCCGTATTGAGAGTAAATGTCTATTCCAGTAAGAACAAAACACTGCCTTTTCCAAGATGGAAGCGGTCCGATGTAATCAACCTGTCATCAGGTCACTGGCTGGTCACCTAGAGGAATGGTGCCATATAGGGGACTTAGTGTTGGTCTCTGCTACTGGTAGATTGGGCACTCAGCAGTGGCTGTAGCCAAGTCGGCCTTGGTGAGTGGAAGTTCATGTTGCTGAGCACATGCATAACTTCCATCCCTGCCATCTTGTCCACTTTTTTCATGATCTCATTGGGCAATGACGGGAGTGGCTGGGAAAAGAAGATGATTGGTTTCCACAGAATGCATCATCCTATTCACTTATTTTTTAAAATCGTCCTCTGCATAGGTCACCCTTTGGTGAGTATTCACATGAGACACAAATATCTTCAATTCTTTGACCCATTCAGAGAGGTCTATCTACGAGTATCTTCCCCACATCTAGCCATTTATCCTTCCAATCAAAGTGAACAACCAGATGCCTGCTCAAAGTTCTGCCCATTGGAAGGATTTTCCTTCACCACTGTCCTTCAGGAAGACCCCAGAAAGGGGCTGTAGTGTTGCCGCTGTCCATTTTCAAGTGGTGCCTGCATATCACGCAGAATCATCTGTAAACTAGGCATAAGTTTTCTCTTTCTTAGTAAATTGATCATAACAAGTCTTCATGAGGCCATAGATGCAGATGGGAGATGGAAGGTGATGTGACAGGAGTGGAGACCATGGACACTTAGGCCACTTCCTCATGCAAATTACTTGTTCCTTCATGTCCGGTTCAGGCTCAATATAGTATATACCACGTCCATTTAATGATAGAGTGCTGCTGAGCATGTTCAACTTTCTGGCTCTGTGGGTTAGGTAACACCCAGTTCTTGATAGGCAGCTCAGGCTGCATGGTGACTTTGTGGCCCATTGCTAAGCATACAGTCTCTATTAAGGCCAAGTAACAAGCCAAAAGCTGTTTCTCAGAAGGAGAGTAGTTATCTGCAGAGGATGGCAGGGCTTTGCTCCAAAATTCTAAGAGTATGTGCTGTGATTCACCAATAGGGGCATGACGAAGACTCTGTCTTAGTTATCTAGTGCCGCAATAATAGAAATGCCATAGGTGGATGTCTTTAACATGCAGAAATTTATCCTCTCACAGTTTAGGTGGCTAGAGGCCTGAATTCAGGGTACCATCTCCACGGGAAGAAATTTTCTGTCTGTCAGATCTGGGGAAAGGTCCTTGTCATCAATCTTCCTCTGGTCTAGGAGCTTCTCAGCACAGGGGCCCCTTGTCCAAAGGACATGCTGTGCTCCTTGCTCTACTTGCTTGGTGGTTATGAGAGCCCTCTCCTCTCTGCTTGCTTCTCTCTTTTATATCTCAGAAGACATTGACTTAAGATGAAACCTAATCTTGTAGATTGAGTCTTGTCTCATTAACATAACTGTCTTTAATCCTGCCCCATTAACATCACAGAGATTAGGATTTACAACACATAGGATAATCACATCAGATGACAAAATGGTGAACAACCACACAACACTGGGAATCACGGCCTAGCCAAGTTGACACGCATTTTTTGGGGACCCAATTCATTCCATAACGGACTCCAAACCGCGTCTCTATCTGCCACTGACACTTTAAGCATCATTGGGCCAGCTGGATCATATGGCCCAAGAGGCAGAGCAGCTTGCACAGCTGCCTGAACCTGTTGCAGAGCCCTCTCTTGTTCTGGCCCCCCCCTCAAAAATAGCAGCTTTTCAAGTAATCTTGACAAATAGGATGGAGTATCACACCCAAATGAGGGATATGTTGTCTCCAAAATCCAAAGAGGCCCACCATGTGTTGTCCCTTCTTTTTAGTTGTGGGAGGGGCCAGACACAATAACTTATCTTTCACTTTTGAAGGAATATCTGACATGCCCCACACCACTGGACCCCAAGAAATTTCACTGAAGTGGAAGACACCTGAATTTTTGTTGGATTAATTTCTCACCCTCTAGCATGTAAATATTTTACCGTAAGTTCAGAGTCATTGACCCTTCTTCCTTACTAGGCCCAATCAGCATAACGTCATCAATGTAATGGACCAGTGTGATGTCTTTTGGAAGGGAAATGCAATCAAGTTTCCTGGGGACTAAATTATGATATAGGGCTGGAGAGTTGATATACCGCTAAGGTAGGACAGTTGAGGTGTATTGCTGACCTTGCCAGCTGAATGCAAACTGCTTCTGCTGGTGCTTTGAACAGGTATGGAGAAAAACACATTAGCTAGATCAATAGCTGAATACCAGGTACCAGGAGACATATTAATATGCTCAAGCAATGAAACCATATCTGGAACAGCAGCTGCAATTGGAGACCTCACCTGGTTTAGTTTCTGATAATCACTGTAATTCTCCAAGATCCATCTGTTTTTTGCACAGGTCAAATAGGTGAATTGGATGGGGATGTGGTGGGTATCAACATCCCTGCATCGTACAAGTCCTTGATGGTGGCAGTAATCTCTGCAATACCTCCAGGAATGCAGTATTGTTTTTGGTTTGCTAATTTCCTAGGTAGGGGCAGTTCTAATGGCTTCCACTTGGCTTTTTCTACCATAAGAGCCCTTACTCCCCATGTCAGGAATTCAGTGTGGGGATTCTGCCAGTTGCTGAGTATATCTATTCCAATTATTTATTCTGTAAATGGGGAAATCACTACAAGATGGTTTGGGGACGCACTGGACCCACTGTGAGACAAACCTGAGCTAAAACTCCATTAAGAATCTGAGCTCCATATGCTTGCACTCTGACTGGTGGGCCACAGTGACATTTTGGGCCTCCTGGAATTAGTGTCAGTTCAGAGCCAGTGTCCAGTAATCCCTGAAAAGTATGATTATTTCCTTTTCCCCAACGAGCAGTCACTCTTGAAAAAAGGCCATAGATCGCTTTGGGGGAAGGCTGGGAGAAAGATCAACAGTATAAATTTTTGGCAGTGTAGTGGGGTCTTTCCTCAAGGGGACCTGGACTCCCCATCATTCAATGGGTTGTGGGTCTGTAACTGGTTCAAGTCTGGGAACTGATTGAGGGACTGTGTCTCTATTTTTGCAATTTGTGTTAGACTGCTGTTCACTTGACCTAGAATTCTTCCGCCTGTATAGATCAAGTAAATATTTAGATTTCCCATCTATTTCACTCCTAGGTACACTATGACTAAGTAGCCAATTCCATAAGTCCATGTGAGTCAGACTGTTCTGATTACTGCTTTGTCTCTGCTCTCCATTACGGTAAACACGCTCACCTTGTCTTTACCGATTGAGTGCCGCCACTTGGCCCCTACCACCACTGGGTCCAATCAGCTCCATAGTAGTTAGGTGTCTTAATTCAGTTAGAGAAGCTCCTACTGTCAAATCTGACTTACATAAAACAACAATCACAGCAGTCTTCAAGGATGATGGGGCTGCCATCACAAATTTGTTCCTCACCATTGTGGTAAAAGGTGTGTCCTCTGGGCACTCCATGGGTGGGTCTGTGAGTCTAACCTGATAAATCCACTCTAGCATGCCAATTTCCCTAAGCCTTTGGATACATTCTTCTAAGTATACAAAGGCAGACCTGGTACTTCAATCTGATTCAGTGTAGGCCACCACATAATTCATGCTTTAGCTACCCATCCAAATAAACTATTAGGTTCTTTCCTAACCTCTCATGCTGAAACACTGAATGAAGACTTTGTGCTTAGTGGGACCATATCGATAAACTCAGGCTGATCCAACTTTATGTTCCTTGCATTATCCCATACTCTTAATAGCCATTCCCACATATATTCCCCAGGTTTCTGTTTATACGTATTAGAAAACCCAAGCAACTCTTTCGGAGTGTAGCATACCTCCTGGGTGACACTTTGTATCTCAACTTTTGGAGCTCGCTGGGACTTAAGTCTAGTTGTAGGTCTAGAAGCAAAAATAGGTGGTTGTGATGTGTTCTGAGAACATGCAGCAATGTCTTGTAAGGAGTCTGCCTCAAGCGATGTTGCAGACAATGACTCAGATGCTGCCCCAGTCAATATCATACAAAGGCTCTTCAGACACAGCTAGGTTAATCTCATCAGACAGGGCTGGAGGAACTAATGGCTTTGTTGGCAGGAGTGATCCAATGGAATCTAGGGGCTCAGTGTTCCTAGCTTCCTTTTATCTGCCCATATGTCCCCATCCCAAGTTTCCAGATCCCATTTCTCCCCAACAAATGCTCTCACTTTAACTTCAGACAGCATTCGAGCTGGGAATTCAATTGGTGTTTTAATTCAGCCACTCTTATGATAAGACTCTGTTTTTGGTTTTTGGCAATACAGGTTCTGTTACCACGAAAAATAAAGCTTTTTTTCAGGGCGTAAGTGGTGACTTTGAGGTCATTTATGCGGTGCTTGAGCTTTGACTCTGAAGCCCTGAGCTTATTTCTTTCTTTTACCACTTTGTCTAGCAAAAGTAGGACCAACCAACCAGCTTCCTTATTTTTCTCATTCTAACAAAATTGTAGAAAAGTAACAAATGTGATCACCCAGAGCCTCGCCTCTCACCAATACTTGATCTATTGGTGGTGATATTTTGCATATTTCTATTGCCACCTCACGTCGTGGATTAACAGTGCCCTCTTCACTACTGGAAGCAGAGTCATCAACATCTTTAAGATTAGTTAGACTTGAGAACGAATTTAGAAATTTATCCTTACAATTTTGTTTCTCTAGAACCACTCTCAGTGCCAAATATCTTAGGCTGGGTTATCTAGAAAGGCAAAACAAGGGAAGTGTGTGTGTGTGTGTGTGTGTGTGTGTGTGTGTATATGCACATAGACAGAGAGAGAGATTTATATCAAGGTAATGGCTAACTCAGTTGTAGAGGCTAGAAAGTCCCAAGTCCATGGGTCAGGTGTCAGGCTGGAGTCTTCTCTTGACTCACATAGCTGTACTGGCTTATGATAAGACGGCAGGCTGCTGGCTCAAGTCTTGGGAACCAGAGGTCAGATGATGTCAAGCAGAATGGAGGATCCAGAGCAGAGCAAAGAGCCAGTGAGCTTTGCCAGAAAGTTCATATTTACTGGACGCAGGCCTCACCCCCACTGAGAATCATGGTCCCGTCAAATTGACACAAAACCTTAACCATCACATTTTGTTTCCAAGCTGTCCTAGGCTGGGTTTTCTAGAGAAGCAAAATCAGTGATCATATAAATACATACATATAGAGAGATTTATATCAAGGAAACGGCTCATGCAGTTGTAGAGGCTGGAATATCCCATGTCCGTGGAGCAGGATAGAGGCTTCTCTTGATTCATGTAGCTGCAGGTGCTGGCAAACCCAAGATCAGCAGGTCGGAGAGCAGGGCTCTTGCTCACAGGCTGTGAAGAGCAACACATTACAAGATTGGCAGGTAAGCTGCTAGCTCAAATCCCAAGAACTGGAGGCCAGATGAGCAGGAGCCAGCTGCAGGATCAAGAGCAGGCAAAAGCCAGAATGTCTGCTTATATTCGGATGCAGGCCACACGCCCAAGGAAACTCCCTTTCAACTAATTGGCCACTCACAGCAGATCCCATCATGGGGGTGATCACATATAAACACTGAGAATTATAACCCAGCCAAGTTGACACACAATCCCAACCATCACACAAGGGTTTGGAGATCATGTTATTTTTGCTATTGATTTCTAGTTTGATTCCCTTTTTATCAGAGAACACACTCCTTTTGATTTCAATTCACTTAATTTTGTTGAGGTTTATTTTATAGCTGAGGATATGGCATATCTTAGTATATGTTCTATGGGCACTCAAGATGAATTTGCTGGGTGGGGTTTAATAAATGTTGATTTGATGTTGTTTTTTGATGCTGTTTTTGAGTTGTTCTATATCTTGCTAATTTTTTGTCTCACTGTTCTATCAATTGTTGAAAAAAGGGTGTTGAAGTGTCCAACTATAATTGTGGACTTGTCTATTTCGTTTTTCAGATCTATCAGTTTTTGCTTCACATATTTTGCAGTTATGTTGTGTGGTTGATCATTAAGGTTTGCTATGTTGTTATGTCTTCTTGGTGTACTGACCCTTTTATCATTCTATGATGCCTCTCTCTGTAACTGGAATGAAAACTATAAAATTCTTAGAAGAAAACATAGGGGTATGGCTATGGGATCTGGTTTTTAACCATCGATGAATAGATATGACACAAAAAATATGAGCAACAAGACAAAATAGATAAATCAGACCTCATAAAAAATTAAATACTTTTGTTCATCAATGGGTTTATCCACAAAGTGAAGAGACAACCTACAGTTTGGAAGAAAAATTTTGGGAACCATATCCCTGATAAGGGTCTAACATCGTATTTATGTATCTATTTCTACAACTTAACAACAAAAAGGCAAGCAACTCAATCAAAAAAGGCACAGGACTTGAACAGATATTTCACCAAAGAGGATATACAAATGGCCAACGAGTTCATGAAAAGATGTTCAAAGTCATTAGCCAATAGCAGAGGCAAATCAAAACCATAATGAGCTACTACCTCACCCCCACTAGAATGGTTGTAATTTAAAAAGAAAAGAAAAGAAAACAACAGGTGTTGGTGAAGATGTGGAGAATTAGAATCCTCATCTATTGCTGGTGGGACTGCAAAATGGTACCGCTGCTGTGGAAACGTTTGGTATTTTCTCAAATAGTTGAACATAGAACTGCCATATGTCACAGTGATCCCAATTCTAGATATACACCCAAAAGTTTTAAAGCATGAACTCAAAAAAAACCTGTACACCAATGTTCATTGAAGCACTTTTCACAATAGCCAAAAGGTGGAAATAACCTAAATGTCCATCAACAGATGAATGGATAAACAAAATTTGGTATATACATACAATGGAATATTACTCAGCCATAGAGATGAAGTCCTGATAATGTGCTAAGATGTGGACGAACCTCGAAAACATTATGCTGAGTGAAATAAGTCAGTTCAAATGGGAAGGAAGCTTCAAGAGGGAGACACTGGCTTTCTTGTCAGGAAGACAGAGAGGCTCAAGCAATTAATTGGAAACTTGAATTGTGACCATATTTGCACTGCTGACTTTGGAGCCCTGCTCCTCAGTACCAGATGCTTGCTCTCTTGAGCAAGCTCCTTTCTCTTTAGGGGTGGAATCTGGCCTTTATACATTAAGTCCTGATGTCTAATTGAAGGGCAGGTGGCTACCAAATTCTTCAAGAAGAAGCAATTTAGCTTCACTACAGAATGATATTTGCTGGGCAACACACCCTGTGAAAAGTGATCCTTAGCTTTGAAGATTGCACAGAAGGCAATCTGTCTCTTTCAATGAAAGGGAAGCTGCACATCTCTCTGTTAAGTGCCTATTGTTAACGGCTGAAATTTCCTGCATGCCTTGGCAAACACGATGTATAAGTAGTGAGAGGAAGTTGTTGAAGAAAGATAAACACCAAGATGTGGTAGCTTGTGAAGTGTATTGTGTTAATTCTCTCTCTGCAGGGGGGACTTTTCTAATGCTAGGCTGTCTGATTGCGAATAAAGCACTTTTGGTCCTGCCTTTGCGCCCACTACTACTCTGTTTTTCATCTGCTGGGCTCATTTGGAGTCCCGGTCTGACCTCAGCACACTTAGGACCCATTCAGCTCCTGGACATATGTCTCCGACATTAGTGACGCTTGCGCTTAGCACCCCCAGTGAGTGGCAGCTCCAAGCCCACCACGCCTCCATTTCAGGCCATCAACCGTGTGGATGGCCCTGGGCACACTAAATTCTCATCAGGCAAGGTAAGGATTGGGCAGCAGGCTTGGCTTATTTTACAAGTGCCACCAACTGCAAAATTACATGCCGGTTAAACAGTCTGCATTTGAGAAAACAAACTCAGAGTGGGGTGGGGACTGGAGGATGGAAGTACAAAGGTTACTCCATTACTCATGACTGCTGATCACATTCAAAGCCTGGTTCCAACACACAGAGGTCCAAAGAGATACCAAAACTCATGATTAAGAAATTGCAGAGTCATTAGTAATACATACTAAAGAAAATAAAGGAAGCAAAAATAAATCATACTGCCTCATTGCATAATTAAAAATGGATAAATAAACATTTAGTCTAACTCAATAAATACAGCCTTAAAAACCTTTTCCAATTTTAACCATAGATTTTTGCTTTAAAAAATTTTTTTAGTAGTCAATCAAGCAATTTGTTCATTATATAAAAACTGGAAAATACAGAAGGTGGAGCCAACATGGTGCTATAGACAGAAGCACCACGCTGACCCTCTACAGCAAAGACCCGAAAAACTAAATTAAAGATATACAAATGTCAATCCTGGAACTCTGAGCATCAAATGAAGGGATACAGAACTCAACCAAGCATCAAATGGAATAAGAAACTGATACAGTACAGAGAACAAGGAGAGCTGCGGAGTGGAGATCCCCTGCCAGCTAACGTGGCATGGACTCCCTATCTTGGACCTCAGCCACCAAGAACAGTGGACAGGGAGTACAGGAAGGCAACTTCATGGAGTGTCCAACAGGAGATAGAGTATCCAGTAACCAGGGATACATGCTTTCCCATCCCCCATCCTTCTTCCCTCTACACGGCCTCCACTGCTTTCCAACGGGCCACGGTTACTCCGCTGGAGAGATGCCATCTCCTTGCTACCTGGATTCACCCTGCCCCCACTGGCTGGCTACTTCAGTGCCATTTTTTTTGTTGCTGTTTTGGTTTTTTTGTTTGTTTGTTTCTTCTCTCTCTCTCACTTCCTTCATTTCCTTTCTCCTGCCCAGATAGCACCGTGTGCCATCTCTGCCTCTTCTTGACAGGCTGTGCTACACAGCTTGGCTATGGAGCCACTAGCGCACGGCTTCCCTGGGTCTGTGCCACCCCACCAGCAGGTTCCCTCAGCATTATCTTTTCCTTTTTTTTTCACTTTGTTATCTCTCTCTCCCTTCCTTCCTCTCCTTTCTCCTGCCCAACTAGTTTCGTGTGCCATCCCCACACTTTCTTGATAGGCTGTGCCACACCACTCGGCTAGGGAGTCACCAGCACATGGTGACTGAGTCCATGTTGCCCCCACTGGGAGGCTCCTACAGTGCATTTATTTTTAATTTTTCTTTTTTGTTTGTTTGTTCTTGCTTTTCTTTTCTTTGTTGTTTCCTCTCTCTCTCCCTTTCTTCCTTTCCTTTCTCTCACCCACCTAACCCCGTGTGCTGCCCTCCCCTCCCTTCTCGATGGGCTGTGCTGTACCACTCAGAGAGCCTCTGGCCCACGGCCTCCCTAGGTGTGCGCCGCCCCCACAGACCAGCTCCCTCAGCACCATATTTTTCATTTTTCTTTATCTATCCCCTTCTCCCTTTTCCTTCTCCCTCCCATCTAGGCCCTGTGCTGCCTCCACCCCTTCTTGATGGGTCGTGCCACACTGCTCCGTGAGAGAGACATCAGCTCACCGCCACCCCAATTCAGGCCCACCCCCAACGGCCGGCTCCCCCAGCACCATACTATTTTTGTTGTTTTGCCTTCTGTTTTGCTTTTTCTTTCTTCTCTTTCTTTCCTTACCCTTCTCTAGCCCACTTGGCCCCGTCCACTGCCCACAACCCTTCTTAACAGATTGAGCCACACTGCTTGGCTAGAAAGTCACCAGCACATGGCCTTGCTGGGTCTGCCCTGCCCCCACCTGCCAAATGCTACTGCACTGTCATTTTATTCACTTTTTCTTTTTTCCTTCATTTTTTCCTTTTTTTGCTTCTGTTTCTCTCTTTTCCTTCTCTCACCCACTTTTTGTAAAAACCAAGCCAAACTTATAAGAATTATTAAAGGGAGTCCTTTGGTTAGACAACCAACAACATCAGACAACAACCTGAATCTAGGATGCAAGTCAGCATCAGTCAGATACCAACCTAGGCAATGAACTCTCAAGGATAAAACAAAACTAAAAGATTTACAACAGGGAACAAGAGAGGTCAATCTGTAAATGACAGCAAAGACAGAACAATAACAGAGGGAATAAATATTGTAGGTATAGAACTCTCAAGTGGAGAGGAAGTCAAGGTGATATCAAGTAATAAAAGACTTGTTTAAACTTAGGAAGATAGGGGTAAATTTCAATGTAACCACAAAGAAAGTTAACAAACCTACTCATCAAAATAAAGAAGAAAAACATAACGTCTCAGTAAACACAAAATGTGCAAAAATGAAAGAAACGAAAAACAAAAATCCACAAACAAAAGGAATTCAGCACAGGAGAGGAAGAGGAACAAAGAAAATGTCAGCACCACAAAAAAAGCACTACAAAATGACAGCAAAAAACTCACATCTATCAATAATCACATTGAACAGAAACAGCTTAAATGCACCCATAAAGAGAGAGAGTGACAGAACAGATAAAAAAACAAGACCCATCAATATGCTGTCTACAAGAGACACATCTTAGAAACAGAGACATAAATATATTAAAAATCAAAGCATGAAAAAAATATACCAAACAAATAGCAACCAAAAAAGAGCAGGAGTGGCAATACTCACCTCAGCTAAAATAGACTTTAAAACAAAATCAACCATAAAAGCCAAGGAAGGACATTATATAACGATTAAAGGGACAATCTACCATGAGGACATAACCATAATAAATATTTATGCACCCAATAACAGGGCTCCAAAATACATAAAACAAACTCTAACAGCACTGAAAAGAGAAATTGACAGTTCCACAATAACAGTAGGAGACTTCAACACGCCACACTCGGTAAACGACAGAACATCTAGAAAGAAACTCAACAAAAACACAGAAAATCTAAAGGACACAATCAACCAACTTGACCTCAGACATATATAGAACATTCCACCCAACAGCTGCAAAGTACACATTCTTTTCCAAAGGAGCATGGAATGATCTCCAGAATAGATCACATCTTAGGCCGGAAAGCAACCCTCAACAAAATCCAAAACATTGAGGTAATACAAAGCATCTTCTCTGATCACAATGCCATAAAAGTAGAAATTAATAACAGGAAGAGCAAGGGGAAAAATCAAATACATGGAAACTGAATAACCCCTGCTTAAAAACCACTGGGTAATAGAAGAAATCAAAGAAAAACAAAAACAAAAACAAAACCCACTACCATCAGGTCGATTCCAACTCATAGTGACACTATAGCACAGAGTAGAACTGCCCCATCACCTGGTGGATTCGAACTTTTGGTTAGCAGCTGAACTCTTAACCACTATGCCACCAGGGTTTCCAGAAATCAAAGATAGAATTAAAAAAAAAATTCCTAGAATCAAACGAGAATGAAAACACATCATACCAAAACCTTTGGGACACAGCAAATGCAGCACTCAGAGGTCAGTTTACAGCAGTAAATGGAAAGACTATTGAAGAAGAAGAATAAAGTAGGAAGAGTTGCACAGCCTGTTCTCAGAACCTACTATAAAGCTATGGTAGTCAAAACAGCCTGGTACTGGTACAATGACAGACTTATTCACCAATGGAACAGAACTGAGAACCCAGATGTAAATTCATCCGCCTACAGTCACCTGATCTTCAACAAAGGCCCAAAGTCCATTAAAGGGGGAAAAGAAGGATTTTTTAACACATGGTACTGGCAAAACAGGATGTTCATCTGCAAAAAAATGAAACGGGACTCATACCTCACACTATACATAAAAACAAATTCAAAATGGGTCAAAGACATAAATAAAAAACCCAAAACTATAAAGATTATAGAAGAAAAAATAGGGTCAAAATAGAGGTCCTAATACATGGCATAAACAGGATACAAACCATAACTAACAATACACAAACACCAGAAGATAAGCTAGATAACTGAGATCTTCTAAAAATTAAACACTTACACTCATCAAAAGACTTCACCAAAAGAGTAAAAACAGAACCTACAGACTGGGAAAAAAAATTAGCTATGATATATCCTACGAAGGTCTAATCTCTAAAATCTATAGGAAAATCCAACACCTCTAGAACAAAAAGACAAATAATGCAATTAAAAAATGGGCAAAGGATATGAACAGACACTTCACCAAAGCAGACATTCAGGCAGCTAACGGGCACATGAGGAAATGCTCGCAATCACTAGCCATTAGAGAAATACAAATCAAAACCACAATGAGATTCCATCTCACCCCGACATTACTGGCACTAACCAAAAAAACAGAAAATAACAAATGTTGGAGAGGCTGTGGGGAGATTGGAACTCTTGTGCACTGCTGGTGGGAATGCAAAATGGTACAACCATTTTGGAATACGATAAGGTGCTTCCTTAGAAAACTAGAAATAGAAATATCATATGATCCAGCAGTCCCACTCCTAGAAATATATCCTAGAGAAATAAGAGCTGTCACATGAATAGGCATATGCACACCCATGTTCACTGCAGCACTGTTCACAATAGCAAAAAGATGGAAACAACCTAGATGCCTATCAACAGATGAATGGATAAACGAACTATGGTACATACACACAATGGAATACTACGCTTTCAATGATAAAGAACAACGATAGATCAGTGAAGCATCTCACAACGTGGATGAATCTGGAGGAGGTATGCTGAGTGAAGTAAGTCAATCACAATAGGACAAATATTGTATGAGACCACTATTACAGCAACTCATGAAAAGGTTTACACACAAAAAGAAACAGTCTTTGATGGTTATAAGGGAGGGGAGGGGTGGAGATGGAAAAAAACACTAAATAGACAATCGATAATTGGTAACTTTGGTGAAGGGTAAGACAGTACACAATACTGGGGAAGCCAGCACAGCCTGACCAAGGTGAGGTCATGGAAGCTTCATAGACACATCAAAACTCCTTGAGGGACCAAATTACTGGGCTGATAGCTGGGGACCACAGTCTCGGGGGACATCTAACTCAACTGGCATAGCATAATTTATAAAGAAAATGTTCTACATCCTGCTTTGGTAAGTAGTGTCTGGGTCTTAAAAGCTTGTGAGCGGCCATCTAAGATACTCCACTGGTCTCACCCCATCTGGAGCAAGGGGGAATGAAGAAAACCAAAGAACAAGGGAAAGATTAGTCCAAAAGACTAATGAACCACAACTACCACGGCCTCCACCAGACTGAGTCCAGTACAACTAGATGGTGCCCGGCTACCACTACCGACTGCTCTGACAGGGATCACAATACAGGGTCCCAGACAGAGCTGGAGAAAAATGTAGGACAAAATTCTAACCCACAAATAAGACCCGACTAATTGGTCTGACAAAGACTGGAGAAACTCCGAGAGTATGGCTCCCGGACACCATTATAACTCAGTACTGAAGTCACTCCTGAGGTTAAAATGGTAAATTTCATCATACTTGATTGTATGGATGTGCCATTATTTATATAGATTGCTTTTTAATGTTTTTGAAGCAATCAGAAACTGACAGAAAAGTTAGAAACACAGTACAATTTTTTTTCTTGAGCCATTAGAAAATAAGTTGCTGACCCGATGTCCCATCATCTCTGAATGCTTTAGTACCTGTTTCCTACAAACAAGGACATTTTCTTACATAATGCAAAACAACAGTTAGAATCAGTGGATTAATAATGATACATCACTATCGTCTTATCCTCGGACCTCATTCAAGTTTTGCCATTTGTTTCAGTAATACCCTTTATAGCAAAAGAAACCAGTTCAGAATAGCATTTTGTATTTGTCATTTCTCTTCAGTTTCCTTCCATTTGGAACTGTGTCTTAGTCTTTGTCTTTCTTGACCTTGACACTTCCGAATAGTGCAGGACAGTTACTTGTGGACTGCCTCAATTTGGGTTTGTCCACTGTTTCTTAATGATTAGATTGAGGATGTGGGTCTTTATGAGGAATTTGACAGGGGTGATGTTGCTTTCTCCTCATGCATCCTATCAGGTGGTGCACAATTTCCATTACTGACAATGTTCACTTGAATAAGATGGTGTCTGCCAGGTTTCTTCACTATGAAGTTTCTTCTTTCCCATTTGTAATTAATAAGTATTTTGTGGGGGGAGTATCTTGAAACTATGTAAATATTTAATTTCCCACCCCACTTGATTCTTCTTTGTCAAGGTTGTTTCAGTTATTCTAGAGTTTATGCCTTCTCATATAAATTTTAGAATAAACTTGTCTGTGTCTTGCTGATATTTTGATAGGGATTGCATTAAACCTATAGACCTATTTGAGGAGAATCGACATCTTTACTATATTAAGTCTCCTAACCCATGAACAAGGTATCTCTCCATTTAGTTAGGTCTTCTTTCATTCATTTCATAAATATTTTGTAATTTTCAGCATACAAATACCGTACTTGTTTTGTTAAGTTTAAATCTATGTAGTTAATTTTCTTTTCCACCACTCATCTGTCAGTGTGTCATACTGTGGTGTCTCGCATGTTGCTGTCATGCTTGAATCTATGTCACTGGTATTTCAAATACCAGCAGGACCACCCATGGTGGATAGGTTTCAGTGGAGCCTCCAGACTAAGACAGACTAGGAAGAAGGATCTGGCGGTCTACTTCTGAAAAAATTGGCCAGTGAAAACCTTATGGATAACAGTGGAACATTGTCTGATGTGGTGCTGGAAGATGAGTCCCCCAGGTTGGAAGGCACTCAAAATATAACTGAGGAAGAGCTGCCTCCTCAAAGTAGAGTTGATCTTAATGACATGGATGGAGTAAAGCTTTTGAGACCTTCATTTGCTGATGTGGTATGACTCGAAATGAGAAGGAATGAGCTGAAATGAACTGGTATTGGCCGTTTCGAATCAGGCAATCAAATGGTCTACTGTGCCAGGAATAACAAATGGAAGAGAAATGGCATTGCATTCCTCATCAAAAAGAACATTTCAAGATCTACCATGAAGTAGAACGCTGTCAATGATATGATAATACCCATCTACCTACAAGGAAAACCAGTTAATACTATTATTCAAATTTACACACCAACCACTAATGACAAAGATGAGGAAATTGAAGATTTCTACCAACTTCTGCAGTCTGAAATCTATCAAACATGCAGTCAAGATGCATTGATAATTACTAGTAATTGGAATGCAAAAGAAGGAAACAAAGAAGCACCAGTAGCTGGAAAATATGGTGATAGAAATACATCATAGATCACATGACAGAATGTTGCAAGACCAATGACTTATTCATTGCAAATACCTTTTTTCATCAACATAAAACACATGGACCTTGCCAGATAGAACACACAGGAATCAAATCGACATCTGTGGAAAGAGATGATGGAAAAGCTCAATACATCAGTCAGAACAAGGCCAAGGGCTGACTGCAGAACAGACCATCAATTGCTCGTATGCAAGTTCAAGTTGAAACTGAAGAAAATTAAAACAAATCCACAAAAGCCAAAATATGATCCAGAGTAAATCCCACCTGAATTTGGAGACCATCTCAAGAACAGATTTAACACATTGAACACTAATGACTGAAGACCAGATGAGTTGTGGAATGAGATCAAGGACATTGTACACAAATAAAGCAAAACGTCATTAAAAAGAAAAGAAAGAAAGAAAAGACCAAAATGGATGTCAAAGAGACTCTGAAACTTGTGATTGAGTGTAGAGCAGCTAAAGAAAATGGAAGAAATGATGAAGTAAAAGAGCTGAACAGAAGATTTCAAAGGGTGGCTTGGGAAGACAAAGTAAGGTATTATAATGAAATGTGCAAAGACCTGGAATCAGAAAACTAAAAGGAAAGAACGTGCTTGGCATTTCTCAAGCTGAAAGAATTGAAGAAGAAAGTCAAGCCCTGAGTTGCAATAATGAAGGATTCTATGGGCAATATATTGAATGATGCAGGAAGCATCAAAAGAAGATGGAAGGAATACACAAAGTCACTGTACCAAAAATAATTGGTCGACATTCAACCATTTCAGGAAGTAGCATATGATCAAGAACAGATGGTACTGAAGGAAGAAGTCCAAGCTGCACTGAAGGCATTGGCGAAAAACAAGGCTACAGGACTTGACAGAATACCAATTGAGGTGTTTTAACAAACGGGTGCAGCACTGGAGGTGCTCACTCATCAATGTCAAGAAATTTGGAAGACAGCTCCCTGGCCAATGGACAGAAAGAGATCCATAATTGTGCCCATTCCAAAGAAAGGTGATTCAACTGAATGTGGAAATTATCTAACAATATCACTGAGATCATACGCAGGTAAAATTTTGCTGAACATAATTCAAAAATGGTTACAGCTGTACATCTATATGTAACTGCCAGAAATTCTAGCCAGATATCAAAGAGGACGTGGAACGAGAGATATCATTGCTGATGTCAGACGGATCTTGGCTGAATGCAGAGAATACCAGAAAGATGTTTACCTGTGTTTTATTGACTACACAAAGGCATTCAACTGTGTGGATCATAACAAATTATGGATAACATTGTGAAGAATAGGAATTCCAGAACACTTAATTGTGCTCATGAGGAGTCTATACATAGACCAAGAGACAATTGCTCACAGAACAAGGGGATACTGCATGGTTTAAAATCAGGAAATGTATGTGTCAGGATTGTATCCTTTCATCATACTTATTCAATCTGTACGCTGAGCAAATAATCCCAGAACCTGGACTATACGAAGAATGCAGCATCAGTATTGGAGGAAGACTCATTAACAACCTGTGATATGCAGATTACATAGCCTTGCTTGCTGAAAGTGAAGAGGAGTTGAAGCACTTACTGATGAAGATCAAAGACTACAGCCTTCAGTATGGATTACCCCTTAACATAACAAAAACAAATATCCTCACAACTGGACCAATAAGCAACATCATGATAATCGGAGAAAATACTGAAGCTGTCAAGGATTTCGTTTTACCTTTATCTACAATCAGTGCTCATGGAAGCAGCAGTCAAGAAATCAAAGACATATTGCACTGGGTAAATCTGTTGCAAAAGACCTCTTTAAAAATTTTAAAAGCTAAGATGTCACTTTGAGACTAAGGTGCACCTTACCCAAACCATAGTGTTTTCAATCCCCTCAAGTGCATGCGAAAGCTTGACAATGAACAAGGAAGGCCGAAGAAGAATTGATGCCTTTGAATTATGACATTGGCAAAGAATATTGAATATACCATGGACTGCCAGAAGAACAAACAAGTCTGCCTTGGAAGAAGTACAGCCAGAGTGCTCCTTGGAAGCTAGGATGGGGAGACTTCCTCACTTGTACTTTAGACATGTTACCAGGAGGGACCAGTCCTTGGAGAGAGACATCATGCTTGGTAAAGTAGAGGGTCATCAAAAAAGAGGAAGACCCTGGACAAGATGGATTGACACAGTGGCTGCAACAATGGGCTCAAACACAGCAACGATTATGAGGATGGTGCAGGATCAGGCAATGTTTTGTTGTGTTGTACATAGGGTCACTATGAATCAGAACTGACTTGACAGTACCTAACAACAGCAGCAATAATTTTCTTCTGAGCGATTGTAAATGGCATTGTGTTTATAACATGTTTCCAGATGTTCATTGTGAGTAAATATAAAAATGAATATTTTTGTGTGTTAATCTTGAATTTGTGACTTGCTGAACTTATTTATTAGTTACAGGTGTCTTTTTCCCCCATAGATTCCTTGGGATTTTCAACATAGACAATCATTTTATCTGCAAATATGAAGAGTTTTATTTCTTCCTTTCCAATACATAAACTTTTTATTTTATTTTTTTTGCCTTATCACACTGGCTAGAACTTCCAGTACTGTGTGGCATAACAGTGGTGAGAGTGTACAGACTCGCCTTGTTCCCAGTCTTAAAGGGAAGGTATCAAGTCTTTCACTGTTAAGTGTGATGCTAACTGTAGACTTTTTGTAAATGCTCTTTATCAGATTGAGGAATTTCCTCTCTATTCCTAACTAGTTGGAAGTTTTTATCATGAATATGTGTTGGATTTTGTCAAATGCATTTTATGCATCAATTGATTAGATCGATTGATTTTTGAATGTAGAACCAGCCTTGCATAACTGGAATAAAAACGTCTTGGTGTATAATTATTTTCACACATTTTTTTTTGGTTTGGGTTACTAATGTTTTGTAGAGGATTTTTGCATTGAAGTTCATGAGGGATGTTGGTCTGTGATTTTTTTTTTTTTTTTTTTT
>NW_004444056.1:3029737-3032061 GCF_000243295.1 Trichechus manatus latirostris | reverse complement strand
TGATGGCTTCATAAAATACGTTGGGAAGTATTCCCTCCTTTTCTATTTTCTAGAAGAAATGTGCAAAATTGGTGTTAATTCTTCATTAAATGTTTGCTAAAATTCTCCAGTGAAGGCATCTGAGCCTGGGCATTTATTTTGGGGGATCTTTTAATATTTTAATTATCAATTCAATTTCTTTAATGGTTATAAGGTTACTCTGGTTATCTATTTCATCTTGGTCGAGTTTTGGTAGTAAGCGATTTTTGAGAAAATTATCCATTACTTTTAAGTTGTCCGATTTATGAGTGCAAAGTTGTTTGTAGTATTCCCTTATTATTCTTTTATTGGTTTCAGGACCTGTACTGATATTCCTTGTTTCATTCCTAACAGTGGCAATTCGTGCCTTATCTCTTTTTATCTTTGTTAGTCTTGCTAGAGGAATTTTAATGATTTTTTCAAAGAACGAGTGTTTTAACCCAAAATTGGTTTTCTCTAGTGTTTTCATGCTTTTAATTTTATTGATTTTTGCCCTTGTTTTTATTATTTCCTTCCTTCTGCTTGTTTTGGGTTTATTTTGTTCTTCTTTTTCTAGTTTCTTGTTTTCTGTATTATTAATTTTGAGACCTTTTCTCTTTTCTAATGTAACACTTTAGTGCTATAAATTTCCCTCTTAGCCCTAATGTAACTGTGTCTCACATATTTTGATGTTTTATTTTAATTTTAACTCACTTCTGTGTATTTTTTTACTTCTTTTGAGATTTCCTTTTAAACCCATGGATTATTTAGAAGTGTGTTGTTTAATTTCCAAGTGTTTGAGATAACTCCTGTTGTCTTTTTCTTATTGATTTCTTGTTTTATTGTATTATGGTTGGAGAACATATTCTGAATGATTTAAATTCTTTTAAATTGTTTGAGCTTTTTTAATGATCTAGGATATGGTCTAGCTTGGTAAATGTTCCATGGGCACTTTAAAAGAATGTGCATTCTGCTGGTGTTGGGAGGAAAGTTCAAAAGTTGTCAATTAGACTCTGTTGGTTGTGTTGTTTAGTTCTTCCATATCTTTTGCTAATTTTCTATTTTATTTTTTAAATTATTGTACTTTAGATGAAGGTTTACAGACCTAGCTTCTCATTAAACAATTAGTACACATATTGTTTTGTAACATTGGTTACCAACCCCACGACATTTCAACACTCTCCCTTCTCTACCTTGGATTCCCTATTACCAGCTTTCCTGTTCCTTCCTGCCTTCTAGTCTTTGTCCCTGGGCTGGTGTGCCCCTTTAGTCTCATTTTGCTTTATGGGCCTGTCTAATCTTTGGCTGAAGGGTGAGCCTCACGAGTGACTTCAGTACTAAGCTAAAAGGGTGTCCAGGAGCCATACTCTCAGGGTTTCTCCAGTCTCTGTCAAACCAGTAAGTCTGGTCTTTTTTTGTGAGTTACAATTTTGTTCTACATTTTTCTCCGGCTCTGTCTGGGACCCTCTGTTATGATCCCTGTTAGAGCAGTTGGTGGTGGTAGCCAGGCACCATCTGTTTGTGCTGGACTCAGTCTAGTGGAGGCTGTGGTAGTTGTGGTTCATTAGTCCTTTGGACTAATCTTTCCCTTGTGTCTTCAGTTTTCTTCATTTTCCCTTGCTCCAGTCAAGGTGAGACCAGTGGAGTATCTTAGATGGCCACTCACAAGCTTTTAAGACCCCAGGCACTACACACCAAAGTAGAATGTAGGACATTTTCTTTATAAACTATGTTATGCAAATTGAGCTAGATGTTCCCCAAGACCATGATCCCCACAGCCCTCGGCCCAGTAGTTCGGTCCCTCAAGGAGTTTGGATGTTTCTATGGAGCTTCTATTAACTTGCCCTGGATAACTTGTACTGGCTTCCCTAGTATATGTACTGTCTTACCCTTCATCAAAGTTACCACTTATCTATTGTCTATTTAGTGTTTTTCCATCCCCACCCCTCCCCTCCCTTGTAACCATCAAAGATTGTTTCTTTTTGTGCGTAAATCTTTTCATGGGTTTTTATAGTATTAATCTCATAAAATATTTGTCCTTTTGTGATTGACTTACTTCACTCAGCATAATGCCCTCCAGATTCATCCATGTTGTGAGATGCTTCTCAGATCTATGATTGTTCTTTATCATTGAAAGCGTAGTATTCCATTGTGTTTGTACCATAGTTCGTTTATCCGTTCATCTGTTGATGGGCACCTAGGTTGTTTCCATCTTTTTGCTATTGTGAACAGTGCTGCAATGAACATGGGTGTTCATATGTCTATTCATGTGACAGCTCTTATTTCTCTAGGATATATTCCTAGGAGTGGGACTGCTGGATCATATG
>NW_004444056.1:2957090-3029625 GCF_000243295.1 Trichechus manatus latirostris | reverse complement strand
ATTTCCTCATGTGCCCGTTAGCTGCCTGAATGTCTGCTTTGGTGAAGTGTCTGTTCATATCCTTTGCCCATTTTTTAATTGCATTATTTGTCTTTTTGTTCTAGAGGTGTTGGATTTTCCTATAGATTTTAGAGATTAGACCTTCGTAGGATATATCATAGCTAATTTTTTTTCCCAGTCTGTAGGTTCTGTTTTTACTCTTTTGGTGAAGTCTTTTGATGAGTGTAAGTGTTTAATTTTTAGAAGATCTCAGTTACCTAGCTTATCTTCTGGAGTTTGTGTGTTGTTAGTTATGGTTTGTATCCTGTTAATGCTGTGTATTAGGGCTTCTAGCATTGATTCTATTGCTAATTTTCTATTTAGTACTACTCCAGTAGAGTATTTAAGTTCCTAATATGTAATTGTGGATGTCTATTTCTCTTTCAGCTCTATCAATTTTTGTTTCGTATATTTACAGCTCTGGTTGTTGGTTCATACACGTTTAGAATCTCTATGTCTTCTTGCTAGATTGATCTTTTTATCATTACGTATTACCTTCTTTGTCCCTAGTAAATTCTTTTGCTCTCATGTCTACTTTCCTGTTATTAATATAGCCAGTCCTACTGTTTTTTAAAATTAATATTTGCATGACATATCTTTTTCTATCATTTTATATTCATTCTATCTGTCTCTGGGTTGGAAATTACTTTCTTGTAGACAGCATACAGCTGAGTTTTTTATTTCACTCTGCAATCTCTGTCTTTTAATTGATTTGTTTAAACCATTTACAATTAAAGTAATTATTGATATGTTAGAACATAAGTCTTCCCTTTTATTATTTGTTTTCTGTTTGTTTCCTCTGTTTCTTGTTCCCTTTCTTGTCTTTTCTTGGCTTCATGTGGGCAGGGGCAGATTATCCAATAGGCAAGGTAAGCATGGTGCTTACCTTGCTTACCAGATCATCTGTAGTAAACATTTTTCCACCACGTCAAAGATTCTGCTTCTACATATGGCTGGCATCTGTCTCTCTATCAACCCCACAGTACCTTCCTACAGAATCAAAATCTCTTCAAATTTACAATCCCTGACAGGGGCAGATGACCCAGTAAGAAAGGTAAGCACAGGCTTCTGCTTACTAATCTGTAGTGAACAATTTCATATGGGTTATACCACATCAAAGATTGGCTAATCTATTGGATTGTCCAATCCAATAGATTATTGGATAATCATTCTATTGCCTTTTGGATGATCCACCCCCATCTGTAGGTTTCTTCAATTTTTTTTTAGGATTCCCTCTTGCTTTATTTATATTTTTGAGTATAGAGTTTTGTATAGTTTTCTTGCTATTACAGTATTCAAAATAACATCATTGCTTACTGATAATGAAATTTTACCAATTCAAGTGAAGTACTGAAACTTTAGTTCCATTTAAGTCCTTTTACTCTCCCTATTTTTAAAAAATAATTGTCTCCAGTACCACAACTAATGTTGTTATAGTATTTGCTTCAGCCATCAAATATAATTAAAGAAACTAATGGGAAGAAAGACAATCTATCATATTTTCTCCCATTCCGTTATTCTTCTTTCCTTTCTGAAGTTCCAGTCCTTCTTCTATTACCATTTCTCACTCTCTCTCTCTTTTTTTTTTTTATTTGGAGAGTTTCATTTAGTCTTTCTTTAAGGGTAGATCTATTGGCAACAAATTCTCTTAATTTTTCTTCATCTGAGAATTTTTTTTTTTATCTCACCTTCATTCCTGATAGTTTCACCACGTACAGAATTTGAAGTTGATAGTTATTTTCTTTCAGCACCTGAAAAAAAAGTGCCACTTCCATGGTTTCAGATGAGAAATAAGCTGTCACTAGAATTGGTGTTTCCCTATAATTAATGTCTCATTTTTCTCTTGTTGCTTTTAAGAGTTTTTCTTTGTCTTTAGTTTTCAGAAGTTTAATGTCTTAGTGTGAATTTCCTTGAGTTTATTATGTCTGGAGTTTGCTCATCTTCTGAATGTAAAGGTTTATGTCTGTGCCTAAATTTGGGGATTTTTCAGCTGTTATTTCTTTGAATACTTTTTCAGACCCACATTCTTTCTCTGCTACTTCTGGAACTCTGATGATGATATGAATATTAGATCTTCTGTTATTGTCTCACAGGTCCTCGAAGCTCTGTTCTTTTTTACTCAGTCTGCTTTCTCTCTGTTGTTCAGACTAAGCAGATTTTATTGCTCTGTCCTCAAGTTCACTGATCCTATCTCTCTTCTTCACTCTACTATTGATTTCTTTCAGTGAGTTTCTGATTTCAGTTATTGTATTTTCCAATTCTCTAATGTCTATTTTTAAAATTCAATTTCTTTGCTGAGATTTTCTATTTTTTCATTTGTTTCAATAGAATTCATAATTATTTGTTGAAACATTTTTATGATAGCTGCTCAAAAATGTTTGTTGGATCATTCTGACATCTGATTCATCTCTCTGTTGCCATCTGTCGATTGTCTTTTCTCATTTAAGTTGTGGTTTTCCTGGATTTTGGTAGGGTGAGTGATTTTCAGTTGTATTCTGAACATTTTGGATATTATGTTGGGAGACTCTTGATTCTATTTAAATTTTCTATTTTACCAGGCAGTCACCCTGCCTCTTTAGCATGTAGGTTCTGGTAGCCCTCCTGGGCTCCACTGGTGTCCTCACTATAATCAGGTCAGGCCTAGTGCTGTGAGGTGGGAAATGTGTTGGCCTGCCAGAACTCTGCTGGCACCACTGCTATGGGCAGATTGGGCCACCAGAGCCACTAGGTATGAGTTTCCCTCTCAGTTCTCACTGGGCTGTTCCCCTTTCCCATCCCCTTGGCCAGAGAGATCAGGACTTTTTGTTTCCTTTTTTCACCTGTTAATACCTGGCAGTTCTAGGTTGGAGGTCAGCATGTATGGGAGAAAAAAAAATAAAACCCAGGGAAATTAACCACATTGTTGTTCTTCAAACCTCGAGGTGCCTAACCAGTCTACCTTCCCCTTTCCACCTTTCAAAGTCCTTTTTATGATTGTTGAATTATTTCTAGGTTATTGAGTTGTAGTTAGAGGGGAGAAGAAGGGAAAAGTGGGTGCACACCATCTTGTCCCAAAATGGAAAGTACAGATTGCTTTTAAAGACAACCTACATCATAAGCATGACAGAGCAATCATCATTCCACATTTGGGCTATTGAAACGTCTGCCTTAGTGCCATATCTTGCAACTCTCCATCCCCTATCACTTTTATGTTCCACTTCAAGGCACTCTAGGCTCTGTCTCCTCCAGTCACACTCAGATGAGAGATACAGCAAAATACTAGTGCCATAAAGTTAGAAAACCTGGGTCTTAATCTAGCTGCTTCCTGAGTGAATTTAACTAAGTCAGATACTTAATGTCTCTGGGCCAGTTTTTTTATCTGTAGGATGAAATGTTTGGATTGACTCTGTCTTTCAAATGTCTACAGGGGTCAGGAAGTTCATAGAAATTACTTACCAGGTGTAAGTAATATGGAGGGGTGGAGACTGTGGCAAACTGGAGAGCACAGTCTTGTCTAAAGACATCAGGCCAAATCTTAAAATGCCCAGTGAGGACCAAATCAGTACCCAGTCACTTCATTGGAATTTCTTGTTTCAGAAGTTAGAGGTGAAAGAAGTCCTGGTGCTAACCACATGGTTCAATCCAGGATCCAGCATCTCTCCAGAAGCTTTTGATTTCTTTATTGTGTTAGCACAGCAGTAAAGGCAGGGGCAGATTCAGGAACTAAGAGTGGTTTGTGTCTTTCAGAAGATCAAGAATAACCATATGCATTTGGCTTGTGTTTCTACCACTGGGCTCTACATTGGTCTCTGTTTCAGGTACTCAGTGACAGCCCACCAAGGCCTGGCTCCCATACGGAACAGAGATGATGTGGAAGATCAATGGACAGGCATGTGTTAAGTTAACTGGTGAAGCTATCTCATGTAGGAAGGCAAGCATAAGCATACTGAGCCCAAGAAGCACATTCTGTTGTACTTCTTGTCATCCTTGAACACAAAAGCTGCTGGAGAAGGGCTTGCCCAAAAGGGCCTGAGTGCTGATAAAGGGCCTCACCATCAGACTGTTAGATTTATGAACTCAGTGCACCACGGCTGTCTATGAACCTGTTGGCATATCTTGACTTAACACTGAGCCAACTGAGTTCATTCAGACTCTGAGGCTGTGACTCTCAACATGCTAGTGAGCTTTCTAACTCACCCCCATCTCATACCCCACCTGCAAGTGTATTCAACGGAACTTTCCTAGAGGCTACTTGGAACACACATTAGCACTGCGGCTTTCAAAGTTTTTTAACCATGACCCTCAGTAAGAAAAATATTCTATATCATGGCCTGGTACACACAAATATGTATACAAATAATTGAAAAAAAAGTGCCATGAAATAATACTCTTATTGTAAATGATTTTTTATTCTCTGCTGCTTTCTTTCTTTTTTTTTTTTTAATGCTGTGGTTATCCACTAAATTTATTTCATGGCCCGCTAATGGGTCATGATCCACAGTTTGAAAATCACTTTCATGTGAAAGGCTGATGGGGAACTTGATAATGGCTGAATCAGGCTGACAACTTATAAGCTCACTAATCAACCTTAACATCCCTGAAAGTGGGGCATCAGATGCCCCTGGAAAGCTGCAATCGAGATGGCCAGCACCTGTAAAGTATTGGGCCTCTAACTAGTCTCTTCAACTAACTGCCAACTTACAGGAAACAGGGTAAAAGAGAAACAAGTTAAACGACACCACAAGGAAGCAATCAGCCTAATCTAGAAGAGGGTTTTTCTGTGCAATAAATGACCTGGTTTTTCCAACAAATAAATGAGACGGGGGAAGAACTTGGGGTGAGACACTCCTATAGATTAAAAGAGACTTTCAATGTACCAGCCAAATGCAGCATGTGGACCTTGTTTGGAGCCTGATTTGAACAAATCAACTGTGAAAGTAAATTTGAGACATTCAGGGAAATTTGAATAAACTAGATATTAGATGAGATTAAGGAATTAATGTTATTTTTGTTAGAGACACACACCTTAGTATAGAAGTGAAATGATATGGTCCCTGAGGTTTGTTTCAAAACTCACAGTAAATAAAAAGGAAAATCATAAAAGAAAAAAGTGGGGTAGATGAAATATGATTGGAAAATAGTTAATAATTGTTGGGGCTGGGTGATCATAACCTGGGATTCATTTTATTATTTTTTCTATTTTAATGTGTGTTTGAAAAATTCTATAATAAAATTTTAAAAAATAAATGAAAGGAATTTGTAGAAAAGGAATGAATCAGGAACGAAAGAAACATTTCTTTTTAGATGAGGAAATTCCAATGTATAATCAGGGCTTACATGGTGGAGGGATTCTTCACGTTCTCAGTATTCATTTTCCTGTGCAATTTGAACTTTGGAAGATCCAGTGTTTTTATTTACTTAATTAAAGTCCTGATTATATCATTTGTACACCATAAAATGTCGGCTTTTTAAAATGCAAGTTCAAACTCCTAACATATTCTCTTTTCAACAATGCTGAGCACATCTGCATAAAGTTACTGACATTAGCTATGATCGAATCTTTACTGAGATCATATGAAACAAAAAGAAAAGAAAAACCCTGGCCTAAGAGACAGAAGGGGGAGGGGGTACAGAAGCCTCACTGCTTTTTTCGAAGAACTGACCAGGATTGGACACATAGCTCAATAAATATGTTAACTTGGTCTGAATTCTAGTGCCAAGCTCCTCTCTTTCACTAGTCTGCTTGGTTTGGGATCAGAAAGACAGGAAGACCTTTATGGCCCCTGCCCTGGGGGGAATAATTGTCAGTTCAGGCAGCCCGCTTTGCAGAAGAGATCCAACAGCTCTTGACGCCCAGCACTGCCAAACTATGTGGCCCATGAGTTACTGTGACTAGAAGACCCACAGGCTCAGGTTGTGTTTGTGATTTCAGTAATGATAAGTCACACCTTCCTCCTCATGGTTACTTTGTTGACTGCTCAAATACACTAACAACCTCATCTGCAAAAGTGTATTTTGCAGAAACAAAATCAGAAGGCCTATGGGAATTGAGGAAAGGAAGAGAGAGTGTGATGGTTAAGGTTGTGTGTCAACTTGGCTGGGCCATGATTCTCAGTGGTTTGGCAGTTAAGTAATGATGTGGTTTAGCAGTTACGTAATGATGTACTTATCCTCCATTTTGTGATATAATGTAATCATTTCTATGATGTGATCAACCAATCAGTTGTAAGGGAGTTTCCTTGGCAGACTGCATCCAGTATATATGACTTTAAGGCAAAGCGCACTGGTTTTTTGTTTGCCCTGGATCCTGCATCATCATCTGACCTCTGGTTCTTGGAACTTAAGCCAGTGACCAGATGTAGTGACTGCTGATCTTTGGATTCATTGGCCTCCACAGCCTGTGAGCCTGCAGCCTGCTGTCTGACCTGCTGATCTTGGGTTCATCACCTCCTGCAGCCCATGAGCCAGTAGCCTGCAGTCTGACCTGCCGAACTTGGGTTCTTCTGCCCCTGCAGCTACATGAGTCAGGAGAAGCTACAAGCCTGATGTCTGACCCACAGACTTGGGACTTGCCAGCCTCAAAAACTGTGTTAGCCATTTCCTTGAGGTAAATCTCTCTTTCTCTCTTTCTCTGACTCCTAGCAAACCTACAGGATAAAGTAGAACTGCCTCATAGGATTTCCAAGGAGAGGCTGGTGGATTCAAACTGCCTACTTTTTGGTTAGTAGTCAAGCTCTCAACCACTGCACCACAAGGGATCCATATGTATATCACTGGTTTTACTTTTCTAGGGAATCCTGCCTAAGACATTTGGTACTGAGAGTGGTCCTAGAGAAACAAAAATTGTAAGGATGTGTTTTCTAAATTGATTCTCAAGTCTAGTTAGTTTTAAAGATGTTGATGACGTTGCATCCAGCAGTAAAGAGGGCACTGCTAATCTATGGCATGCAAGCAATAGAAATATACAAAACGTCACCACCAATAGGTCAAGTATTGGTGAGAGGCAAGGCTCTGGGTGATCGCATGTTTGGTACTTTTCTACAATTTTGTCAGAATGAGAAGAATAAGGAAGCTGGTGGGTTGGTCCTAGTTTTGCTAGACAAAGTGGTTAAAGAAAGAGATGAGCTCAGGGCTTCAGAGTCACAGCTCAAGCACTGCATAACTGACCTCAAATTTGCTACTTGTGCCCTGAAAGAAAGCCTTATTTCTTGTAGTAACAGAGCTGATATGGGCAGATAAGCAGGAAGCTGGGGACACTGAATCCCTAAATTCTATGGAATCACTCCTGTCAACAGAACCAGACCACTTACTCCTATATGAAGAGATCCCTCCATCTTTGTCTGCTAAGCCACCCATCCCAGTAAAACCATTATCCCTTTCACATCCATCTGATGAGATTAAACCTTGTCTGAAGAGCCTTGTCTGAGATATCATCTGCGGCAGCACCTGGGGCAGTGCATGGGGCATCATCCGTGGTAGATGGCTTACAAGATATTGTTGAATGTTCCCAGGACCCACCCTCAAATCTATTTTTACTTCTAGACCTATAATTAGATTTAAGTCCCAGTGATCCCCAAAAGGTGAAGAACACTGTGACCCAGAAGGAGGTACGCTGCACTCCAAAAGAACTTCTTGACTTTTTAAATATGTACAAACAGAAACTTGGGGAATATATGTGGGAATGCCTATTAAGGGTGTGAGATAATGGTGCAAGGAGCATAAAGTTGGATCAGTCTGAGTTTATTGATATGGGCCCACGAAGCACAGATTCTTCATTCAATGTTTCAGCTCAAGAAGTTAGGAAAGGATCTAATAGTTTATTTGGATGGGTCACTGAAGCATGGATTATGCAGTGGCCTACACTAAATCAAGTTGAAGTATCTAACCTACCTTGGTACACTGAAGAAGAAGGAATCTAAAGGTTTAGGGAAATCGGCATACTAGAGTGGATTTATCAGGTTAGACCCACAGATCCACCCATGGAGTGCCCAGAGGACACACCTTTTACCACAATGGTGAGGAACAAATTTGTGAAGGGAGCCCCACCATCCTTAAAGACTGCCGTGATTGCTATTTTATGTAAGTCAGATTTGACAGCGTGAGCTTCCTTAACTGAATTAAGACACCTAACTACAATGGCGCTGATTGGACCCCATGGTAGTAAGGACCAAGTGGCAGCACTCAATCAATAAAGACAAGGTAGGCGTGGTTACTGTAACAGCGGATTCAAAACAGCAGATTCAAAACAGTAATCAGAATAGCCTGACTTGTACTGACTTATGGTGTTGGCTAATTAGTCGCGGTGTCCCTAGAAGTGAAATAGATATGAAATCTACTAAATATTTACTTGATCTGTACAAGTGGAAGAATTCTAGGTCAAATAAATGGCTGTCTAAGTCGAATCACTAGAATAGAGTCATGGCTCTCAATCAATTCCCAGACTTGAGCCAGTCTTGAATGAAAGGGAGGCCAGGTCCCCTTGAGGAAGGACCCCACTACACTGCCAAAAATTTTTACTCTTAATCTGTCTCCCAACTTTCCCCAAAGGAATCTATGGTCTTTTACGAGAGTGACTGTTCACTGGGGAAAGGAAATAATCAGACTTTTCAGGGATTACTGGACACTGGCTCTGAACTGACACTAATTCCAGGAGACCCAAAATGTCACTTTGGCCCAGAAATCAGAGTAGGAGTATATGGAGGTCAGGTTATTATTGGAGTCTTAGCTCAGGTTTGTCTCACAGTGGGTTCTGTCTGTCCCCAAACCCATCCTGTAGTCCTTTCCCAGTTACAGAATGCATAATTGGAATAGATAAACTCAGCGACTGGCAGAACCTCTATATTGGATCCCTGACAAGTAGTGCAAGGGCTATTATCATCAGAAAAGCCAAGTGGAAGCCTTTAGAACTGCCCCTACTTAGGAAAATAGTAAACCAAAAGAAATACCACATTCCTGGGGAGATTGTAGACATTACTGCCACGCTCAAACTTAAAGGATGCAGGAGTGGTGATTCCCATCACATCCCCATTCAACTCACCTATTTGGCTTGTGCAAAAACAGATGGATCTTGGGGAATGACAGCGATTATCAGAAACTTAACCAGGGGGTGACTCCAATTGCTGCTGCTGTTCCAGATGTGGTTTCATTGCTTGAGCAAATTAATATCTGGTAGGAAACTATTAATCTGGCCAATTCCTTTTTCTCAATTCCAGTTGTGAAGGAACACCAGAAGCAGTTTGCCTTCAGCTCGCAAGACCAGCAATACGCCTTCACTGAAGTACCTCAGGGGTCCATCAACTCTCCAGCTGTATATTATAATTTAGTCCAGGTTGATTACATTGGACTGCTTCCATCACGGAAAGGGCAGCATTTTATTCTTACTGGAATAGATACATACTTTGGATACAGATTTGCCTCGCCTACCCTCAATGCTTCTGCCAAAACTACCATCCATGAATTTATAGAATATCTGATCCACCATCATGATATTCTACATAGCATCGCCTTGGAACAATGGACTCACTTCACTGCAAATGAAATGCGGCAATGGGCCTATGCTCATGGAGTTCACTGGTCTTATGTTCCCCATTATTGTGAAGCAGCTGGTTTGATAGAATGTTGGAATGGCCTTCTAAAGACACAATTACAGCACCAGCTAGGTGACAATACCTTGCAGAGTTGGAGCAATTTTCTCCAGGAGGCTGTATATGCTCTAAACCAGTGTCCAATATATAGTGCTGTATCTCCTATAGCCAAGATTCATGGCCAGGAACCAAGGGGTAGAAATGGGAGTGTCATCACTTACTATTATCTCTAGTTACCCACTCACAAAATTTTTGCTTCCTGTTCTGGGGACCCTATGCTCTGCAGGCCTAGAGGTCTTAATTCCTAAGGGAGGAATGCTCCCACCAGGACACACAACACTGATTCTGTTGAACTGGAAGTTAAAAATGCTACCCAGCTACATTGTGCTCCTCATGCATCTGGATCAACAGGCAAAGAAGGAAGTTACTGTATTGGCTGGTGTGATTGATCCTGATTACCAAGGAGAAATCAGATTGATATTACTTAATGGAAGTAAAGATAAGTGTCTGGAATACAGGAGATCCCTTAGAATGTCTCTTAGTACAACCATGCCCTGTCATTAAAGTCAATGGAAAACTACTGCAACCAATTCCAGCATGACTTCCAATGCCTAGACCCTTCAGCAATGAAGGTTCAGGTCACCTCACCAGACGAAGAACCTTGACCAGCTGAGGTGCTTGCTGAGGGCAAAGGGAATACGGAATGGGTGGTGGAAGAATGTAGTTCTAAATACCAGTTATGACCACATGACCAGTTGCAGAAATTAAGACTGTAATTGTTACGAGTATTCCTTCCTTGTATGCGTGCATCAAATATTTTTGTTTTCTTCACTTATATACTTTAAGGTGTAAATGGGGCTAGTGTGTTTTCAGTTGTACACATTAGTTGTATTATATTAGGTTCAAGTATGACTTTGTAATTGTCTTTGTTTAGAGATTGTGTATGGTTTAAGGAGATATGTACAGGCGCCAACTTGACAAGGGGTAGACTGTGATGGTTAAGATTGTGTGTCAACTTGGCTGGGCCATGATTCTCAGTGGTTTAGTAGTTCTGTAATGATGTAATTTGCCAATTATATAATGATGTAGCTCCCCTCCATTTTGTGATATAATGTAATCACCTCCATGATGTGATATGATGTGATTAGCCAATCAGTTGTAAGGGAAGTTTTCTCGGGGGTGTGGCCTGCATCCAATATATATGGACATTCTGGCAAAGCTTGCTGGCTTTTTCTTGCTCTGGATTCATCTCATTGTCATTACTTGAACTCTGGTTCAAGAGCTAGTGGCCTGACATATTGCCTGCCAATCTTGGGATTCATCAGCCTCTGCAGCCTGCAAGCCAGAAGCTTCCGTCTTAAGCTGTCAATCTTGGATTCATCAGCCCCTGCAGCTACATGAGTCAGGAGAAGCCTCCAGTCTGACTCTTGACCCATGGACTTGGGACTTGGTGGCCTCTACTACCACGTGACCCATTTTCTTGAGATAAATCTCTCTTTATGTATATATATATACACGTTTCATTGGTTTTGCTTCTCTAGAGAACTTTGCCCAAGACACGCAAGAAACAGCAAAGGGTGGGGGAGACATTTATGGATGTGAAGATGAGCACAGGCACCTTGGTTATGACCACTTGGAAGCAAACATGTTATTTGTAGGACAGAGTCCCATGGATCAATATACAGACACCCATCTATGAACCTTGTCTGTGCAACCTGCCTACTACACCTCCTATGCACTTATTTTACCTATGGGCACATAATTTGCTGCTCTGGCTGTTTCCTATCCTGGGGACCCTGGAGAGTGGGTGCCTCCCATGCTAGTGGAACCCAGTTTTCTGCCCCAGAAACAGCACTTCTGAACCCATAGTTCCAGACCCTTGGTGGTTTGGGAGATGGACCCATGGGACACAGTGGATGAGGAAAACCCAAAAGACTCCCTAGGGCCAAGAGAGCATCCACTGCCTTTCTGGCTACTGGAACGCTCTCTCAGGTACCCAAGGGCTAGGGACTGCCCACCTGCCTTGGCTGCAACCACCCACCTTGGCTGCACCTCCAGCCATTCAACCTTGCGTTGTTGGGTCTGGGTGGTAGGGACAAGAACGGGAGAGGGAGGCCCTCTTGCACACTCCCTGATGACTCACCACTCAGCGTACTTCTATTCATTTGGGCTCAGCCTTCCTTCCCACAGTTACCTCACCAAAGATAGGAGGGAGCAGAGGGGGAGAGGAGCCAGAGCAGAGGGGAGAAGGTCACAAATCAGACCAGCGGTCAATGGACCGAGAAGCATGGAGCCCAGGACATCACGGAGGGAACTCCCAGAACCTGGAGGCTTAGCCAGGGGGCACGGGGTGCAGGGAGGCTGAGGGGCCAGTTTGGGGCCACTGTCCATGCTCCTGCAAGAGGCTCTTTGGGCAGCGAGGTCTTGCTGAAGCTTCTAGTTTCCAAGTGAACGCGTCCCAGTCGAAACGCTGGCCTTGTTTGAGACCTTCTTACACAGTATGGAGTCCCCAGCTGGTACAAAGTGTTAATGTGCTGGGCTGCTAACCAAAAGTTTGGAGGTTTCAGCCCACCGAGGGGCTGCCTGGAGGAAAGGCCTGGCGATCTGCTTCTGAAACATGAGCCACTGAAAACCCTATGGGGCTCAGTTTTACTTTGATACACAGGTATTGACACGAATCTGAATTAAGGATACAGCAACTAGATCTACAGGGTCTGAAACTTCCCCTCAAGAGCAAGGGGTGAACTGGGCCACTCCCACACTCTGACTGAGGCCAGGCTGTCCCTGAAGCTCTGAGGCTTGCAGCACCCGTTTCTCAGGGGATGGGCCCAAGTCAGAATCAGTCTTGCTCTCTTTTAAGAGATGCTGGTATCTTCAAATCCTCACTTGTAAAAGAAATTTCTTCAGTTGCTATTTGAAATCCCAACTAATGGCAGTCCTAAAAGATGTAATTCCCCTGCATGTGAAGAGAGGTTGAGAGGAATGGGAGGTTTTCTTGGGGCAACATCCCTTTACACTCACCTCGGCTCCAGAGCACAGTTTGAAAAAGATAACGCAAAAAGAGATAAAAGGAACTGGAATATTCAAAGAGCTAAAAGGAGGATAGGAGGGAAGAAGAGTACCTGAAAAACAGTACACCAAGTAGAAGGACCCAGAGAAATGACCACCAAGGAGGACGCCAAGCAGCTGCAGCACTTTGAAGAACACAGAAGTCTGATGTTCCACTGTTTGCTAGATGGTTATTGCTTACGAAGCACTGAGTTTCGGTTTACAGTGATGAAAATTTTCACTGATTAAGGGTAAGGGTTGCACAATCTACTGTAATTGCTGTCAATAAGTTGTACACCTATAAAAAGTTTCCCTTCTCTCCCACCCCTGGTAACCACGAATAAACTTTGATCTCTATACGTTTGTCTGTTCTTGTCTTTTTTATATAAGTGAGGTCATACAATACTTGTCCTTTTGTGATTGACTTTTTTCACTCAGTATAATGTCTTCAAGCTCAATCCATGTTGTATCAAGACTTCATTTCTCTTTCTGGCTAAGTAGTATTCCATTGTATGTATGTACCACATTTTGTTTATCCTTTTATCCATTAATGGTCATTTAGGATGTCTCCACCTTTTGGCTATTGTGAATAGTGCTGAGGTGAACATTGATGTACATATGTCTGTTTGCATCACTGCTTTCAAGTTCCTTGGGTATATTTCTAGCAGTGAAATTGCTGGGTCATATGGTAGTTCCATTTTTAGTTTTTTGAGGAACTGCCACACTGTTTTCCACAATGGCTGTACCATTTTGCATTCCCACTAGCAATAGATAAGCGTTCCAATTTCCCCACATCCTCCACAACATTTGTTGTTTTCCTTTTTCTTTTTTAATCTTAGCCACCCTAGTGGGAGTGACATGGTATCTCATTGTGGTTTTGATTTGCATCTCTCTGATGGCTAATGATGTTGAGCATCTTTTCATGTGTTTGGTGGCCAACTGAATACCCTCTTAGGTGATACGTCTATTTAAGTCCTTTGCTTATTTTTTTATTGGATTATTTGTCTTTTTGTTACTAAATTGTTGAAGTTATAAATATGTATTTTGGTTATTAGTTCTTATCAGATACATGGTTTCCAAACGTATCCTCCCAACAGGTGGCTTGTTTTTTCACTTTTTTGGTAAAGTATTTTGATGAACAAAAGTTTTTAATTTTTATGAGTTCCCATTTATTTAATCTTTTGCTGTTGGTGCTTTTGTTATATGAGATAATCCATTGTTGGGTATGTTGTAGCCAAAATTTTTTTCCCAGTCTGTAGGTTCTCTTTTTACTCTTTTAGTGAAGTCTTTTGATGAGCGTAAGTGTTTAATTTTTAGGAGCTCCCAGTTATCTAGTTTATCTTCTAATGTTTTTGCATTGTTAGTTATGGCTTGTATTGAATTTATGCCATGTATTAGGACCCCTATGGGGAAGTTCTACTCTGTACTATACGGAAGCTATGAGTTGGAACCAACTCAATGGCACATAACAACAACATCAGGGCCCCTGGTGTTGTCCTTATTTTTTCTTCCATGATCTTTATCGTTTTAGGTTTTATATTTAGGTCTTTGATCCACTTTGAGTTAGTTATTGTATATGGTGTGAGGTATGGGTCCTGTTTCTTTCTTTCTTTCTTTTTTTTTTACAGATGAACATCCAATTTTTCCAGCACCATTTGTTAAAAAAGACTATTTTCCCCATTTATTTCTACTGTAACCTTTATTATTTCTTTTCTTCTGGTGACTGTGGGCTTCCTGTTTCTCTCTCTTTCTAATTGTTCAAGCTGTAGGGTTAATGTTTTGACTTTAGCCCTTCCTTGTTTTTTGATGTATGAGTCTACTGCTATAAATTATCCTCTGAGCACTGCTCTTGCTGTGTACCAGAGGTTTTGGTAAGACACGTTTTCATTCTAATTTGATTCTTGGAATTTTTTCAGATTTCACTTATGATTTCTTCTATTACCCATTGGTTTTTACGTAAGGTGTTACTCAGTTTCCACGTATTTGATTTTTTCCTTGCTCTTCCTGTTATTGATTTCAATTTTTATAGCCCTGTGATCAGAGAAAACACTTTGTATTATTTTGATGCTTTGGATTTTATTGAGACTTGCTTTGTGGCCTAAAATGTGGTCTCTTCTGGAGAATGATCCATGTGCACTGAGAAAAAATGTATACTTTGCTGCTATTGGATGGAGTGTTCTGTATACGTCTATGAGGTCAAGTAACCAACTTTTGTGGCAATTAGGTCTTCTGTATCTTTTTAAAGTTTCTTTCTGATTGTTCTGTCCTTCAGCTAAAGTGATATACTGAAGACTCCTACTATTATTGTGAAACTGTCTATTTCTCTTTTCAGTGCTGTTAGAGTTTGTTTTATGTACTTTGATGCCCTTTCATTGAGTGCAGATATATTTATTATGATTATGTTCTCTTGGTGGACCAGCCCTTTAATCATTAATAATGTCTTTCCTTATCTTTTATGGTGGATTTTGCCTTAGAGTCTGTTTTATCAGAGATTAATATCGCCACTCCTGCTCTTCTTTGGTTATTGTTTACTTGATTTTTTTTCATCCTTTGATTATTAATATATTTATGTCTTTGTGTCTAAGGTGTGTCTCTTGTAGACAGCTTATTGATGGGTCACTTTTTTTTGATCAGTTCTGCTACTCTCTGTCTCTTTATTGGTACATTTAAGCCATTTACACCCAGTGTGATTATCAATATGTATTTGTTTACTGCTGTCATTTTGTTGTGTGTGTTTTTTTTTTTTTTTGGTGGTGAAGATTTCTTTATTCCCCTTAATTTTCTGCAGTGATTTCATTTTGTTTGTGAATGTTCTTTTCATTTCTTTTGTTGTTATTGATTTTGTGAATACTGAGAATTTGTGTTTTTCTTCTTTTTTATTTTGATGATTAGATTTATTAACTTTCTTAGTGGCTACCTTGAAATTTACCTTTATCTTCCTAAATTTAAAGCAGTCTTTTACTTCTTGATATCTCCTTGATTTCCTCTCCTTATGAAAGTTCTGTAACTACAACATTTATTCCCTTTTTTGTTTTGACATTGTCATCTTTACAGATTGATGCCTCTGGCTCCCTGTTTTCAGTCTTTTAGCTTTGTTTTATTTTTGAGAATTCTTTATCAAGGTTGGTATCTGGCTGATACTGACCTGTGTCCTAATCTCAGGTTGTTGTCTGATGTTGATGATCCTCTATCCAAAGGACTCCCTGTAATATTTCTTGTAAGTTTTGTCTGGTTTTTAAAAATTCCCTTAATTTCTGCTTATCTGGAAACATCCTAATTTTGCCATCTTATTTGAAAGACAGTTTTGCGGGATATATAAATCTTGGTTGGAAGTTTTTTTCTTTTAAGGTTTTATATATGTTATCCTGTTGCCTTCTTGCCTGCATGGTTTCTGCTGAGTAATCAGAGCTTAGTCTGATTGTTTCCCCTTTGTAGGTGACTTTTAGTTTTTCCTGAGTTGCTCTCAAGATTCTTTCTTTGTCTTTGGTTTTGGCAAATTTGATCATGATATGTCTTGGTGACTTTCTTTTGTGGTCTACCATGTAAGGGATTTGTTGATCTTCTTGGATGGTTATCTTCTTGTCTTTTACGGCAAAAGGGAAGTTTTCTTTCAGCAAATCTTCGACAATTCTTTGTTTTCCATTGCTTCCCTGTTCTGCAACTCTGATCATGTGCAAGTTTTTCCTCTTGATGGTGTTCCACATAATTCTTAAGCTTTCTTCATTTTCCTTCATTCTCTTTTCTGATTTTTCCTCAGACAAGTTGGTATCAAGGGATTTGTCCTCAATTTCACTAAGTCTGTCTTCCAGTAATTCAATTCTGCTTCTAGATCCTTCTGTTAAATTGTCCATTTCTGAGAACTTATTCTTAAACTTTTGAATTTCTAGTTGCCGTTTTTGCATTGTTTCTAGTTGTCTATTTATTTTGTTGTTTTGTTCTTGTATTGTTTTCCTGAAATTTTCTATTGCCTTGTCTGTGTTTTCCTTGGTTTTATCTGTGTTTTCTTTAATCTCTTTCTTGATCTCTCTGCAAACTCTGTATTTCAGTTTTTTGAATTCCTTTTCAGGTAGTTCCATTACCATTTTTTCTTCTGGAAGGTTATCTAGTTCTTTATTTTGGCCACTTGCTGGAGCCATCTTGACCTACTTCTTTATGTGCTTTGATATTGTCTGTTGTCTCCGAGGCATCAAGACAATATTTATTGGTTTATTGTATGTTTATTTGCTGACGTCTGATTTTTTGTTTTGTTTTGATACATCCAAGTGGGTGGGGCATGTGTGCTACTCTGGTCCCTAGTCTGGTTTCACTGGGGCTCTCACCACCTGACTCCGGGTGGATGGGGCAGCGACTGGGTGTGAGAGCTCAGTTCTCTGTTCACTGGTCTTGTGGGGCAGCTAAAAATATAGCTAGCATTTCTAGTGAGATGATGTGTCTTGCTGGGCAGCTGGATGTGGGTGCAGGGGAGCATTCTCATTAATCACTGGGTTAAGTATTGTGTGTGTGCACTGTCGGTTGCCGTGTGTTCTGGTCATGGGTGTCCAGGTGTCAGTCACAAAGTGAGTGGCATGGCACTTTTCACTGACACTCCCTGGCAGGCCATATTGGGTGGAGGTGGCCAGAACAGGCACAAGCCACCAGTTATGGGGGGAGGAGATGTGGGGAGCAAGTAGGGGAGATGTTTCCAGCCCATGAGTGCTCATTTGGAAGATGTTCCCTTGTCCATTAGAGTGTGCTGTGGGGGAGGGTGTTTCACTGATCCTTGGGCCCCTGGCACAGGTGGTTGGAGGAAGTAGAAGGCACTGCCGGATCATGCCCCGGAACTGGTGGCTAGGTGTAGGAGTACATGGGTGTCTGTACTCACTGGGTAAATGAAGCTGGGGCTACCTGCCAGCACTCGGATTGCTCAGGTGGGTGGAAGGGTGGGTCTGGGCTTGCACTTGGGTTGCTCATGGGGGGGAGTTGGGATGGGTGGCTGCATAGGGAGGTTGAAAGACAAAAAGAAGAAAAACTGCATGGCTAGTATCGTGGTCCCCAGCGGGCTGCAGGGATGGTGGGGGCGGGGGCTTGTGCCACTGATCACCTTGTTTCAGTTTGGGTGTGTCTTCTCAGTTTCTCTGTGCCCTGATGGGAATTCCATGAAGTTGCCTCCTGTGCTTCTCACCAGGGATCACAGCTTTGTCTTAAGATGGTCCTGTTGTGCCAGGCCAGTTGGCTAGGCACCTCTGTTCAGTCTTTTTCAATATTTTCAGTCAGTTTCTTTTTCCTTTTGGTATTCAGTCTAGTTCCTTATCCCTTCATTTGATGCTCAGGGTTCCAGGATTAACATCTATATCTGTTTCACTTGGTTTTTTGGGGTCTTTGCCATAGAGGGATGGTGTGGTGCATCTGACTAGTCTGCCATCTCGGCCACCCTCTTGTGTACTTCCTAGTGACATCATTTACCTTTTTCAAGCTGTGCACTCTTCATCTTCATTTAATATTAATTCCCCATCCTCCAAAATAACAAATGTCTACTATCTAGAACATGATCTCCCCCAGCACCTGCTTATCCCTGATAACCACCAGTGAATGTTGGTTTCAGTATGTATACCTGTTCTTGTCTTTTTATAATAGGGAGATTATACAGTATTTGTCCTTTTGTGATTGACTTATTTCACTCAGCATAATGTCCTCCAGTTTCATTCACATTATAATATATTTCGAGAACTCATCATCATTCTTTATGGCTGCATAGTATGGAGCGGCAATATTAATATTAGACAAAGTAGATTACAGAGCAAGGAATATTACCAGAGATAAAGAAGATTATTTCATAATGATAAAGGAGTCAATTAACCAAGAGGGCATAATAATTCTAAATATTTATGCATCTAATAACAGAGTTTCAAAATACATAAATCTAAAACTGATAGAACTGCAAACAGAAATACATAAATCTACAATTACAGTTGGAAATCTCAGTATCTCTCTTTCAATAACTGATAGAACAAGTAAACAGAAGTAAGAATATAGTAGATCTAAACAATATTATCAACCAACTTGACCGGATTGACATTTGTAGAACACTCTACCCAACAACAGCACAATCCTTCCCAAGCGCACCCAGAATAATTACCAAGAAAGACCATATTCTAGGCCATAAAAATCTCTCCATAAACTCAAAAGGATAAGAATTGCCATATTTAGTAAAAACAAACAAAAACCAAAACCAGGGTGCTCAGTTAAATTTGAATTTCAGATAAGCAATGAATAAGTTTTTAGTATAGATATATTATTATTGCATGGGACATACACTAAAAAATCATTTGCTGATTATCCAAAATGCTGTATTTTATCAGTCAACCCTAAAAGGATTCAAGTCATACAAGTATGTTTTCTGATCACATTGGAATTAAATTAGAAATCAGTAACAGAAAGATCATTAAAATATACCCAAATATTTGAGAATCAATAACACAAATCAATGAAACTGAATAAATTGTCTGGAAATTAACTCACACATATATGGACAACTGATAATTTACAAAGGTGCAAAGGCAATGCAGTGGAGAAAGGATAGTCTTTACAGCAAATGGTGCTGGAGTGAATGAATATTCGTATACCAAAAAGAAAAAAAGAAAAAGAAAAAAAAACTTGGATCCGTACCTCTCACCATATTAAAAAATCAGCTCAAAATAGTTCATAGGCCTCAATGTAAAGTCTGAAACTATAAAACTTCTAGAAGAAAACTTAGGAAAAAATATTTGTGGCCTTGGATTAAGCTAAAATTTCTTAGCTACACCACCAAAAGCATAATCCAGAAAAGAATATATTGATAAGTTGCACTACATCAAAACTTAAAACTTCTGCTTTTCAAAAGACATGTTAAGAGAATTTAAAAAATAAGTTCAAAAGGAGAGAAAATCTTTGCGAATCATATATTTGACAAAGATTTGTACCCAGAATATGTAAAGAACTCTCAAAACACAAAAATAAGAAAATAAACACCAATTTAAAAAATTAGGAAAATATTTGAACAGATATTTCACAAAAGACAAGATATTGATGGTAAACAAACATGTGGAAAGTTTCCCAATATTATTAATCATTAGAGAAATGCAAATTAAAACCATGATACCACTGCACACATACTTGTTGTTAAGTGCTGTCAAGTTGGTTCAGACTCATAGCGATCTCATGTACAAAAGACTGAAACACTGTCCAGTCCTGCATCATCCTCACAATCATTGACCCTATACTTTACCAAGCATGACATCCTTTGCAGGGACAATCCCTCCTGATAACATGTTCGAAGTATGTGAGACAAATAAGGAGCATTCTGGCTAATTTGTTCATTCTTCTGGCAGTCCATGGTATATTCAATATTTTCCCCCAACACCATAATTCAAATGCATCAATTCTACTTTGGTCTTTCTTATTCATTGTCCAGCTTTTGCATGCATATGAGGCAACTGAAATACCATGTATTGGGTCAGGCACACCTTAGTCCTCAAAGGGACATTTTTGCTTTTTAACACTTTAAAGATGTCTCTTACAGCAGATTTGCCCCATGCAATAATAAAAAAAAAATTGTTTGATTTCTTGACTGCTGCTTCCATGGGCGTCGACTGAGGATCCAAGTAAAATGAAATCCTTGACAACTTCAATATTTTCTCCATTTTTCATGATGTTGCTTATTGGTTCAGATGTGAAGATTTTGTTCTCTTTATGTTGAGGTGTCATCCGTACTGAAGGCTGTAGTCTTTGATCTTCGTCAGTAAGTACTTCAAGTCCTCTTCATTTTCAGCAGTCAAGGTTGTGTCATCTGTTAATAAGTCTTCCTCCAATCCTGATGCTGTGTTCTTGTTCATGTAGTCTAGCTTCTTGGATTATTTGCTCAGCATAGAGACTGAATAAGTAGGGTGAAAGGATACAATCCTGATGCACATCTTTCCTGATTTTAAGTCACACAGTATCACTTTGTTCTGTATGAATGACTACCACTTGGTCTATGTACAGGTTCCTCATGAGCACAATTAAATGTTCTGGAATTCTCATTCTTCACAATGTTATCAATAATTTGTTATGATCCACATAGTGAAATGCCTTTGCATAGTCAATAAAACACAGGTAAACATCTTTCTGGTATTTCTGCTTTCAGCCAGGATCCATCTGACATCAGCAATGATATCCCTTGTTCCACATCCTCTTTGAATCTGGCTTGAATTTCTAGCAGTTCCCTGTCAATGTACTGTGGCAACCATTTTTAAATTATCCTCAGCAAAATTTAACTTGCGTGTGATATTAATGATATGTTCGATAATTTCTGCATTCTGTTGGATCATCTTTCTTTGGAATGGGCACAACTATGAATCTCTTCCAGTTGGTTGACCAGGTAGCTGTTTTCCAAATTGGCATAGACGAGTGAGCACTTCCCGCATTGCATCTGTTTGTTGAAACATCTCAATTGGTATTCCGTCAATTCCTGGAGCCTTGTTTTTTTGCCAATACCTTCAGCGCAGCTTGGACTTCTTCCTTCAGTACCATCGGTTCTTGGTCATATGCTAACTCCTGAAATGGTTCTTTGAACATTGACCAATATTTTTTGATACAGTGACTGTTTATTCCTTCAACTTCTTTTAATACTTCCTGCCCTGTTCAGTATTTTGCCCATAGAATTCTTCAATATTGCAATTCAAGGCTTGAATTTTTTCTTCAGTTCTTTCAGCTTGAGAAATGCTGAGCATGTTCTTCCCTTTTGGTTTTCTAACTCCAGCTCTGCACATTTCATTATAATACTTTACTTTGTTTCAACCTGCCCATTGAAATCTTCTGTTCAGCTCTTTTACTTCATCTTTTCTTCCATTAGCTTTAGCTGCTCTACTTTCAAGAACAAGTTTTAGAGACTCTTCTGACATCCATTTTGGTCTGTTATTTCTTTCCTGTCCTTTTAATGACCTCTTGCTTTCTTCATGTATGATATCCTTGATGTCATCCCACAACTCATCTGGTCTTAGGTCATCAATGTTCAATGCATCAAATCTATTCTTGAAATAGTGTCTAAATTCAGGTGGGATATACTCAAGGTCGTACTTTGGCCCCCATGGACTTGTTTTAATTTTCTTCAGCTTCAATTTGAAGTTGCATACTGTTCCGGTTGGCCCCAACCTTGTTCTGACTGATGATATTGAGCTTCTCTATCATCTTTTTCCACAGATGTATTCAGTTTGATTCCTGTTTATACCATCTGTCGAGGTCTACACACATAATCACCATTTATGTTGTTGTAAAAAGATATTTTCAATGAATTGATCTTGCAAAATTCTATCATGCAATCTCCAGCATCAAGGCCATATTTTCCAGCTAATGATCCTTCCTCTTTGTTTCCAACTTTCCCATTCAAATCACCAGTAATTATCAATGCATCTTGATTGCATGTTTGATCAATTTCAGACTGCAGAAGTTGGTAAAAATCTTCAATTTCTTCCTCTTTGGCATTAGTGGTTGGTGCATAAATTTGAATAATAGTCTTATTAACTCGTCTTCCTTGTAAGTATATGGATATTATCCTATTACTGACAGTGTTGTACTTCAGGATAGATCTTGAAATGTTCTTTTTGACAATGAATTTATGCCATTCCTCTTCCTTTTGTCCCATTTCTGGCATAGAACATACGATTGTCCAATTCCAAAAGGTCAGTATCAGTCTATTTCATCTCACTAATGCCTAGGATATCTATCTTCAAGTGTCCCATTTCATTTTTGATGATTTCCAATTTTCCTAGATTCATACATTGTACATTTCATGTTCTGATTATTAATGGATGTTTGCAGCTGTTTCTTCTCATTTTGAGTTGTGCCATGTCAGGAAATGAAGGTCCCGAAAAGTTTAGTTAATCCATGTCCTTAAGGTTTACCCTACTTTGAGGAAGCAGCTCTTCTCCAGTTGTATTTTGAGTGCCTTCCAACCTGAGGGGCTCGTCTTCTGGCACTATATCAGACAATGTTCTCTGCTATTCACAAGGTTTTTGCTGGCCAATTTTTTAGCAGTAGATCACCAGGTCCTTCTTCCTAGTCTGTTTTAGTCTAGAAGCTCCACTGAAACCTGTCCACCATGGGTGACCCTGCTGGTATTTGAAATACCAGTGGACTAGCTTCCAGGGAAAGCAGCAACATGCAAGCCACCACAGTACAACAAACTGACAGACAACTAGTGGTCACACCCACTCGGTGATAATAATAATAAAAATAATGATGATGATATAGCAAAAATTAGAAGTGTTGATGAGGATGTGGAGAATTTGGAACGCTTATCCATTGCTGGTGGAAAAGTAAAATGCTGCAGCCATTTTGGAAAAGTTTATTGGTTCCTCAAAAAGTTAAACATAGAATTACCATATGACCCAGCAATTTCACTCCTAAGTATATACCCAAAGAATTGAAAACAGGTACTCAAATAAATCCTTGAACACCACTGTTCAGAGCAGAGCTATTCACATTAGCCAAAAGATGGAAACAACCCAAGTGCCCATCAACTGATAAATGGATAACCGTAATGTGGTATACCCATAACAAAGAATTATTATTCATTCATAAAGAGAAATGAAATCCTGATACATACTACAACCTGGATGAACCTGAAAACATTATACTTAGTGAAAAATGCTAGGCACAAAAGGTCACATATTGTATGATTCCATTTATATGGAATATCCAGAATAGGTAAATCCACAAAAACAGAAAGTAGATTGTGGTTACCAAGGGCTTGGCAGAGGCGGGGCTACAGAGTAACTGCTTAATGGGTATGGGGCGTTATTTTGGAGTGATGAAACTGTTTTGGAACTAGATAGAGGTGATAGTTGCAAAATACTGTAAATATACTAAATGCATCGTAGCTATAAAATTTTATGTTACGTGAATTTCACCTCAATAAAAAAAATTTTGAGGCAATAAATAAATAAACATACAAAAGAATCCACAACGAGATACCACTACATACCTATTAACCAAAAAACAAAAAACAGTTTCCATTGAGTCGATCTGATTCATGGCCACCCCATATGTGTAAGAGTAGGATTGTTCTCCATAGGGTTTTTTAAAAAAAATTTATTTTGTTGTTGAGAATATACAGAGCAATACGTATACCAATTCAACTGTTTCTACATGTACAATTCAGTGACATTTATTACATTCTTTGAGTTGCCCAATCATTCTCCCCTCCTTTTCTGAGTTTTTTCTCCCCCATTAACATAAACTCACTGCCCCCTAAGGAGCTTATCTAATGTCTTAAGTTGCTGTTGTCAATTTGATTCCGTATAGATAGCTCTCAGAAGAGCATAATGCTCAAGGCAGGCCTTTTTTACTAATTTAACTAAACTATTGCTTGGTTTTAAGAAGACTTCAAAGGATACTTTTGGTTTACATTTTAAAGATATCTCAGGGTAATAGTTTCAGGGGTTCATCCAGCCCCCATGGCTCCAGAAAGTTTGGAGTCCATGAGAATTGAAATTCTGTTCTATATTTTCCCCCTTTGGATCAGGATTCTTCTATGGAATCTTTGATCAAAATGTTCAGTAATGGTAGCTGGGCACCATCCAGTTCTTTTTGTTTCATGGCAAAGGAAGCAGTTGTTCATGAAGGCAATTAGCCACAGATTCCACGTGGTTGTTCTTGTTAGGTGTCGTCAAGTAAGTTCCAACTCATAGTGACCTATGTACAAGAGAATGAAACATTGCCCGGTCTTGTGCCATCCTCACAATCATTGCTATGTTTGGCCCATTTTTACAGCCATTGTGTCAATCCATCATGTTGAGGGTGTTCCTCTTTTTCATTTACCTTCCATTTCATTTACCTTCATGATGTCCTTCCCCATGGACTGATCCCTCCTGATAACATGTCCAAAGTACTAAGATGAAGTCTCTCCGTCGTCCCTTCTATGGAGCATTCTGGCTGTACTTCTTCCAAGACAGATGTATTCATTCTTCTGGCATTCCATGGTATACTCAATATTTTTCACCAATACCATCATTCCCGTCCTGGTGGTGCAGTGGTTAAGAGCTCAGGCTGCTAACCAAAAGGTTAGCAGTTCAAATCCACCTGCTGATTCTTGGAAACCCCTAACGGGCAGTTCTCCTCTCCTATAGGGTTGCTATGAGTCGGAATCAACTCGATGGCAACTTTTTTTTTAAAACCATAATTCAATGCATCAATTTTTCTTTGGTCTTCCTTATTAAGTGTTGAGCTTTCACAGGCATGTGAGGTGATTGAAAATATCATGGCTTGGATAGGTGAACTTTAGTCCTCAAGGTGACATCTTTGCTTTTTAACACTTTAAAGAGGTCTTTTGCAGTAGATTTGCCCCATGCAAATACATTATTTAATTTCTTCACTGCTGCTTCCATGGCATTGCTTGTGGATCCAAGTAAAATGAAATCCTTTACAACTTCAATATTTTCTCTATTTATCATGATGTTGCTTATTGGTCCATTTGTGAGGACTTTTGTTTTCTCTGTGTTGAGGTGTAATCCATCTTCATCAGTAAGTTCTTCAAGTCCTCGTCACTTTCAGCAAGCAAGGTTATGTCATCTGTTAATGGGTTTTTTTCCCTCCAATTCTGATTCTTCTTCATATAGCCCAGCTTCTCGGATTATTTGCTCAGCATACAGATTGAATTAGCAGGATGAAAGAATATAACACGTTTCCTGTTTTTAAACCATGCAGTATCCCCTTGTTCTGTTCGAATGACTGCCTCTTGGTCTATTTAAAGGTTCTGCATGAGCACAATTCAGTATTCTGGAATTCCCATTCTTCGAAACGTTATCCATAGTATATATGATCCACACAATCAAATCCCTTGCAATAGTCAATAAAACACAGGTAAACGTCTTTCTGGTATTCTCTGCTTTCAGCCAAGATCTATCTGACATCAGCAATGATATCCCTTGTTCCACGTCCTCTTCTGAATCTGGTTTGAATTTCTGGCAGTTTCCTGTTGATGTACTGCTGCAATCATTTTTGAATTATCACCAGCAAAATTTTACACACATGTGATATTAATAATATTGTTTTATGATTTCTGCATCTATTGGATCAACTTACTTTGTTAGAAAACCAAAGGGAAGAACATGCTCAACATTTCTCAAGCTGAAGGAACCGAAGAAAAAATTCAAGCTTCTAGTGACAATATTGACGGATTCTGTGGGTAAAATATTGAATGATGCAGGAAGCATCTAAAGAAGATAGAAGGAATGAATACACAGAATCACTGTACCAAAAAGAATTGATCAATGTTCTACCATTTCAGGAGGGATCATACGATCAAGAGCCGATGATACTGAAGGAAGAAGTCCAAGCTGCATTGAAGATATTGGTGAATAACAATCCAAGAATTGACAGAATACCAATTGAGATGTTTCAACAAATAGATGCAACCCTGGAAGTGCTTACTTGTCTACGCCAAGAAATTTGGAAGACAGTTACCTGGGCAAACAACTGGAAGAGATCCATATATGTGCTTATTCCAAAATATATTCTTCTCTACTCCTGACTCTCCTTCCTCTGTTGCTCCAGGTGAATACACAGCAACAGTTATGCCTTGAATGGTCACTTCAATATTTTAAGACCTCAGGCACTACACAACAAACTAGGAGATATAACAGAAGCATTAAACACGTTATTAGGCCAATTAACTAGGATGTCCTGTGAAACCATGACCCGAACCCCAAATCAAGGAACCAAATTCCATGAGGTTTTTGGTTGTACATAAGCAGTCTCAGCAACTACTTTTTTTTTGGCATTATTTTAAATATATCTACTACACAACTTTTGTCAATTCAACTTTTTACAGGTGAACAACTTATTGACAGCAATTGCAATAATCAACTGTGCAACCATACCCTTAATCAATGAGATTTTTCCATCATTGTTACCCCCGACACACACACCTCTCCTCTCTTGCCCCTGGTAACTACTAATAAACTTTGGTCTGTATACATTTGCCTTTTCTTGTCTTTTTATATACGTGAAGTCATACAATATTTGTCCTTTTGTGATTGAGTTATTTCATTCAGCATATGTCTTCAAGCTCCATCTATATTGTAGTATGTATTAAGACTTCCTTTCTTCTACTAGCTGAGTAGTATTCCATTGTACCATGTTTTGTTTATCCATGTATCTGTTGATGGGCATTTAGGATATTTCCACCTGTTGGCTATTGTGAATAGTGTTGTAATGAACATTGGTGTACAAATGCCTGTTTGAGTCTCTGCTTTCAAGTGTTTTGGATATATATCTAGTAGTGGAATTGCTAGGTCATATGTCAGTCCTGCTTTTCACTTTTTTGAAGAATCACCACACTGTTTTCCACAACGGCTGTACCATTTTGCATTCCTGCCAGGAATGGATAAGAGTTTCAATTTTCCCACATCCTTGCCAACATTTGTTATTTTCTGTTTTTCTTTTTTTTTAATCTTAAACATCCTAAAAACAAAAACAAAAAACCATTGCATTCGAGTTGATTTCAACTCATAGCAACCTTATAGGATAGAGTAGAACTTCCCCACAGCGTTTCCAAGGAGCAGCTGGTGGATTTGAACTGCCATTCTTTTGGCTAGCAGCTGAACGCTTAACCACTGTGCCACTAGGGCTCCTTAGAAATCCTAAAAACCAAAAAAAAAAAAAAAAACCCAAACCCAAACCCGTTTTTCCAACACCATTTATTGAAGAAACTCTTTTTTCCCCATTCATAAGGTTTTCAATGGCCGTGGTCTTTTGGAAGTAGGCCTTTCTTAAGAGGTATCTCTGGGTGCACTTGAACCTCTAACCTTTTGTTTAGCAGCTGAATGCATTAAACATTTGCACCACCCAGGGACTCCTCTCTTTAAATAAAACTCTGGAAAATGGAAACTAATTTAAGTGACAACAAACAGATCAGTGGTTGCCTTGAGAGAGGGTGGGGGAGAAGAGGAGAGGGATAGGAGATTACAAAGAGCACAAGGAAACTTTTGGAGGTGTCTGACAAGTCCATTATCTTGATTGTGGTGATGTTTTCAGAGGTGTATGTGTATGTCAAAACTTATTAAATTGTACACTTTAAATACATGTAGTCTGTGTTAATTATACCTCATTAAAGTTTAAACTAAAAAAATTATTGTGGTAAAATATATATAAGAAAAAGTTTGCCATTTTAACCACTTTTAGGTGTAGAATTCAGTGACATTAATTACATCCACCATATTGTGCTACCAGCACCACTATGCATGTGCAAAAATTTTGTCAGCACCCCAAACAGAAACTTAGTACTCCTTAAATAATGACTTCCATTCCCTCCTTCCCCCACCCCCTAGTAACCACTAATAAACTTTTGTCTCTATGCCTTTGTTTATTCTAGACATTTCATTGAAGTGGGATTATACATTTGCCCTTTTGTGTCTGATTTATTTTACTCAGCACGATGTTTTCAAGGTTCATTCTTGTCGTAGCATGTATCAAACCTTCATTTCTCTTTACGGCTAGATAATATTCCATTGTATGGATATACTAAATTTTGTTTATCCATTCATCAGTTGATGGACCCTTGGATTATTTCCACCTTTTGTCCATTGTAATTAGTACTGCAGTGAACATCGGTGTACACTTATCGGTTTGAGTCCTGCTTTCTAGTCTCCTTTGTATACAGCTAGTGTGGAATTGCTGGGTTGTATGAAGATTCTGGAGCCCTGGTGGCACAGTAGTTAAGAGCTCAGGCTCCTAACCAAAAGGTCGGCAGTTCGAGTCTACCAGCCGCTCCTTGGAAACCCTATGGGGCAGTTCTCTGTCCTATAGGGTTGCTATGAGTCAGAATCGACTTGATGGCAGCGGGTTCAATGGGTTATGATAATTCCATGTTTAACTTTCTGAGGAACTGCCAAACTGTTTTCCATAGCAGCTATATCATTTTACATTCCTACTAGCAAAGCATGAGTCTTCAATTTCTCTACATTCTCACCAATACTTGTTACAGTCCATTTTTCCTGATAACAGCCATCCTAGTGGGTGTGGGATGATATCTCATTGTGGTTTTTATTTGCATTTTCCTAATGACTAATGAAGTTGAGCATTTTTTCATGTGCTTATCAACCATATATATATGGTTGAAAATGTCTATACAAGTCCTTTGCCCGTTTTTTGATTGGGTTGTAGGTCTTTTTCTGGTTGAGTTGTAAGAGTTCTTTATATATTATGGATATTAAACCCTTATCAGATATACGATTTACAAATATTCTCCTATTCTGTAAGTTGTCTCTTCACTTTCTTGATGATATCCTTTGATACACAAAAATTTTTCATTTTGATTAAGTCCAATTTATCTGTTTTTCTTTTGCTGCTCATGCTTTTGGTAGCATATTTAAGACTCCATTGTCCAAAACAAGATCTTGAAGCTTTACCCCTATGTTTTCTTCTAAGAGTTTTATGGTTTTCGTTCTTACATTTAGTGCATTGATCCATTTTAAGTTAATTTTCACATATGACATGAGGCATGGGTTAAAAATGTTTTAAATAAAGAAATGAAAAAGATGTTAGAATAACCTTCTTTGCTCTTGTCCAAGTTTTTTCTTAAACCATAATAACAGCTCTCATGCACTGGTGGCTCAGTTACTTATTCCCCATGGCAAATCAGGCTATTTTGTCTTCCTTCAGATGGTGTATTATGACTAGCTTGTACCGGAAGTGGGGTGCTGCTTAACAGACCTAAAATGTGGAAGCAGTTTTGGAGTTGGGTAATGGGTAGAGACTGGAAGAGTTTTAAGGTGCCTAATAGTAAAAAATCTAGATTGCCTTGAAGAAACTGTTGGTAGAATTATGGATATCAAAGGCAATTCTGGTCAGGACTCAGAAGGAAGTGAGGAGAGCTATAGAGAAAGTCTCTATTGTCTTAGAGAATACATATGGCACCAGCAACAGAATGTTGCTAGAAATGTGAATGTTAAATGTGCTTCCTGTGAGGTTTTAAAATGATGAACATGTGATTGGACAGCGGAGGAAGGGCGAGGCTTTTTATGCAGTCGTAAAGAGTTTGTCTGAATTATGTTTAAATGTTTGGTGGAAGGTAGGACTTGTAAGTGATGAACTAGGATATCTGGCTGATGAGATTTCTAAGCAAGATCTTAAAGGGGCAGTGTGGTTTCTCCTTGCTTCTTATAGTAAAATGTGAGAGGAAAAAGATGGGGGAAGAGAGATGCCAAGCGCATGAAGATTGCCCAGGAGCAGAAGCTCAGAAGAGACAAGGACCTTCCTCCAAAGCTGAGAGACAGAATGAGAGAGAGAGAAAAAGATAGAGAAAGAAAGAGAGAGAGAGAGAGAGAAAAAGATAGAGAAAGAAAAAGAGAGAGAGAGAGAGAAAGCCTTCCCCTAGAATTGGCATCCTGAATTCGGACTTCTAGCCTCCTAAACTGAGAAAATAAATTTCTCTCCCTGTGGGAGGGAGCAGCTGCCTGGGGGCCGGTGACTACTGAGGGTCCCAAGGCAAAGCTTGCTCCTCGGTGAGAAGGTGGAAGGGCCTCAGTCAGACCTTGCAGTGACCTGGCACTTGTGTGTAGCAATGTGCTGCCTGGGGCTGCTGCCCAGGGCATCTTCCAAGCCTGGACTTCTTTTCCCTTGTTCTCTGCCTCAGATGTCCTGGGGGAATATGATGATCTCTGCATGGCAAAGTAAAATGTCTCCCCTCCCCCATCCTCCCTAGTGTGGACTGTCACCCTTCCTGTGTTTGGAATTTGGGTAAATTCCAGGTTATACCGACTGGCTCCAGGTATCCATGTGGCTTGTACTCCAGGTTCTGGCCAAGCTGCTGTTAGCAACAAGGGCTAGAGCCTGCCTCCTCACCTAGCTCTGGGGCAAGGACACTATGTTCCTCCTCTCAGGAGCTCACCTCCTCAGTACCTAGCACCCTGCCTTGTACATGACAAAACCAAAACCAAACCCCTTGTTGTGGAGTTGATTCCCACTCATAGTGACCCTATCCCATTGAGTTTCCAAGGAGGGCCTGGTGGATTCAAACTGCTGACCTTTATGGTTAACAGCCGTAGCTCTTAACCACTACACCACCAGGGTTTTCTGTACACGACAAGGGAACATTTTTATGGATGAAGAATCTGAAATTCAGAGAGGTAAAGTCACCTCCCCGTCATGAGCAAGTGGAGCAGGATTCCTGTATCCACTGACAACTATCTTTTTCCTTGCAAACCCAGCAAAATATCACAGCTTATATTTTCCTTTTCAAGCCTGAAGTTTTTAATGCATGTGTGTGTGGTGGGGGTGGGGTGGGGTGGGAGGGAGACAGTTCAGAAATCAGTTTTGGACAGAAACGAAAGCAATCCAATATCCAGCTGTAGAATAAAGTAAGAAACCAACCTATTTGACACAATCTGTCCATCCAAGGTGAGGACATTACCGAATGGCCCTCACAACTGCTATCATACAACTATGGACAAATGCAAGACCGAGCACAAAGCTATGGGGCAGGCTTGCAAAGAACCTACACAACGAGGTTGCAACAGGTGGACAGAGGAGGGAGGCTGAGTGGACAAGGTCCCACCTGCAGGTTTCACAACCTGGGGCAAGTTCCTGAACCTCTCTGAGCTTCCGTTTCTTCATCTGGGAACATGGGAATCATAACAGGGTTGGTTCAGCCTGGCAATGAGTAATCATTCAATATTATACTCACTATCAATGTCACCCTTAGAAAGCAGGGCCCACATTGTTCAGTTTCAGTGCTACTGTGGTTTAGCAACTAAAAGTGGTTTTCTAAAAGTGCACCTGTTTCACAGATGTTTCTTGGAAATAAGGCCCAGTGTACACCAAAGTGTGTCGTAGGAATCCCTGATGGGATGGGAGATGATCTTAGGGGAACATTTGTGCTAATAGTTATGTATTTATTTTAACATGAATTAGACAAAATACAACTAGAACAAATTATTGTATTCTAAACTATTTTCTACTGATATTGTTTAGGACAGGTTATGCTGAGAAAAATGAGTTGATTCAAAGTAGATTTTAAAAACTAACAATTCAGATTACTTAGATATTGTTGAGTCAGCTCTGACTACGGCCACCTTATGTACAACAGAATAAAACATTGCCCAGTCCTGCGTCATCCTCGTAATTGCCAGCATGTCTGAGTCCATTGTTGCTGCTGTGCCAATCCATCTCATCTAGGGTCTCCCTCGCTCTCGCTGGCCCTCTACGTCACCAAACTACCATGTCTTCCTCCAGTAATTCATCCCCCTGATGATATGTCTAAAGCAAGTGAGTCAGACAATGTTCTGTTGTGGTCAATACGGGTTTCATTGGCTAATTTTTGGAAGTAGATTACCAGGCCTTTCTTCTTAGTCTATCTTAGTCTGGAAGCACCACTGAAACCTTTCTACCATGGGTAACGCTACTGGTATTTGAAATACTGGTGGTATAGCTTCCAGCATCACAGCAACACACAAGCCACCACAATAAGACAGACTGACAGATTACTTAGAATGACAAAATTTACGAGGGAGGTACTGGATGACTAAAGTTTGGGAAACGCAGACTTAATCCACACATAATTTAAAACATTCCCTTTGTTCTCCTCCTGCCTATCCCGTCTGGTGCCTCCATCTTCCAGCCCCTGTACAAACAACCCACTCCACGTCCTCAGCCTTGTCTTCCTCTGTGAAGACTTTATAGAACAGCTCATCTGAGCCTCTCTGGCTAACCAAAAAAAAAAAAAAAAAAAAACCCGTTGCCGTCAGGTCGATTCCAACTCATAGTGATCCTATAGGACTAGGGTTTCCAAGGAGCTGTTGGTGGATTTAACTGCCAACCTTTAGGTTAGCAGCTGAGCTCTTAGCCACTGCACCACCAGGGTTCCTCTCTGGCTAAGCCCTTGCATTTTCCTCCTTTCTTGCTAACTCTGCCTCTCCCTCCTTCTCCTGATCTGGCCTCACAAAGGCACAGGCACAAGTCTGTGGGAGCCAGCAAATTCCTCAAGCTGATGGGGAGGGCTTGAGAGGAACTATACAGGCAAAGCCCAAGTTCTGCTCAGGGAGTGGAGGAAAGGATGCAAACACATCTAAGAGAATACCTGATATGTTTGGGTTCTCAGGTAAATAGTAATAATTTACTTAGCTTTTAGTGATGACGGAAATGTTCCCTGTTGTCCAGTACAGTAGCCACTAGCCACACATGGCTACTGAGCACTTGAAATCTGGCTAGTGCAACTGAGGAACTGAATGTTTAACAGAACTGGATTTTCATTATTTTAAATGTAAATAGCCACGAGTGGCTCGTGGCTTTCATACGGGTGCTGAATGCTCTGGGGCATTGAGAGAACGTCTCTTTGCTGGTGGAGAGCCTGCGAAGCTTTCATAGACCTCTGCGTACAACTCTGCTGATCACGAAGTCAGATCTATTTGTGGGGTTTACAGCATCAAAACGACTCATTGTTGATGGGGTAAGCACACTAGGCTTGGCAACAGGAGACCGGTGTTCTGCTTCCTCTACCAACAATTTACTTCACAGGTATTCCCAGCGTCGGGCTGCCAGTTTTGCTTCTCCTCCTCTTTCAGTAAGGAAATCCTTAGCATTTGGTTTCTTTAAAAAAGAGAGCTTCTCTGTGACCATAGTGGTTAATTCTCCATTAAAACAATTAGTGATTAAATAGTCATAATTTATTTTTAAAGTACCTTCTCAATTTCTCAAGCCATGGATTTAGGCTGCTTTCTGTGAAATATTTTAAATTTGTTTTTCTAAGTCTAGAGAATAATTTGAAAATTTAGCTGTCCCTTTCTTGGTCACATGCATACCAACTGTAATGAGGCACAATTAATCATCTAAATGCATAAGGGATAAGAATCAGGATCAGCACATGAGGTGGAGGTTAGACATACCTCCACTCCCCAACTTGTTCACCATTTCTAACACCAGCTGTTCTCCCCAAGGCACTGTCTGCTTCTCTGCTGGGTTCAATAATTAATTGCAATGGACACACAGAACTCACAGACCACACTTACAGTTAAGTTGCTTATTAAGGAAATAACAGACTACCACTCGGGGTCAGGATCAGGAAGCACAGAGATAAGGTCTGGAAGACTCCTCCAAGGTGGGGAGCACATTCCTCTGTTCTTCAGTGTTTAAGACAGCTCTCAGCTCCTTTTGGCTGTGCAAGGAAGCAGGTCCTCTCAGTCATGCAAAAACCAGACCCTTCTCTCAACTGTGCAGGCCTCTCTGTCTTGGGCCTCCCTGGCACTGGCCTTTCTGCTGCTAATTGGCCCACAGATAGCCAGTGTAGCAGCTTGCTCAGCCACTGTTCTCCTAGCAGGAGCTTTCTGCTGCCGCTGCTGGCTCTACCAGAGGGCCCCTTCTCTTCCAGCCTCCCACAGTCTTCAGTGTTACACCCTTTGATCCGCATTACAGCTCTTGTAGCACATTCCTTACCTCTTGTCTTTTTGCTTCTCTCTTCTCTGAAAACCTCTGTGGGGTTGGCTGCTTATATAAGCAAACTCTTTGTCACTTTCAAGGCATGGCCTTCCCAGCAGGACCACAAACTGACCAATCCCCTCAGTGAACCTCAAGTCACTCAATCTTATTGGGCGGATTTTCAAGCCACTATTTGAATAGTAAATCAACCAATCCCTGAAAGGTGTGTAAAATAGACCAATCACAGGGCAGACTTCAGTCCAGGGCAAGACAAAATGTATCAAACCATCAAGTTGTTTACAGCTTACACAGGAAATGTCACCCAATCTGGTGAATCACCTGTAACAAACTCCCTGGGGTAGAAAACAACCTGGGACCCCCTCCCCAACAAAGTTGTTTGTCCAAAGAACTAGGGCAAAGATAACTCCTCAGAGCTTAGTGGAAAAAAATCTTTCAACTGTTTTTCCAAAGAACCGAGGCAAAAGGTCACACAAAGGAACCCATTTCACCACACCAACATACTGTGATCACTTCCTGTGATAGCTTTTGAATTTTTGTGTGTGGTGTGAAGCATGTTTCATTTTTCTGCGTATGCAAATAAAATTTTCCCAACACTTATTTATTGAGGAGACTCTTCTTACCCCATTGCATGGACTTAGCACCCTTGTCAAAAATCAGTTGACCACAGATGTGTGTGTTTATTTCTGGACTCTCAATTGTATTCCATCGGTCTCTGCAGATATTGTTATACCAGTACCAGGCTGTATTGATTACTGAAGCTGTATAATATGTTTTAAAATCAGGAAGTGTGGGTCATCCTACTTTGTTCTTCTCTTTCAACATTGTTTTAGCTATTTGGAGCCTCTTGCCATTCACATAAAGCTGAGGATTAGTTTTTCTGTCTCTGTAAAGTAGGCTGTTAAAATTTTGAGCTAGAGTGAGTTGAATCTATAGATTGCTTTGGGTATTATTGACATCTTAACAATATTAAGTCTTTCAACTGATAAACATGGAACATCTTTCCATTTATTTAAGTCTTCTTTTATCTCTTTCAGCAGTGTTTTATAGTTTTAAATGCATAAGTCCTTCATGTCCTTGGTATTTTATTCTCTAAAATGCTATTGTAAATGGAATAGTTTCCCTAATTTCCCTTTCAGATTTCTCATTGCTGATCTATAGAAACCCAACTGATTTTGCTTGTTGACCCTGTACCCTGCAACTTTGCTAAACTCCTCTATTAGCTCTAGGAGTTTTCTTGTGCACTCTTTGAGATTATCTATAGATAGGATCATATTATCTACAAACAGGGATAATTTTACTTCTTCTTTCCAATCTGGATATGCTTTATTTCTTTTTCTTGTCTTATTGCTCTGGCTAGGAATTCTAATACCATACTGAACAGAAGTGGTGAGAGTGGGCACCCTTGTCTTGTTCACAGTTTCAAGGAGAAAGCTCTCAATCTTTCTCCGTTAAGTATTATGTTGGTTGTTGGCTTTTCATATATGCCCTATATCATATTGAGGAATTTCCTTTCTATTACAGTCTTCTTTAGGGTTTTTATCAAAAGTGGGTGTTGGATTTTATCAAATGCTTTTTCTGCATCCATAGAGATGATCGTGTGGTTCTTTTCCTTTGTTCTACTGATGTGGTATATTACACTGATTGATTTTTCTAATGTTGAACCACTCTTACATTCATGGAATAAATCCCACTGGTCATGGTGTATGACTTTTAAATATGTTGTTAGATTCTTTTCGCTAGTATTTTGTTGAGGATTTTTTCATCTATATTCATAAGAGATATTGGCCTCTAGTTTTTTCTTTTCTTGTGGTGTCTTTGTTCAGTTTGGGTATCAGGGTGTCTTAGTCATCTAGTGCTGCTGTAATAGAAATACCACAAATGAATGTCTTTAACAAACAGAAGTTTATTCTCTCACAGTCTAGTAGGCTAGAAGCCCAATTTCAGGGCATCAGCTCCAGAGGGAAGCTTTCTCTGTCAGCTCTGGAGGAAGCTCCTTGTCATCAATCTTCCCCTGGTCTAGGAGCTTCTCCACACAGGAACCCCAGGTCCAAAGGATGCGTTCTGCTCCTGGCACTGCTTTCTTGGTGGTATGAGGTCCCCCATCTCTCTGCTCACTTCTCTCTTTTATATCTCAAAAAAGATTGGCTTAAGGCGTGATCCAATCTTGTAGATTGAGTCCTGCCTCATAAACATAACTGTTGCCTATCCCATCTCATTAACATCATAGAGATAGGATTTACAACACATAGGAAAATCACATCAGATGACAAAATGGTGGACAATCACACAATACTAGAAATCATGCCCTAGCCAAATTGATACACATATTTTTGGGGGACACAATTCAATCCACGAGGCAGGTTATGTTTGCTTCATAGAATGAATTAGGGAGTATTCCTTCCTTCTTTATCCTTTGCAAAAGTTTAGACAGTATTGGTATCAATTCTTCTCTAAATGTTTGGTAGAATTCCCCAGTGAAGCCATCTTGTGCAAGACATTTTTTTTCTTGGGAGGTTTTTGATCACTGATTTGATCTCTTCCCTTGTTATGGGTCTTTGGGACTTTCTATTTCCTCTTGAGTCAGTTGGTGTGTTTTTAAGAATTTGTCCATTTTATCTAGGTTATCCAGTTTGTTGCTGTACAGTTGTTCATAATATTCTGTTGTAATTCTCTTTATTTCTATTCTGTCAGTTGTAATGTCTCCTCTTCCCTGTCTTATTTCGGTTATTTGCATCTTTTCTCTTTTTTTCTTTGTCAGTCTAGCTAAAGCTTTGTCAATTTTATTGATCTTTTCAAAGAACCAACTTCTGGTTTTATCGATTCTCTCTATTGATTTTCTGTTTTCAATTTTATTTATTTCTGCTCTGATATTTATTATTTCCTTTCTTCTAGTAGCTTTAGGCTTAGTTTGCTCTTCTCTTTCTAGTTCCTGGAGTTGTTGAGTTAGGCTGTTAATTTGACATATTTCTTCTTTTTTTAATTTAGGCATTTATTTTTATAAGTTTCCATCTGAGTACGGCCAACACTACATTCCATTAAGTTTTGTTTTGTTGTGCTTTCATTTTCATTTGACTCTAAGAAATTTGTGATTTCTTCCTTGATCCATTCGTAGTTTCACAATGTGTTGTTTAATTTCCATACGTGTGTATTTTCTGTTTTTTTCTGTTATTGGTTTCTAGCTTCACTTCATAGTGGTCCAAAAAAATACTTTGTATGATTTTCAATGTTTTTAAATTTATCAGGACTTGCTTTGTGACCTAAAATGTGGTCTATCCTGGAGAATAATCCATGGGTACTGTAGTAGAATGTATAGTGTGCTGTTTTTGTGTGGAGTGTTATATATATATATATATATATATATATATGTTAAGTCTAGTTGGTTTATAGTGTCATTCAGGTCTTCTGTTTCCTCGCTGATCTTCTTTCTAGATGTTTTGTTCAATATTGAGAGTGTTATATTGAAGTCTCCAACTATTATTGTGGTACTATCTATTTCTCCGTTCAATTCTATCAATGTTTGCTTTACATATTTAGATGTCCCAGTGTTGGGTGCACATATATTTGTGATTGTTAAATCTTCTTGATTAATTGACCTTCTCGTTACTATATAATGTCTATCTTTATCGCTTCTAATAGGTTATTTCTTAGAGTCTACCTCATATGATATGAAGATTGCCATCCTAGCTCCCTTTTAGTTATTATTTGCATGGAATATTTTTTTCTATCCTTTCACTTTCAGCCTATTTATGTACTTGAGTTTAAGGTGTGTCTCTTATAAACAGAGATCCATATTTGTACCCATTCCAAAGAAAGGTGATCCAACAGAATGTGGAAATTATCAAACAATATCATTCATATCACACAAGTAAAATTTTACTGAAGATCTTTCAAAAAGCAGTTGCAGTAGTACATAGACAGGGAACTTCCAGAAATTCAAGCTGGATTCAGAAGAGGATGGGGAACAAGGGATATCATTGTTGATGTTAGATGGATTGTGGCTGAAAACAGAGAATACCAGAAAGACGTTTACCTGTGTTTTATTGACTATGCAAGGGCATTCCACTGTGTTGATCATAACATATTGTTGATAACATGGTGAAGAATGAGAATTCTGGAACACTTAATTGTGCTAATGAAAAACCTGTACTTAGACCAAGAAGCAGTCGTTTGAACAGAGCAAGCGGATACTGCGTGGTTTAAAGTCAAGAAAATATGCATCGAGGTTGCATCCGTTCCCCTTACTTATTCAATCTGTACGCTGAGCAAATAATTCAAGAAGCTGGACTATATGAAGAAGAACATGGCATCAGGATTGGAAGAAGACTCACTAACAACCTGCAATATGCAGATGACACAACCTTGCTTGCTGAAAATGAAGAGTACTTGAAGCACTTACTGATGAAGATCAAAGACTACAGCCTCCTGTATGGATTACACCTCAACATAAAGAAAACAAGAATCCTCACAACTGGACCAATAAGCAATATCATGATAAACAGAGGAAATAGTCGAATTGTCAAGGATTTCATTTTACTTGGATCCACAATCAATGCCCATGGAAGCAGGAGTCAAGAAATCAAATGACACATTGCATTGGGGAATTCTGCTGCAAAAGACCTCTTTAAAGTGTTAAACAGTAAAGATATCACTTTAAGGACTTAGGTAGACCTGACCCAAGCCATACTGTTTTCAATCACCTCATATGTATGTGAAAGCTGGACAATGAATAAGGAAGACAAAGAAGAACTGAAGCATTTGAACTGTGGTGTTGATGAAGAATATTGAATATACCATGGACTGCCAAAAGAACTAACAAATCTGTCTTGGAAGAAGTACAGCCAGAATGCTCCTTAGAAGCAAGGATGGCAAGACTTTGTTTCATATATTTTGGACATGTATCAGGAGGGACCAGTCCTTGGAGAAGGACATCATGCTTGGTAAAGTAGAGGGTTGGCGAAAAAGGGGAAGATCCTCAACGAGATGGATTGACATAGTGGCTGCAACAATGGGCTCAAGCATAACAATGGGCTCAAGCATAACAACGATTGTGAGGATGGCACAGGACTGGGCAGTGTTTCATTCTGTTGTACATAGGGTCGTTATGAATTGGAACTGACTGGACAGCACCTAACAACAACTTGTAAATAGCATCTTGGTGGATCACTTTTTTTTTTTTAATTGATTCTGCCACTTTTTGCCTTTTGATTAGAACATTTAGTCCATTTACAGTCACTGTAATTACCGATAAGAAGTGGCTTACTTCTGCCATTTTGCTATTTGTTTTTGTTGAGACTTAGGCCATCTTTAACTTTATCCTTTACTATTGCTTACTTTTGTGTTTTGTTGGTTTATTGTAGTTAGCCTATTGGTTCTCTTCTTCTTTCCTTTTGTGTGTGTTTTAATATATTTTCTTAGTGGTTACCATGAACTTTACACTTAACAGCTTATATTTATAACATTCTAGGGTAAGTTGGTACCAGCTTAACTTCATGAACATACAAGACATTTTATATCTCAACCATTTCTCCCTTCCCCCTTAGTTGTTGTTATCACTAATTACATCTTTATATTTATTGTGCCCTGTAATGTAATTCTATCCTGGTTTTTTATATGAAACTTGACCAAACCCATTGCTGTCGAATCCATTCTGACTCATAGTGATCCTATAGGACAGAGTAGAACTCCCCCATAGGGTTTTCAAGGAGCAGCTGGTGGATTCTAACAGCTGACTTTTCGGTTAGCCACTGAGTTCTTAACCACTGCGTCAGTTATCAAGCATGAATATCTTATTTCTAGTCCTTATACTTGTCCATGCATTTCTGTTTATTAGGGATCTTTCCTTTTATATATAGCTTTGAGTTACTTTCTAGTGTCTTTACCCTTCCATCTACAGAACTTCCATTAATATTTTTTTGTATGGCCCATCGGGTAGATATGAACTCTCTCAGCTTGTTTGTCTGGGAATGTTTAATTTCACCATCATTCTTGAAGGATACGTTCGCTGGGTATAGTCTTCTTGGTTGATAGCTTTTTTTTTTTTTTTTTTCTTTCAGCACTTTTAAATATGTTATTCCATTGCCTTCTGGACTCCAATGTTTCTGAGAAGAAATTGGCACTTAATCTTATTGTGGACCCTTTGTATGTGCCTGTTTGCTTCTTTCTCACTGCTTTCAGGATTCTCTCTATACCTTTATTTTTTGAGAGCTTAACTATGATATGTCTTGGTGTAGATCTCTTTTGGTTTATCCTGCTTGGGGTTCTTTGAGATTCTTGGATTTGCAGATTCATGTCCTTTGTTAGTTTGGAGAAATTTTCTGTCATTATGTCCTTTTCTCTCTTTCATCTTTTTCTGGAATTTCCGTGATGTGTATATTAGGTCTCTTATTGTTGTCCCATAATTCCATTAAACTGTGCTCAGCCTCTTGATCCTCTGTTCTTGTTGCTCTTCAACATCTGTAATTTCAACTATTTTATCCTGTAATTTGCTGATTCTTTCTTCTGTCTCATTAAATCTCTTGGTAAGTCCTTTAATTGTGTTTCGTTCATTTTCCCTTTCAGTTGCAATATCTACTTTTTTTAGATCCTCATTTTCTTGGTGCATTGTTTTCCTTATTTCTTTTATCTCTTTGTCTATGTTTTCCCTTATTCCTTTAATTATGTTTAATGTTGTATTATATTCTTCCCTTTTTTCAGTATTCAATCATCCCTAGATGTGCATGTGCTTTCACTTCCTTTTCATGTTCATTTGAATGCACCATTATTTCTCTGTTCTTTGTATGTTTTGTGATTTTTTTGTTGGGGCACTGGAATTTTTGAGCATGTTAACTTTCTCCGTTCTCCCCAGTATTTGCTGTCTTTACCTATATGTCTTAGTCATCTAGCGCTGCTCTAACAGAAATACCACAAGTGGATGGCTTTTAACAAGAGAAATTTATTCTCTCACAGTCCAGTAGGCCAAAAGTCCAAATTCAGGGCATCAGCTCCAGAAGAAGGCTTTCTCTCTCTGTCGGCTCTGGAGAAAGGTCTGTGTCATCAATCTTCCCTTGGTCTGGAAGGTCCTTGTGATGCATCAGTCTTCCCTTGGTCTGGAAGCATCTCAGCACAAGAACCTCAGGTCGAAAGGATGTGCTCTGCTCCTGACACTGCTTTCTTGGGGGGTGTGAGGTTCCCATGAGTCTCTGCTCGCTTCTCTCTTTTATATATCAAAAGAGAGTGGATTAAGACACTATCTAATCTTGTAAACCTCATCAGCATAACCTCATCACAGTGATAGAATTTACAACACATAAGGAGATCACATATAACCTCATCATAGTGATAGAGCTTACAACACATAAGGAAATCACATCAGGTTACACAATCATACAATACTGGGAACCATGACCCAGCCAAGTTGACAGATATTTTTGGGGGACACAATTCAATCCAGGACACCATACTACTTTCTGCAGGAAACTCTTGGGTGGGCAGAGCCTTCAGCCTTTGCTTATCATTTTGTCTCCCTCTCTGTGATGATGTTATAGATTGAATTATGTCCCCCAGAAATGTGTGTCAACTTGGCTAGGCCATAATTCTTGGTATTGTGTGATTATCTACCATTTTGTCATCTGATGTGATTTTCCTATGTGTTGTAAATCCTACCTCTATAATGTTAATAAGCCAGGATTAGAGGCAGTTATGTTAATGAGGCAGGACTCAATCTACAAGGTTAGGTTGAGTCTTAAGTCAATGTCTTTTGAGATATAAAAGAGAGAAGAGAGCAGAGAGATGTGGGGATCTCATACCACCAAGAAAGCAGCACCAGGAGCAGAGCGTGTCCTTTGGGCCCAGGGTTCCTGCACAGGAGATTGATGACAAGGACCTTCCCCCTGAGCCAACAAAGAGAGAAAGACTTCCCCTGGAGCCAGCACCCTGAAATTGGACTTTTAGCCTCCTAGACTATGACAGAATAAATTTCTCTTTGTTAAAGCCATCCACGTGTGGTATTTCTGTTATAGCATCACTAGATAACTAAGACAGATGGCTCCTTCTGACTACCTGGTTTAAATAGGATTCAAAAGTTCCAGATCTCAGTCTTCAACTTTCGTTGTCTACCAAACACCAGAGAGCATGCTGTGGTCAGTCTGTCCACCAGTAGGCAACGCCGCTCTGGTGAGATATCATGTACTAATTAATCTGTCCAACAGGAGGTACAGTCTCCTCTTTCTAGCTATTGCTCCTACCTTACTCTGTTTCTGCAATCATGTTTTTAGTCGGAAAACCCACACCCAATGAGCCCCCTTTGAGGTTGGATGTTGCCCCCCAGTTTTGCCTGAGGCTTCCTTTCCTGCTCTGTGAGAGCTGCTTATATCTAAGTTGACATTCGGGGAAGCACGAGCAGACTTTCCTCCGTTTCAGGAGGAGGAGGGGCTGGTACTCCTCAGAAAGACCTCTGAGAGATCTGTGTTGTTGGTTTCAGAGCTCCAGTGGTCCTGTGGTGGTTTAGGGTGTAGTCTCCACTTAGGTGACTCACCTCCTGATTCCACTGTAGGGAACCTTCTGTAGGAGTTCGTATCAGTCCAACAGCCAACAGTTACTAGTTAGTGGAGGGGTTGTCACACTTGGAACATACCCCTGGGGAGGTCTGCCTTTTTGCTATCAGAGCTCTTCCTGTAGTATGTTGGCTGTGGGTGTAGCCTCCACTAGCAATGCCTGCTTTCTAACACACAGCAACCTCAGTCAGCAGTCCTCAGGACCAACTGGAAGGGGAGTAGACAGACCCAAACTGATCCTCAGGAGGATCTGTCCTCTTGGTGTCAGAGACTGGATCTATGGGTTGCACAGGGAGGCAGGTAGAGTGCTGGCTATGGGAGCAGACTTCACTTCAGGGACCTTCTGTAGCAGTTTGTAACAGCCTGGCAACCAACAATTACCGGGTGAGGGACAGGGTGTCACGCTCTGGTCAGATCCCCAGGCAAGTCTGCTTTATTGCACTCAGAGTTCCCTCAGTAGGTTGTTGTCTGTGAGTGCAGCCTCAACTCAAGACTCCTGCTTCCTAACACACAGCGGCCTCAGTCAGCAGTCCTCAGTGCCAACTGCAAGTGGGGGCAGACTAACCCTAACTGACACCCAGGGAAGTTTGTCCTGTTGGTTTCAGAGATAAGAGCTATGGGGTGCACAGGAGGCAGGTAGAGTGCTGATTATGGGATGAGACTCCACTGCAGGAGCCTTCTGCAGCAAGTCACAGCCAGTTTGCAGGTGACAGTGTCTGAGTGGTGGTGGGATTGTCATGCTCAAATCGATCCCCAGGGAGGTCTGCCTTGTTGCTATCAGAGTCCACCCTATAGCATGTTGGCTATGGGTGTAGCCTCCGCTAAAAATGCCTGTTTCTTAGCACACACCAACCTCAGTTATTAGTCCTCAGCACTGACTTAAAAGGAGAGCTTACAGACTTGAACTGACTCCCTGGGAGGTCTGTCCTGTTGATTTCAGAGGTCTTAGCTATGGAGTTCACAGGGAAGCTGGTAGAGTGCTTACTAAGGGAGCAGTCTCCACTGCACAGACCTTCTGTAGCAATTCACAGTTGGCTTGCAGCCAACAGTGACTGGGTAGGGGTAATGCTTCACGTTCCAAACAGACCCCCAGGGAGATCTGCCTTGTTGATTTTACAGCAGAAACTTGGGAACTGTCTCTTTGTAAAGGCAGGCGCTGTCGTCGTTAGGGAAGCAGACTTCTTTTTGTGGCCACTTCTCTAGTTCACAGTGCTGGTGTCCCGCATGGCTGGCCGGAGGGGCAGGGATGGTGGGAGATGGGATTTTCCTACCATATGTGACTTACTGTTGATTTGTTGATTCTTGCTTGTTTGCAGTCCCCTGCTGCTTCTCTCTGCTCCCCAGTAAGAGTCTCTCAAAGCCAAGCACCTTGTCCTTGTTGTATTTGTGGGGGAGGGTCAGAACAATGGTCTGTTTATGCTGTTTATCCTCCACCAATAAGGTCAAGATGAAGCCTAAGGTCATAGAAAAATGTAGGTAATATACTGTGGAGAATAAAATGCTTACAAAATAATAGATAAGTGTATACATAGAATATGTATGTGTTTAATCCTTTCCCAAATTAGAAAGTGTGTGTATATGTGTATGTATATAGGAGAAAATTCACCAAAATGATAATAATCTTTACCTCTTTGTAGTAGAATTGTGAATGATTTTTAAAACTTTCTTCTTACAAACCTATTTTTAAAGTCCAGGTTATAAATTTTTATTTCTAAAGTTTCTAGCTTGATTTATTCTCATAATCATTGCTTTTATTTTAAAACTATCTGTTTTTATTTCACAGATAAGACATTTAAAAATATTTATTTTAAAATCCTGGCCTGGTTGCCCTATTAATTTGATTTCCTCTGATTGACAGTTCTTGTTTCTCTGTCTCAGTCATCTGGTGCTGCTGTAACAGAAATACTACAAGTGGATCGCTTTAACAAACAGAAGTTTAATCTCTCACAGTCCAGTAGGCTACAAGTCCAAATTCAGGGTATCAGCTCCAGGGTATCTGTCTTCTCTGTTGGCTCTGGAGGAAGGTCCTTGTCATCAGTCATCCCTTGCTCTGGGAGCACCTCAGCACAGGAACCTCAGGTCCAAAGGATGTGCTCTGCTCCCAGCACTGCTTTCTTGGTGGTATGAGGTCCTCATGTCTCTCTGCCTGCTTCTCTCTTTTATATCTCAAAAGAGATTGACTTAAGACACTATCTAGTAGACATCATCCATGTAATTGCCACTAATTCATCTTATTATATCACAGTGATAGCATTTGCAGCACATACGGAAATCACATCAGATGATAAAATGGTAGACAATCATACTGGGAATCATGACCTAGTCAAGTTGACAGATATTTTGGGGGGACACAATTCAATCCATGACAGTTTCTCTCTCCTAAAGTATTGGTACCCTTAAACGTGATTTTTTTCCACTTGGGATTGGCCTAAGGTCCAGAGTCCCTGTATAATTGCCTGCCACCTCATTGGAAAGCCTGCTGGGGGAAGGAAGGGTAAGAGCTGCCACCACTGGTCTCATTTTTTCGGAGAAAGTTGAGAAGGAGAGGTTGCACCACTGGGCTGGGTCTTGCAAAATCCGTTTTCTGGGATTACCATGCCCTGTTCCTCTCCTTTGTTGACAGCCACTGGGGCATTCTGTGAGCCTGGCTCCCATACTCTATTCCTGTCTGAGATTGGCACCCCTGTGATTGTGGCTTGGCTGACAGGAAATGGGAGATGAGAAGGGGTCATCCCACTGGGCTGCTCCTGTTGTGCTACTTCTCTAGCTAAACACCCTGTAGTGCACCAGGCTCCTCTGTTTCTGTATTTCGTGTTCTTTAAGCAGGAGCACTTTTGGTTCCTTTGACAGTGACCTCACCTTCTGGGGTCAGGGGACTTTGAGTGTACTATTGATCTTTCTGAGGCTCCTCACGTCACTGTAGTTCACCCAACCCATTTTGCTTCTGAATGTGGCTTTGTACTTAATACAAATTTTATATGATACACTTTCCTCCCTCCACGTGTCTGTCAGTTTGTCATACTGTGGAGGCTTGTGTGTTGCTGTGATGCAGGAAGCTATGCCACCAGTATTCAAATACGAGCAGGGTCATCCATGGCGGACAGGTTTCAGCTGAGCATCCAGACTAAGACAGACTAGGAAGAGGCACCCGGTGGTCTACTTATGAAAAGAATTAGTCAGTGAAAACCTTATGAATAACAGCAGAACATTGTCTGATAGAGCACTGGAAGATGAGCCCCCCCAGGTTGGAAGGCTCTCAAAAGACAACTGGGGAAGAGCTGACTCCTCAAAATAGAGTTGACTTTAATGACGTGGATGGAGTCAAGCTTTTGGGACCTTCATTTGCTGATGTGGCATGACTCAAAATGAGAAAAAAACAGCTGCAAACATCCATTAATAATCGGAAGGTGGAACATACGAAGTATGAATCTAGGAAAATTGGAAATCATCAAAAATGAAATGGAATGCATAAACACCGATATCCTAGGCATTAGTGAGCTGAAATGGACTGGTATTGGCCGTTTTGAATCGGACAACCATATGGTCTACTATGCCGGGAATGACAACTTGAAGAGGAATGGCGTTGCATTCATTGTCAAAAAGAACATTTTAAGATCTATCCTGAAGTACAACGCTGTCAGTGATAGGATAATATCCATACGCCTACAAGGAAGACCAGTTAATATGACTATTACTCAAGTGTACACACCAACCACTAGGGCCAAAGATGTAGAAATTGAAGATTTTTACCAACTTCTTCAGTCTGAAATTGATCGAACATGCAATCAGGATGCATTAATAATTACTGATGATTGGAATGCAAATGTTGGAAACAAAGAAAAAGGATTAGTAGTTGGAAAACATGGCCTTGGTGATAGAAATGATGTCAGAGATTGCATGATAGAATTTTGCCAGACTAACGACTTCTTCATTGCAAATACCTTTTTTCACCAGCATGAACGGTGATTATACACATGGACCTCACCAAATGGAATACACGGAATCAAATCGACTACATCTGTGGAAAGAGATGTTGGAAAAGCTCAACATCATCAGTCAGAACAAGGCCAGGGGCTGACTGTGGAACAGACCATCAGTTGCTCATATGCAAGTTCAAGTTGAAACTGAAGAAAATTAGAACAAGTCCATGAGAGCCAAAGTACGACTTTGAGTATATCCTACCTGAATTTAGAGACCATCTTAAGAATAAATTTGACCGGTTGAACACTAATGACTGAAGACCAGACAGGTTGTGGAATGACATCAAGGACATCATACATGAAGAAAGCAAGAGGTCATTAGAAAGACAGGAAAGAAAGAAAAGACCAAAATGGATGTCAGAAGAGACTCTGAAACTTGCTCTTGAACGTCGAGTAGCTAAAGCAAAAGGAAGAAATGATGAAGTAAAAGAACTAAACAGAAGATTTCAAAGGGTGGCTCCAGAAGACATAGTAAAGTATTATAATGACATGTGCAAAGAATTGGAGATAGAAAACCAAAAGGGAAACACTCGGCATTCCTCAGGCTGAAAGAACTGAAGAAAAAATTCAAGCCTTGAGTTGCAATAGTGAAGGATTCTATGGAGAAAATATTAACCGATGCAGGAAGCATCAAAAGAAGATGGAAGGAATACACAGAGTCGTTAGACCAAAAAGAATTGGTCGACATTCAGCCATTTCAAGGGGTAGTATATGATCAGGAACCGATGGCACTGAAGGAAGAAGTCCAAGCTGCACTGAAGGCATTGGTGAAAAACAAGGCTCCAGGAATTGACAGAATATCAATTGAGATGTTTCAACAAACAGATGCAGCACTGGAAGTGCTCACTCGTCCATGCCAAGAAATCTGGAAGACAGCTACCTGGCCAACCGACTGGAAGAGATCCATACTTACATCTATTCCTAAGAAAGGTGATCCAACTGAATGTGGAAATTATCCAACAGTATCACTAATATCACTCACAAGTAAAATTTTGCTGAAGTTTATTCAAAAGCAGCTGCAGCTCTATGTCGACAGGGAACTGCCAGAAATTCAGGCCAGATTCAGAAAAGGACGTGGAACCAGGGATATCACTGCTGATGTCAGATGGATCCTGGCTGAAAGCAGAGAATACCAGAAAGATGTTTACCTGTGTTGTATTGACTATGCAAAGGCATTCGATTGTGTGGATTATAACAAATTATGGATAACATCGAGAAGAACGGAAATTCCAGAACACTTAATTATGCTCATGAGGAATCTGTACACAGGTCAAGAGGCAGTTGTTTGGACAGAACAATGGGATACTGTGTGGTTTAAAGTCAGAAAAGATGTGTGTCAGGGTTGGATCCTTTCACCATATATATTCAGTCTGTATGCTGAGCAAATAATCCGAGAAGCTGCACTAAATGAAGAAGAAAGGGGCATCAGGATTGGAGGAAGACTCATTAACAACCTGAGTTATGCCGATGACACAACTTTGCTTGCTAAAAGTAACGAGGACTTGAAGCACTTACTGGTGAAGATCAAAGACCACAGTCTTCATATAGATTACACCTCAACATAAAGAAAACAAAGATCCTCACAACTGGACCAATAGGTAACATCATGATAAACGGAGAAAAGACTGAAGTTGTCAAGGATTTCATTTTACTTGGATCCACAATCAACACCCATGGAAGCAGTAGTTAGGAAATCAAAAGATGCATTCCATCGGGCAAATCTGCTGCAAAAGACCTCTTAAAAAGTGTTGAAAAGCAAAGATGTCACCTTGAAGACTAAGGTGCGCCTGACCCAAGCCATGGTATTTTCAATCTCATCATATGCATGCAAAAGCTGGACAATGAATAAGGAAGACTGAAGAAGAATTGAAGCCTTTGAATTGTGGTGTTGGCGAAGAATATTGAATATAACATGGACTGCCAAAAGAATGAACAATCTGTCTTGGAAGAAGTACAAACAGAAAGCTGCTTAGAAGGAAGGATGGTGAGACTACGTCTTACATACTTTGGCCATGTTTTCAGGAGGGATCAGTCCCTGGAGAAGGACATCATTCTTGGTAAAGTACAGGGTCAGTGAAAAAGAGGAAGACCCTCAACGAGATGGATTGACACAGTGGCTGCAACAATGGGCTCAAGCATAACAATGATTGTGAGCATGGTGCAGAACCGAGCAGTGCTTCGTTCTGTGGTGCATAGGGTCACTGTGAGTCGGAACTGACTTGATGGCACCTAACAACAACAGAAACACTTTCCTAAGGATTTAGTGGTGGGTGGGGTGTGCAGCTGTGCTCAGTCGGCTCTCTTGAACAATTCTGTAAAGCACAAAGTTAATAATTTTTCCATAAAGAGTTTAATGACAACATCCCCATAGTGGCTTTGTTAACTTCTAAGGGATGGAGGCAGGAAAGTTGGGGTTATTCAGGTGCTGCTTTTGCCCGAATAAGACTTCTCACAGAAACCCCATCACCTCACCACTACCTGTGCCATCCTCTGTAGCACTGGCCCTTCTGCCTCCCTCCCATCTTGGTCTGGCCACATCCAGCCATGGCAGCCCTTGGCCACAGCACAGTGAATGCCAGGCCTGGTTGTGAGCGGCTAGTCTGTGCCCACCATCTCCGTCCCCCTGCTCCTCAACTTGGGCCCTCACTCTAACAAAGGGTTGTGGCCTGGCTTTGCCCACTGTCCATTGCTGAGGCCACTGAGATCCCCACAGTTCCTCACCCCAGGGCTTTCTGAAACAAAGAGAATTATCGGGAGGGGCAAAGAAGAAGCAGTTCTAGCTCCTAAGTGCAGGCCAGCTGGTGGTAGGTAGAGTGGGGGCCTTCTGAAGCCATCCAGCAGCCTGGGCCTGGTGACAGAGCCACGCGCTTTCTAAGTTCCTCTCTTTGGGATTCTCTTCATCCTCCTGGACCTCATGGGAGTTGGCAGTGGCTTAATTAATGTTTATAAATCACTGTTGAACTCCTTAGATGAAAAGTTCTACATAAGTAAAAAGCATTCCCAGTTTGACATAATAATGGGCAGACTGTAGTGGAGATAAACTTTATTTTAGAAAAAAAAAAAATTTAGTCTTTTTGTCCAGGACTTACGTATTGAAAATCAATTGTTTGGAGACACAAAGAGCTGGCCTAGGAAGCCTAGTTGTCCCTCTCCATCTGAGCTGCTTTTCTGCCATTCCTGCCCCGTGACTACTGAGGAGCTTGCACTGCCTGTCTGCCCACAGCAGAAACAAATGTCACTGGGTGCTATTCCCTGGTCATGCAGACCTGACTTGGGGAGCCTTACTAATTACCTCCACCCTAGCCATCTGCCAGCTCCATCCCAGGCCCTTGGCCTTTTCCCTTTTTGCAAAACTTGGACAAGTCAGAGAAAAAAACCCAAACAGGTGAGTCAATTTAGTAAATAACAGGCTATTGCCATAGGGAGAGGGCCCAGATCCAAGAGTCCCACAGGGAGGTTCCGTCAGCCTTGGACTTTCCAAGGGAGGAGCAGCAGGTCACAGTGGGGTTTATAGTGGGGCGGGGGTGGTGTTGCAATCAAGGGAAGGCTCCGTCTGCCTGTCAGCTGGACAGGAAATGTATATCTCTGTGCCTAGCGCATCTCAGAGGAACACAGTTCTAACTTCAGCTAATCATTCATAAGACAACAATGGAGAAGTTGGAGGGTGTGTGCCTGGCTTGGTTATAGGTATACAGGGGGCCATGTGCACGTCTCATGGAAGTCACTAGGAGAATGAACAGCCAGTCCTATCCAAGCCGTACAGGGAAAGGTGTTCTATGCAGTAGACCATTCTTGCAACACAAAAGCATGAGGGGATTTCAGGAAACAAAGGCTGGAAGATTTGTTAACTGTTGTCTTAAGCTGGGTTCTCTAGAGAAACAAAACCAGTAAAGTGTATAAAGATATATCTAGAGAGAGGTTTATATGAAGGAAATGGCTCATGCAGTTGTAAACGCTGTTAAGTCCAAATCCATGGGTCAGGCTGGAGGCGTCTCCTGACTCAGATAGCTGCAGGGGCTGGTGAACCCAACATCGGCAAGTCAAACAGCAAGCCTCTGGCTCGCAGGCTGTGGAGACTGATGAATACCAAGATTGTCAAGCAAGATGGCAGGTAAGCTGCTAGCTCAAGTCCCAAGAACCAGAGGTCAGACAAACAGGAGCCAGCTGCAGGATTCAGAGTGAGCCAAAGCCCACGAGCCTTGCAGAAAGTTCACCTATATTGGATGCAGGCCACACTCCTAAGGAAACTCCCTTTCAACTGATTGGCTACTCACAGCAGATCCCATCATGGCGGTGATCACATTCTATCAGATCTTATCATGGAAGTGATTACATCATTATATAACTGGCAAACTACATAACTGCCAAACCACTGAGAATTATGGCCCAGTCAAGTTGACACACAAACTTAATGATCACAACTGTCACAGTTTTCAAGGAAGACAGGGCTCATGTAAAATTCTACATTGTTGAACGAGCAATAACTTCATGACTATAAATTCTGGACTATGACTAGAAGAATCAGCACCAAGCTGCTTCCAACTTCCCCATTATTTCTGACACCAGCCATCCCATGGCACTCTCCTTCTACTGGGTTTGATAATTCATTGCAACATCAACAAAACTCACAGAAACACCTTATTTGTGATAACAACTTTAAAATAACAGAGAAGGATATAAACCAGGAAAGATACAAGTGAAGAAATCCTAGCTACAAATACAGGGGTTCCCTCCATCCCCTCAGGATACCAGCTGTAAGCTCAGAGGTTGCCAGACCCCCTCACTTCTAACCTGCTGGTTCCCACTACTCCTTTGGGCTCAATAATTTACTGGAACAACTCAGAACTCAAAAAAGCACTACAGTTATAACTAAAGATTTATTATGGCAAAAAAGAAAAAGGCACAAATGAAGACATGCAAAGGGCCAGGTCTGGGAGGGCTCCCAACACAGAGCTTCCATGTCCCAAAAGGGATGTGCTGCCCCCCACATGTATGGGTGTCTTTCATCAACCAAGAAGCCCATGGTGCTTCCATGGCCAGAGCCTTTAATTGGGGTCTGATTACATAAAACAGACACCAGCCCCTCTCCCCTGAAGTTGGTGAATATCATGAGATGATCACAGTCTATCATAAGGTAGGTCTTTCTGACCTGGCCAGCCTTCACCCCAGAGTAACTTCATCATCTCACTGACATAATCTGTTAGTTAAGTATTATCTAAAGTCCTTATCTAAAACACTAAATTCCAAAGATTTTTACAGATTATCTCTTAGGAATCAATGACAAAGACCAAATTCTTTGAGTAAAGTTAATGCAAACCCCCACAACAACACACCCACTGAAGACCCATCTGGACGAGAATTTAGGGATCAGGTTCTGAGAGCCACAGCGAGTTGTGCCTTGGGACGTTCTAGATGTACCTCATAGGACCATGTGCAAGAGGTCCAAGTGTGTGTAAAAGTGGCTGAGGGGGGTGCCCCTCCACTTGTGATGGGGCATGCAGCACTCAGGACACCCACATGCCCTTCGGTGTTCTGCCTGACCTTGGCTGCAATCCCACTCAGCTCAGACAGCTCATGCTGTCTTAAAAAAAATAAAATGTTTCAAAAGAATTCTTTTTACAAGAGTGTTACATTGCAGTCAGTTTTTTAATCCCTGAGTATTTAACACAGCAGGCATTGAGGGGTGCTCAGTCATCTAGCGCTGCTATAACAGAAATACCACAGGTGGATGGTTTCAACAAAGGGAAGTTTATTCTCTCACAGTTCAGTAGGCTAGAAGTCCGAATTCAAGGTGCTGGCTCCAGGGGAAGTTCCCCTCTCTCTATTGGCTCTGGAGGAAGGTCCCTGTCATCAGTCTTCCCCTGTTCTGGGAGAATCTCAATGCAGGAACCTCAGGTTTAAATGATGTGCCCTGCTCCCGGAACTGCTTTCTTGGTGGTATAAGGTCCCCAACTCTCTGCTTGCTTCCCCTTCCTTTTATCTCTTTTAAGATAAAAGGTGGTGCAGGCCACACCCCAGGGAAACTCCCTTTACACTGGATCAGGGATGTGACCTGGGTAAGGGTGGTGTTACAATCCCATCCTAATCCTCTTTAACATAAAATTAAAATCACAAAATGGAGGACAACCACACGATACTGGGAATCATGGCCTAGCCAAATTGATACATACATTTTGGGGGGGGACATAATTCAATCCATGACATTCCACCCTTTGGCCCCCCAAAAATCACATCCTCGTAACATGCAAAACATATTCATCCCATCATATCATAGCAAAAGTCTAACTCCAAGTCCAAAATTCAAAAATTCCTCATCATTTGCGAAATCTAGAAAACAAGTTATCTGCTTCCAAAGGTACAATGGCAGAACAAGCACAAGCTAGACATTTCCATTACAGATGGGAGAAACTGGAGGAGAAGAAGGAATAATAGTACGAAGCACGTCAACAGAACACATTACATTAGCCCTCAAGCCTTGAAAATAATTCTATGTTCTCTGAGACCATTCACACAATAGTCCTGCCCTCCAGACAGGAGGTATTGGCCACATTCTGCGAATTCTGAGTGGAGGCTCCTTGGCCCTGGGCTTCAGCTCCACCTTCCAGGCCCACTGTGATGGCAAATTTGCTCCCTCGGCTTTAGGCGCACCATTCTCCTAGTCCATCTGAGTGGCAACTCCACCCTTAGAAACACCAGAGGCCATGGCTCCCCCCTTTGAAACCCCAGAGGTCTGTGGCCATACCTTTTGAGACTGAGATAGCTCAGCTTCCTGTGTTCCTTGGCCTCTCGGCCCTCAGGCCTCATGCCCACATCTGTCCTGCTTGGGAAAGTGTTCCAAAGCTCAGTAACTCCACTGATAAGTGCCTGGAGGCACCCCACTTTGCCAGGAAGCCTCGAATACACAGGTACTCAGTTCTCTGGCTCCGTGGGTAGGCTCCAGTGCTGTCTGGTGCTGGTCTCCTGGTTCTGTCGCTGCCGCTGCCAGTCTTCTATGCATTCACAGTTTCAAAACTGCTTTCACATTTTAGGTATCTGTTAAAGCAGCACCCCACTCTCAGTACCAAATTCTGTCTCAGTCATCTGGTGCTGCTATAACAGAAATACCACAAGTGGATGGCTTCAACAAAGGGAAGATTATTCTCTCATAGTCCAGTAGGCTAGAAGACCGAATTCAGGGCACCAGCTCCAGGGGAAGGCCCCCTCTCTCTGTCGGCTCTAGAGAAAGGTCCCTGTCATCAGTCTTCTCCTGTTCTGGGATCATCTCAGCGCAGGAACCAAAGGATGTGCTCTGCTCCCAGTGTTGCTTTCTTGGTGGTATAAGGTCCCCAACTCTCTGCTTGCTTCCCCTTCCTTTTATCTCTTTCAAGAGATAAAAGGTGGTGCAGGCCACACCGTAGGGAAACTCCCTTTACGTTGGCTCAGGGATGTGATTTTAGTAAAGGTGTTATACAATCCCACCCTAATCCTTTTTAACATAAAATTAAAATCACAAAATGGAGGACAACCACACAGTACTGGGAATCATGGCCTAGCCAAATTGATACACACATTTTTGGGTGGACATAGTTCGAACCATGACAAGGAGTCTAAACTCAGTCTCTCCACCTGTAAAATGGACAGGCTGGACTACAGCCAGGCCCCAGAGGGTTGGAGGTTGTCTTAGGTTGGGTTCTCAAGAGAAGCAAAACCAGTGAGGCACGTACACACACACATGCACACGTGCACACACACACACATATATAGAGACAGAGATTTATCAAAAGGAAATGGCTCACATGGTTGTAGAGGCTGGCAAGTCCCAAGTCCATGGGTCAGGTATCAGGCTGGAGGCTTCTCCTGACTAACGTAGCTGCAGGGGCTGTTGAACCCAAGATCAGCAGGTCAGACAGCAGGCCACTAACTCATGAGCTGTGGAGGCTGATGAATCCAACATCAACAGGTAAGATGGCAGGCCGCTGGCTCGCAGGCTGTGGAGGCTGATGAATCTCAAGATCAACAGGCAATACAGCAGGCTGCTGGCTCAAGACTCAGGAATAGGAGGTAAGATGATGACAAGCCAGATGCAAGATCCAGAGAAAGAAAGAAAGAAAGCTTTGCCAGAATGTCCTCATATACACTGGATGCAGGCCACACCCATGAAGAAACTCCCCTTACAACTAACTGCCTGATCATATCAAATCATATATGGAAGATGACTATATCATTACATAACTGCCAAATAATATTACATAACTGCCAAACTGCATCATTACATAACCATAACTGCAAAACTACATCCTTTCGTAACTGCCAAATCACTGAGAATCATGGCCCAGCCAAGCTGATACACAACCTAATCATCACAGTTCACTCCTTGCCAACTTGGCACCTGTACACATCTCCTTAAACCACATACAATCTCTAAATAAAGACAATTACAAAGTCATACTTGTGCCAAACATGGTATAACTAACATGCATACAACCAAAAACACAATAGTCCTGTTTACATCTTATATAAGTGAAGAAAACAAAAATATTTAATGCACACACACAAGGAAGAAATACTCATAATGATTACAGTCCTCATTTCTGCATCTGGTCATGTGGTCATAACTGGTATTTAGAACTACTTTCTTCCACCACCCATTCTGTGTTCCCTTTACCCTCTGCAAGCACCTCAGCTGGTCGTGGTTCTTTGACTAGTGGGGTGACCCAAACCTTCATTCCTAAAGAGTCTGGGCCATTTGTAGTCATGTCGAAATTGGGTTGCTGTAGTTTTCTATTGACTTTAATGACAGGGCATGGTAGTACCAAGAGACACTTTAAAGTATCTCCTGTATTCCAGATATACTCATTTTTACCTCTATTATGCAACATCATTCTGATCTCCCCTGGGAAATCAGGGTAAATAACACCAGCCAATATGGTAACTCCCTCCTTTGCCTGTTGATCCAGAGGCATGAGGAACCCAAAGTCGTCCGGTGGCATTCTTAATTTCCAGTTAAATAGAATATGTGTTGTGTCTCCAAGTGAGAGCATTCCACCCTTTGGAACTAAGACCTCTAGACCTGAAGAGTACAGGGTCGTGGGGACGGGAAGCAAAAATTTTGCAATGGGGTGACTAGGGGTAATAATGAGTGATGCCACTCCATTTCCACTCCTTGATTCCTGGACCCGTGAATCCTGGCTATGGGAGAAACAGCACCATATATTGGCCCCTGGTTTAAAGCATATACAGCCTCCTGGAGAACATTGCCCCAATGCTGCAAGGTATTCCCACCTAGCAAGCACCATAATTGTGTCTTTAGAAGGTGATTTCATGGTTCTGTCAAGTCAGCTACTTCAGGATGGTGGGAAACATGGTAAGATCAGTGAATTCCACAAGCATGAGCCCATTGCCACACTTTATTTGCTTTGAAGTGAGTCCCCTGATCTGAGGCAATGCTATGTGGGCTACCGTGACGATGGATAAGGCATTCTGTGAATCCATGCATGGTAGTTTTGGCAGAGGCATTGTGTGCAGGGAAGGGGAAAGGCAAATCCTTATCCAGAGTAAGTGTCTAACCCAGTAAGAACAAAACACTGCCCTTTTGTTTTTTTTTTGGCTTTAACAAAGAGAAATTTATTTCTTCACAGTAAGGTAGGCTGAAAGTTCAAATTCAGGGTGTCAGCTTCGGGGGAAGGCTTTCTCTCTCTCTTGGCCTTCTCATCGATGTTCCCCCGGACTTGGAGCTTCTCGGCGCAGGGACCCCGGTCCAAAGGACCCGCTCTGCTCTCGGCACTGCTTTCTTGATGGTACGAGGTCCCCCTGTCTCTCTGCTCACTTCTCTCTTTTATATGTCAAGAGATTGTCTCAGAACACAATCCAGCCTCATAGATCCAGTCCTGCCTTACTAAAACAACTGCCACCCATCCTCCCTCATTAACATCAAGAGGCAGGATTTACAACACATAGGAAAATCACAAGTACCAGGAATCATGGTCCAGCCAAACTGATATACACATTTTTGGGGGGACAATTCAAACCACAACATTCTACCCTCTGGCCCCCCAAAAATCACATCCTTGCAACATGGAAAACATTTTTCACCCCATCATGTCATAGCAAAAGTCTTAACTCCAAGTCCAAAATCCAAAAATTCCTCTTCATCTGTGAAATCTAGAATACAAGTTATTTGCTTTCAAAGGTACAATGGCAGTACAGGCACAAGCAAGACATTTCCATTACAAATAGGAGAAACTAGAGGAAAAGAAGTGATAACAGGCACCAAGCCAAGTCAGCAGAACATGTTACATTAGCCCTCAAGGCTTTGAAAATAACCCTCTGTTCTCTCAGACAATTTACACAATAGCCCTGCCCTCCAGACTCTAAGTATTGACCACAGTCTCTGGATTTTGAGTGGAGGCCTCTCAGCCCTGGGCTTCAGCTCCGCCTTCCAGGCCCACTGGGACAGCAACTCTGCTCCCTTGGCTTTAGGCGCACCATTCTCCTAGGCCATCGGAGTGACAACACCACCCTTAGAAACACCAGAGGCTATGGCTCCACCCTTTGAAACCCCTGAGGTCATGGCCATACCTTTTGAGACCGAGGCAGCTTAGCTTCTTGTGTCCCTTGTCACTTCAGCTTCTGCTTCTGTTTCCTGTGGTCTCTTGGCCCTCGGGCCTCATGCCTGCACCTGCCCTGCTAGGGCAAGTGTTCCAAAGCTCTGTAGCTCCACCGGTAAGTGCCCGGAGGCACCCCACTCCACCAGGAAGCCTCCTGCACACAGGCACTCAGCTCTCTTGCTCTGTGGGTCGGCAAGCCTAACTCCACCGATAAGTGCCTGGAAGCACCCCACTCCGCCAGGAAGCCTCCCGCGCACAGGCACTCAGCTCTCTCGCTCCATGGGTCAGCTCCGGTGCTGTCTCTCACTGGTCTCCTGGTTCTGCTGCTCTTGGTTCTCTGCTGCTGCCGCTTCTCTGCTGCTGTAGGTTCTCTGCTGCTGCTGGTCCTCTGTCACTGCCGCATGTCTATCCATTCACAGTTTTAAAACCGCTTCCACGTTTTAGGTATCTGTTAGAGCAGCACCCCACTCTCTCGGTACCAAATTCTGTCTTAGTCATCTAGTGCTGCTATAACAGAAATACCACAAGTGGATGGCTTTAATGAAGGGAAGTTTATTTCCTCATAGTCAAAGTAGGCTAAAAGTCCAAATTCAGGGTGTCAGCTCCAGGGGAAGTCTTTCTCTCTCTGTCAGCCTTCTCATCAATGTTCCCCCGGACTAGGCGCTTCTCGGCACAGGGACCCTGGTCCAAAGGACGTACCCTGCTCCCGGCACTGCTTTGTTGATGGTATGAGGTACCCACACTGCCCTTTTTAATGATGGAATCAGTCTAATGTGATCTACCTGCCACCAGGTTGCTGGCTGATCACCTTGAGGAATAGTGCCATATCAGGGACTCAGTGTTGGTCTCTCCTGCTGGCATACTGGGCGTTCAGCAGGAGCTGTAGCCAAGTCGGCCATGGTGAGTGGAAGTCCATGTTTCTGAGCATAATCTCCATCCCTGCCACCACGACCACTTTATTCAGAGCCCATTGGGCAATGACAGGAGTGGCTGGGGAAAGAGGATGACTGATTTACACAGAATGCATCATCCTATCTACTTGATTGTTAAAATCCTCCTCTGCTGAGGTCACCTTTTGGTAAGCATTCACATGAGAAACAAATATCTTAACTTCTGTGGCCCATTCAATGAAGTCTATCCACATACCTCTTCCTCATACCTCCTTGTCGCCAATTTTCCAATCATTTTCCTTCCAAGTCCCTGACCATCTAGCCAAACCACTGCCCATGAATCAGTAACAATCACACATCTGGCCATTTCTCCTTCAAAGAAAAGTGAACAACCAGGTGCACTTCTTGATGTTCTGCCCATTGGAAGGATTTTCTTTCACCACTGTCCCTCAGGGAGGTCCCAAAAGAGGCTGCAGTGCTGCCACTATCCACTTTTGACTGATGCCTGCATATCATGCAGAACCATCTGTAAACCAGCCATGACTTTTCTCTTCCTCAGTTAACTTATTATAAGGAACTCCCCATGAGGCCAGAGGTGCAGACTGGGAAAGGTCAGATAATGTGACAGGAGTGGAGAATATGGGCATTTAGGCCACTTCCTCATGCAACTTACTTGCGCCTTCAGGTTCTGCTAGAGCGTGATCTCATATATACCACTTCCATTTAATAATGGAGTGCTGCTGTGCATGTCTGACTTTATGACTGTGTGGGTCAGCCAACAGTCAGTTCATAATGGGCAGATCAGGCCACATGGTAACTTGGTGGCCCATGGTTAATCATTCAGTCTCTACTAAGGCCCAGTAACAAGCCAAAAGCTGTTTCTCAAAAGGAGAGTAGTTATCTGCAGAGGATGGCAGGCTTTTTACTCCAAAATCCTAAGGGTCTGCACTGTGATTCACCAACAGGGGCTTGCCAAAGACTCCAAACAGCATCTCTATCTACCACTGACATTTCAAAATCCAATGGATCAGTCAAATCACATGGCCCAAGTGGAAGAGCAGCTTGCATGGCAGCCTGAACCTGTTGCGGAGCCTTCTCTTGTTCTGGGCCCCATTCAAACCTAGCAGCTTTTTGAAGTCACTTGATAAATAGGCTGGAGTAGCACACTCAAATGAGGGATATGTTATCTCCAAAATCCAAAGAGGCCCAGGAGGCATTTTGCCTTCTTCAGTTGTAGGAAGGGTGAGATGTAACAACTTATCCTTCACTTTAGAAGAAATATCTCAACATGCCCCACACCACCGGTCTCCTAGAAATTTTACTGAGGTGGAAGGTTCCTGAATTTTTGTTGGATTAATGTCCCACCCTGTAGCATACAAATGTCTTACCAATAAGTCTATAGTCATTGATAATTCTTCCTTAGTAGGTCCAATCAGCATAATATCATCAATTTAATGGAACAGTGTGATGTCTTGTGGAGGGGAAGGTGGTCAAGGTCCCTGTGGACTAAATTATGACATAGGGTTAGAGAGTTGCTATAACTCTGAGGTAGTACAGTGAAGGTGTATTGCTGGCCTTGCCAACCGAAGCCAAACTGCTTCTGGTGGTCCTTCAAAGCTGGAATCAAGAAGAAGGCATTGGCCAGATCAATAGTTACATACCAAGTATCAGGAGATGTATTCATTTGCCCAACCAATGAAATCATACCTGGAAGAGCATCTGCAATTGGAGTCACCACCTGGTTAAGTTTATGATAATCACTGTCATTCTCCAAGATCCATCTCTTTTTGCACAAGCCCCAATAGGCAAGTTGAATGGGGATGTGGTGGGAATCATCACCCCTTTATCCTTCAAGCCCTTGATGATGGTATTAATCTCTGTATTCCCTCCATGAATGTGGTATTGCTTTTTGCTTACTATTGTCCTGGGTAGGGGCCGTTTTAATGGCTTCCACTTAGATTTCCCTACCATAATAACCCTTACTCTACTTGTCAGGGATCCAATGTGGGGGTTCTGCCAGTCACTGAGTATACCTACTCCAATTACACATTCTGGAACTGGGGAAATCACTACAAGATGGGATTGGGGTTTCGCTACACCTGAGCTAAGATTCCATTAGTAACCTGACCTCCATACGTCCCCACTCTTACTGGTGGGTCACAGTGATGTTTTGGATCTCCTGGAATTAATGTCAGTTCAGAGCCAGTGTCCAGTAATCCCTGAAAAGTCTGATTATTTCCTTTTCCCCAATGAACAGTCACTCTTGTAAAAGGCTGTAGATCCCTTTGGGGAAGGCTGGGAGAAAAAGTATAAATTTTTTACTTAGGAATAAATCAAACAAGGATGTAAAAGACCTATACAAAAAAAAAAAAAAAAAACTACAAAACACTACTGCAAGAAACCAAAGGAGACCTACATAAATGGAAACACATACCATGCTCATGGATAGGTAGACTCAACATTGTAAAAATGTCAATTCTACACAAAGTAATCTACAAATACCATGCAATCCCAGTCCAAATACCAATAGCATTATTTAAAGAGATGGAAAAACTAATCATTAACTATATGGAAGGAAAGAGGCCCTGGTTAAGTAAAGCACTACTGAAGAAGAATAAAGCAGGAGGTCTTGAACTACCTAACCTCAGAACCTACTAATACAGCTACGGTAGTCAAAACAGGCTGGTACTGGTACAACAACAGACACATTGACCAATGGAACAGAACCAGGAGCCCAGATATAAATCCATCCACCTACGGTCACCTGATCTTTGACAAAGGCCCAGTCTTTCAAACAAACGATGCTGGCAAAACTGGATGTTCATCTGTAAAAAAAAAAAACAAAATAGGACCCATACTTCACACCACACACAAAAACTAATTCAAAATGGATAAAAACCTAAATGTAAAACAAAAACTATAAAGATCATGGAAGAAAAAATAGGGTCAACTCTAGAGGCCCTAATACACGGCATAAATCGGATACAAATCATAACTAACAACACACAAACACCAGAAGATAAGCTAGATAACTAGGATCTTCTAAAAATTAAACACATATGCTCATCAAAAGACTTCACCAGAAGAATAAAAAGAGAACCTACAACAAAAGAACCTTCACCAAAAGACTAAAAAGAGAAAAAAATTGGGCTATGATAAATCCAACAAAGGTCTAATCTCTAAAATCTATAGGAAAATCCAACACCTCTACAACAAAAAGACAAATAATCAATTAAAAAATTGGCAAAGGATATGAACAGACACTTCACCAAAGAAAACATTCAGGTGGCTAACAGACACATGAAGAAATGCTCATGATCACTAGGCATTAGAGAAATGCAAATGAAAACTGCAATAAGATATCATCTCACCCCAACATTACTGGCACTAACCAAAAAACCAGAAAATAACAAATGTTTGAGAGGCTGCGGGGAGATTGGAACTCTTATGCACTGCTGGTGGGAATGCAAAATGGTGCAACCATTTTGGAAAATGATATGGTGCTTCCTTAAAAAACTAGAAATAGAAATACCACACTATCCAGCGATATCACTTGTCTTAGTCATCTAGTGCTGCTATAACAGAAATACCACAAGTGGATAGCTTTAACAAAGAAATTTATTTCTTTGGTAAAGTAGGCTAAAAGCAAATTCAGGGCGTCAGCTCCAGGGGAAGTCTCTCTCTCTGTCAGCCTTCTCATCAATATTCCCCCGGACTAAGAGCTTCTCCGCCCGGGGTCCAAAGGATGCACTCTGCTCCTGGCGCTGCTTTCTTGGTGGTATGAGGTTCCCAACTCTCTGCTTGCTTCCCTTTCCTTTTATCTCTTGTAAGATAAAAGGTGGTGCAGACCACACCCCAGGGAAACTCCCTTTACTTTGGATCAGGGATGTGACCTTAGTAAGGGTGTTACAATCCCACCCTAATCCTCTTTAACATAAAATTACAATCACAAAATAGAGGACAACCACACAGTACTGGGAATCATGGCCCAGCCAAATTGATACACACATTTTTTGGGGGACATAATTCAATTCCTGACACCACTACTAGGAATATATCCTAGAGAAATAAGAGCCGTCACATGAATAGACATATGCATACCCCGTTTATTGCAGCATTATTCACAATAGCAAAAAAGATGGAAACAACATAAGTGCCCATCAACAGGTGAATGGATAAACTATGGTACATACACACAATGGAATACTACGCAACGATAAAGAACAATGATGAGTCCAAGAAACATCTTACGACATGGATGAATCTGGAGGGTATTATGCTGAGTGAAATAAGTCAATCACAAAAGGACAAATACTGTATGAGACCACTATTATAAAAACTCACGAAAAGGTTTATACACAGAAATAAACAATCTTTTGTGGTTACGAGGGAAGGGAGCAGTTAGGAGAGAAAAACACTAACTAGACAATAGACAAGTGGTAACTTTGGTGAAGGTTAAGACAGTACACAATACTGGGGTAGTCAGCACAACCTCACCAAGGCAAAGTCATAGAAACTTCATAGACACATCCGAACACCCTGAGAGACCAAACTACTGGGCTGAGGGCTGGGGACCATGGTCTTAGGGGGATATCTAGCTCAATTGGCATAAGAGTTCATAGCAAAAATGTTCTACATCCTACTTTGGTGAGTAGCATCTGGGGTCTTAAAAGTTTGTGAGTGGCCACCAAAGATACTCCACTTGTCCCACCTCATCTGGAGCAAGGTAGAATGAAGAAAACCAAAGGCACAAGGGAAAGATTAGTCCAAAGGACTAATGGACTACAACTACCACAGCCTCCACCAGACTGAGTTCAGCACAACTAGATGGTGTCTGGCTACCACTACCAACTGCTTTAACAGGATCACAAAAGAGTGTCCCAGACAGAGCTGGAGATACATGTAGAATAAAATTCAAACTTACAAAAACAAAACAAAACAAACAAACAAACAAACAAAAAAACCAGACATAGTGGTCTGACAGACACTGGAGAAATCCCAAGAGTATTTTCCCTGGACACTCTTTTAACTCAGTACTGAGGTCACTCCTGTGGTTCACCCTTCAGCCAAAGATTAGACAGGCCCATAAAACAATAATACACATAGCTCAACCATGTATACAAGACTAAATGGGCACACTAGCCAGGGGTAAAGACGAGAAGGCAAGAGGGGACAGGAAACCTGGATGAATGGAAATGGGGAACCCACGTTTGAGGAGGGAAGAGGGTTGACACATCAAGGGGTTGGCAACCAATGTTACTAAACAATGTGTGTATTAATTTTTTAATGAGAAACTAATTTGCTCTGTAAACTGTTATCTAAAGCACAAAAAATAGTTGAAAAAAAAGAATATACTTTTTTGGCAGTGTAGTGGGGTGATTTCTCAAGGGAATCTGGCCTCCCTTTCATTCAAGGGGTTGTGGTTCTGTAAACTGGCTCAAGCTGGGAATTGATTGAGGGACTGTGAGTCTATTCTGGTGATTCAAGTTAGACTGCATTCATTTGTCCTAGAATTCTTTGCTGGTACAAATCAAGTAAATATTTATTAGATTTCCCATCTATTTCACTCCTAGGGACACCATGACTAAGTAGCCAACTCTATAAGTCCATAGGAGTCAAACTATTCTGATTACTGCTTTGACTCCGCTGTCCATTACGGTAACCATGCCCACTTTGTCTTTGTCTATCAAGTGCTGCCACTTGACCCGTACTACCATGGGCTCCAATCAGCCCCATTGCAGTTATGTGTCTTAATTCAGTTAAGGTAGTTCCCAATGTCAAATCTGACTTACATAAAATAGCAATCACAGTAGTCTTCAAGGATGCTGGGGTTCCCTTCACAAATTTGTTCCTCACCATTGTGGTAAAAGGTGTGTCCTCTGGGCACTCCATGTGTGGGTCTGTGGGTCTAACCTGATAAATCCACTCTAACACGCCCCTAAGCCTTTGGATACCTTCTTCTACATTGTACCAAGGCAGGTCTGGTACTTCAATTTGATTTAGTGTAGGCCACCATGTAATCCATGCTTCAATGACCCATCCAAATAAACTATTAGATCCTTTCCTAATTTCTTGAGCTGAAACACTGAATGAAGAATCTGTGCATACTGCAACCATATCAATAAACCCAGACTGATCCAACTTTATGTTCCTTGCACCATTATCCCACACGCGTAATCCCTAGGTTTCTGCTTGTACATATTAGAAAAGTCAGAGAGATCTTTTGGAGTCTAGTGTACCTCCTCTTGGGTTACGCTTTGTAGTTCACCTTTTGGGGCTTGCTGGCACTTACATCTAGTTATACGTATAAAGTAAAAATGGGCGGTGGGGGTGGACCTGGGAACATTCAGCAATGTCTACCTCAGGTGATGCCCCAGGCAATGCCCTAGGTGCCACCCCAGGCTGTATCTCAGACAAAGGCTCTTCAGACACAGCTGGTTTAATCTTATCAGATGGGTGTGGAAGGGGTAATGCTTTTACTGGGGAGAGTGGCTTAGCAGACAAAGATGGTGGGATCTCTTCAGATGGGAGTCAAAGATGCTGGTTCTGTTGGCAGGAGTGATTCATTGACATTTAGGGACTCAGTGTCCCCAGCTTCTTGATCATCTGCCCATATATCCCCATCCCAAATTTTAAGATCCCATTTCTTCCCAATCAATACCCTCACATTAACTTCAGACACCATTTGAGATTGGGAATTTAATTGGTGTTGTAATTCAGCCAGTCTTACGATAAGAGTCTGGGTTTGGTTTTTCGAAATATCAGCTCTGTTACTACAAGAAATAAGGCTTTCTTTCTCATCACAAGTGGCAAATTTGAGGTCTTTATATGGTGACTGAAGCCCTGAGCTCATCTCTGTCTTTCACTACTTTGTCTAGCAAAAGTCGGACTATCCAACCAGCTTCCCTATATTTCTCAGTCTAACAAAACTGTAGAAAAGTATCAAATGTGATCACCCAGAGCCTCGTTTCTCACCAATACTTGATATATTGGTGGTGATATTTTGTGTATTTCTATCACCACCTCATGTCATGGAGTAGCAACACCCTCTTTACTACTGGAGGCAGAGTTATTAGCACCTTTAAGATGAGTGAGACTTGAGAACCAATTTAGAAAACTCACCCTTATGATTTTGTTTCTCTAAAACCACTCTTGGTACCAAATGTCTTAGGCTGGGTTCTCTAGAGAAGGAAAACCAGTTAGGCATGTATATATAAATACAAATACGAATACAAATACATATATATGCATATATCTATATATAGAGAGATTTATCTCAAGTAAACAGCTCATGCACTTGTAGAGGCTGGCAAGTCCCAAGTCCATGGGTTAGGCGTCAGGCATCAGGCTGGAGGCTTCTCCTGACTCACATAGCTGCAGCGGCTGACAAACCGGAGATCAGCAGGCAGTACAGTAGACCGCTGGCTCAACTCTCAAGAACTGGAGGTCAGATGATGACGAGCCAGATGCAGGATCTAGAGCAAGCAAGCAAGCTTTGCCAGAATGTCCACATATATATTGGATGCAGGCTACACTCCCAAAGAAACTCCCCTTGCAACTGATTTGCTGATCACATCAGATCACATCATGGAAGATGAGTACATTATTACATAACTGCCAAACTACATTATTACATAACTCCCAAACCACTTAGAATAATGGCCCAGCCAGGTTGAACCATAACCTTAACCATCACAGAAATGTCTTTCAGCATGAATATTCTGGGCCATTAAAAGCCAGTTCCATTGCGGACCTCTGACAAGAAGTGGAATACAATTACTGTTTTACTGACACTTGATATCGAGGGAGCCTACTTCTCACATGGCTTCATTGCACTGAGTAGTATCACAGGACTTGCCTCTGCCGACTGCTGACCACATAATTGCAGAAAGAGCAAGGGCCTGTGTGAACGTGGTAATTACAGGCTGATTCCTGCCTCCTGGAAGTCAGCCACCCAGGCATCTTCAAATACACTCTGTAATTATTTTTAGAGTTCTCCAAACACCTCTGGGTAGAAATGATGTCAGAACGAGAGGATGTTTTAGTTACAGCTCTAATGAGACCCTAAAAGCAGTCTTACTCTTCCTTCACAAGCCCCCCACCTAGGGTCGTTGGTAGGGACAGTATCTCTTCTGCCTTCACTCCGGGGCCACTGCCCAGCTAGGGGGTGGTGGTGGGGAGGTTTTCACACTAGTTATGACATTTTGGGTTAAGCTCACATATAGGTAGCAAAGACTTTGAGAACTTTCTCCATGGTGAATGAAAACTGTAGGCCAATGAGTGCCAGCTGGAGGCAGTGTAAAGGTCTGTGAAAGCTCCAGGAGGCAGCAAGCCAGCATCTGCAGGGAGAACAACACATCACCTCCATAAAAGGGTTTGGTGTGGCCTGGACAATGTTTTGGGGAAGCTTTCAAGTATGTACAAAATAGGGAGTATAGTACAATGACGAGCCCCCATGTACCATTTGCCAGCTTCAGCAGTGGCCAGGTAACAGCCCATCTTACCATCCCTACCCTTGCCCACCACCACCACCTTGACCCGGCCCCAGGTCATTTGGAAGCAAATTGCAGACAGCATTATTATTATTTGGCCTACTGTGTTTTTTAAAGAGTTTGAAGTTGTTTCCAATTACATGAAACTTGCGGTTGTTAGCTTCTCTTAAAAAAGGAGTTCCAGCAACACTAGGTCCAGGTTCCTGGTTGGAAGAACTGGCTGAAGTGGTTGGAACCGGTGCTGAAGTCTGCTCAGTTAGTTGCCTGCCTGGCCCAGTTGAGGGAGCACCAAGGGCAGCGAGCACAGCATGGTTGGGGTCATCAGGCACAGTCCTGGCCCCACTTTGGTAACTGCTACAACTTGCTGGGGTTACTCATGCCGCTTTGCCAAGTTGGAGCAGATGAGTAGGAAGAGAAAGTTAGTAATATAAGTCCCAGGCCAACCCTGATTTCACGCTTCTGCTCCATTCAGACCATATGTCCATGATCACTGCTGCTTCCGCCCACAAGAAAACCTGGCTTTTTGTGCTACAATGTTCCCTCTGAATGGGACTTACTGGCCTGTCAGGGCTTGGGGAAATCCTCGGGAGCATCAGAAACCAGTGAAAACGTCACCATCCTGTGACCCGCTGGTGGCCTGGGCCAGTGACCAAGACAGTTGCTGAAATGCTGCCATTTGCTAGAAGGTATATGTAAGAGGTAAGCTTGGGACACTTGATTCTGATGTAGACCAAGAGGTTGGGAAGGCCGTGTAGCAGGCAGATTAAGGTTCAAGTTTAGGAATTAAGTTGGGCTCAGATCTCCGTTCATCAGTTACAAATTGGTGTCTGTGAGTGTCTGATGGGCCTGGTCTCAGATTCCCCAAATAACAGGGATTGAATGGGATGACCTGCATTCAGGCCTGGAACTGAGGCATCTCTGGATGAATGCCAGCTACTCTCCTCCCCACCCTCCTTAGTGAGGCCGTGGTCTATCTACAGGGCTCTGATCCTCTTCAAGATAACAACCAACCCCTGCATGTCCACGAAGTTGGGAACTGAGTCCTGGGAACCCAGCACTGCCTATCCACTGGCCCACCCTGCCTCAGCACACTGTGGGGACCCGATCCCTTCTCTGCTTAGAAGTAGCCATCATTCTTTTACCTGTCCACCAACCCATTCATTCATTCAGCTAAGACTTCCTGAGTGCTTGTGATGTGCCACGCTCAGTTCAGGTCCTGAGGGCAGAGGAAGGCACAGTGGGGCTGGTTCTAGTGGGACTTTCATTCCATTGAGGAGAGATACAGAAAACTAGGGAAGAAACAACCACCCAGCAGAGAGTAATGAAAGCTCTGTAGAGAACTAACATGTGGTGCCCAGGATCATAGAGTAGTAAGGAGGGACATTGGGTTGAGACCCTGAATGGAAAGAAGGAGCCTGTGCTGTGAACACAGGAGGCTAGGGCTTAATGGCTTCAAGCAGTGGGGAAGCACAGAGAACCAGTGGTGGGCTTAGAGATGGCTGGAGACCAGGCACTGGCCCAACACTTGGGAGGGCCTCGGCCAGAGTGAGGGATCTGGATGCACTCTAAGACATGCCACTGACAAAACATCCTGCTAGGAGCTTGGGATTGCACTGAATCTGTAGATTAACTTGGGGAGAAGTGACATTTTAACAATATAAAATCTTCCAACCAATGAACTCAATATGTCCCTCCACTTATGTCTTAAGTTTTCTCAGCAATGCTATATAGGTCTTTCACATCTTTTGTCAGATTTATCCTGAAGTATTTTTAACTTTTTGCAAAGACAGGGAGTTAGAAAACCGAAAGGGAAGAACATGTTCAGCATTTCTCAAGCTGAAAGAACTGAAGAAAAAATTCAAGCCCTGAGTTGCAATATTGAAGGATTCTATGAGCAAAATATTGAACAATTCAGGAAGCATCAAAAGAAGATGGAAGGAATACACAGAGTCAATGTACCAAAAAGAACTGGTCAACATTCAACCATTTCAGGAGGTAGCATATGATCAAGAACCGATGGTACTGAAGGAAGAAGTCCAAGTTGCACTGAAGGCACTGGCCAAAAAACAAGGCTCCAGAAGTTGATGGAATACCAATTGAGATGTTTCAACAAATGGATGCAACACTAGAAGTGCTCACTCGTCTATGCCAAGAAATTTGGAAGACAGCTACCTGGCCAATCAACTAGAAGAGATACATATTTGTGCCCATTCCAAAGAAAGGTGATCCAACAGAATAAGGAAATTATCAAACAATATCATTAATATCACATACAAGTAAAATTTTGCTGAAAATAATTAAAAAATTGTTGCAGCAGTACATCAACAGGGAACTACCAGAAATTCAAGCCAGATTCAGAAGAGGACAAGGGATATCATTGCTGATGTCAGGTGAATCTTGTCTGAAAGCAGAGAATACCAGAAAGATGTTTACCTGTGTTTTATTGACTATGCAAAGGCATTTGACTGTGTGGATGGCAACAAATTATGGATAACATTGTGAAGAACGGGAATTCCAGAACACTTAATTGTGCTCATGCAGAACCTGTACATAGACTAAGAGGCAGTCATTTCAAGAGAACAAGGGGATACTGCATGATTAAAGGTGTGCGTCAGGCTTGCATCCTTTCACCATACTTATTCAATCTGTATGCTGAACAAATAATCCAAGAAGCTGGACAATATGAAGAAGAATGCAGCATCAGGATTGGAGGAAGACTCATTAACAACCTGCAATATGCTGATGACACAACCTTGCTTGCTAAAAGGGAAGAAGAAGCACTTCCCGATGAAGATCAAAGACTACAACCTTCAGTATGGATTACACATCAACATAAAGAAAACAAAATCCTCACAACTGGACCAATAAGCAACATCATGATAAATGGAGGAAATATTGAAGTTGTCAAGGATTTCATTTTACTTGGATTCACAATCAATGCCCATGGAAGCAGCAGTCAAAAAATCAAATGACTATTGCATAAGGCAAATCTGCTGCAAAAGACCTCTTTAAAGTGTTAAAAAGCAAAGATATCACTTTGAGGACTAAGGTGCGCCTGACGCAAGCCATGGTATTTTCAATCGCCTCATATGCCTGTGAAAGCTGGACAATGAATAAGGAAGACTGAAGAAGAATTGAAGCCTTTGAATTGTGGTGTTGGCGAAGAATATTGAATATACCATGGACTGCCAGAAGAACGAACAAATCTGTCTAGGAAGAAGTACAGCCAGAATGCTCCTTAGAAGCAAGGATAGCAAGACTTCGTCTCATGTATTTTGGACATGTTATCAGGAGGGACCAGTCCTTGGAGAAGGACATTATGCTCGGTAAAGTGAAAAAATAATTCTCAGTGAGATGGATTGACACAGTGACTTCACTAATGGGCTTAAACATAGCAACACACTTGTGAGGAATGCGCAGGACCAGGCATGTTTCGGTCTATTGTCCATAGGGTTGCTATGAGTCGGAACCGACTAGAGAACACCTAACAACAATAACATTTTTAACTTTTTGGTGCTATTATAAATGGTAATGTTATATTGATTGTTTTGAAAATTGAACCATTGTGGATGACTACATATTGCTGCTATTTTCATATATTCAATTTGCTAATGCATGCAAAAGCTGGACAATGAATAAGGAAGACTGAAGAATTGATGCGTTTGAATTATGGTGTTGGCAAAGAATACTGAATATATCATGGACTACCAGAAGAATGAACAAATCTGCCTTGAAAGAAGTACAGCCAGAATGCTCCTTAGAAGCAAGGATGGCAAGACTTCATCTCATGTACTTTGGACATATTATCAGGAGGGATCAGTCCCTGGAGAAGGACATCATTCTTGGTAAAGTAGACGGTCAGCGAAAAAGAGGAAGACAGACTGACACAGTGGCTGCAACAATAGGCTGAAGCGTAAGAACGATTGTGAGGATGGCGCGGGACGGGGCAGTGTTTCCTTCTTCTGTACATAGGGTTGGTATAAGTCGGAACCGACTCGACGGCACCTAAAAACAACAATTTGCTAATATTTTGTTTAGAATTTCTGCTTCTATGTTCATGAGGAATATTGGTCTTCAGTGTTCTTGTAATGTCTGTCTGGTTTTGTTATCAGAACAATACTGCCCTCATAGAACGAGGATATCAGAATTATCTGGAAGAGTTCTGTATAATTAGTATTATTTCTTCCTTAATATCTAGGAGAATTCACAAGTGAACATTCGAACCTGGAATTTTCTTTGTTGGAAGGTTTTTTAACTACAAAATAAATTTATAGATATAGGGTTATTTAGGTTATCTATTTCTTTTTTTTTTATTGTGTTTTAAGTGAAAGTTTACAGTTCATGTCAGTTTCTCATACAAAAATTTATACACACATTGCTATGTGACCCTAGCTGCTCTCCCTATGTGACAGCACACTTCTCCTTTCCACCCCAGATTTACCATGTCCTGCCCCTTTTTGCCTTCTCATTTCGCCTCTGGACAGGAGCTGCCCATTTAGTCTCATGTATCTACTTGAGCTAAGAAGCATTCCCTTTATGACCCATAGTCCAGTCTATTCTTTGTCTGAAGGGTTGGCTTCAGGAATCATTTCAGTTCTGGGCTAACAAAGAGTCTGGGAGCCATGTCTTCCAGAGTCCCTCCAATCTTAGTCAGACCGTTAAGTCTGGTCTTTTTACTAGAATTTGAGTTCTGCACCCCACTTTTCTCCTGTTCCATCAGGGATCTCTGTTGTGTCCCTGTCAGGACGGTCATTGGTGGTAGCTGGGCACCATCTTGTTCTTCTGGTCTCAGGCTGATGCAGTCTCTGGTTTATGTGGCCCTTTCTGTCTCTTGGGCTAATATTTTCCTTATGTCTTTGGTGTTCTTCAGTCTCCTTTGCTCCAGGTGGGCTGGGACAAATTGATGTATCTTAGATGGCTGCTCGCTAGCTTTTAAGACCCCAGACACCACTCACAAAAGTGGGATGTAGAACATTTTCTTAATAAACTTTGTTATGCCAATTGACCTAGATGTCCCCTGAAGACATGGTCCCCAGGCCCCCGCCCCTCCTACTCTGTTCCTCGAAGTGTTTGGTTGTGTTCAGGAAACTTCTTAGCTTTTTGTTTAGCCCATTTGTGCTGACTTCCCCTGTATTGTGTTGTCCTTTCCTTTACCTAAGATAATTCTTATCTACTACCTAGTGAATGAATACCCATCTCCTTCCTTCCCTACCCTCGTAACCATCAAAGAATGTTTTCTTCTGTGTTTAAACCATTTTTTGAGTTCTTTTAATAGTGGTCTCATACAGTATTTGCCCTATTGTGATTGACTAATTTCACTCAGCATAATGCCTTCCAGATTCATCCATCTTATGTTTTGCAGGTTCGTCGTCGTTCTTTATCATTGCGTTGTATTCCATTGTGTGAATATACCATAATTTATCCATTTGTCCGCTGATGGGAACCTACGTTATTTCCATTTTTTGCTATTGTGAACAGTACTGCACTGAACATGGGTGTGCATACATCTATTCGTGTGATGGCTCTTACTTCTCTAGGATACATTCCAAGGACTGGGATTACTGGATTGTATGGTAATTCTATTTCTAGCTTTTTAAGGAAGTGTCATATCGATTTCCAAAGTGATTGTACCATTTTACATTCCTACTAGCAGTGTATAAGTGTTCCAGTCTCTCCACAACCTCTCCAACATTTATTAGTTTGTGTTTTTTGGATTAATGCTAGCCTTGTTGAGGTGAGATGGTATCTTATTGTAGTTTTGATTTGCATTTCTTTAATGTCTAATGATCATGAGCATTTCCTCATGTATCTGTTAGCTGCCTGAATGTCTTCTTTGGTGAAGTGCCTTTTCATATCCTTTGCCCATTTTTTAATTGGGTTATTTGTTTTTTTTGTTGTTGAGGTTTTGCAGTATCTCGTAGATTTTAGAGATTTAGAGATCGGATTTGTTGTAGCCCAAATTTTTTTCCCAGTCTGTAGG
>NW_004444056.1:2954122-2955577 GCF_000243295.1 Trichechus manatus latirostris | reverse complement strand
TGAATTCTATTAGCTAGAATTTTGTTGAGGATATTTGCATCTATGTTCATGAGGGATATTGGACTGTAATTTTCTTTTTTTGTGGTGTCCTTACCTGGTTTTGGTATCAGGATTATGCTGGCTTGATAGAATGAGTTGGGGAGTATTCCATCCTTTTCTAAGCTCCAAAATACCTTTAATAGTAGTGATGTTAACTCTTCTCTGAAAGTTTGGCAGAATTCTGCAGTGAAATCGTTAGGGCCACGGCTTTTTTTTTTTTTTTCTGGGAGTTTTTTTTTTATTACATTTTCAATTTCTTCTTTTGTTATAGGTTTATTTAGTTGTTCTTCCTCTGTGTTAGTTTAGGTAGGTAGTGTGTTTCTAGAAATTTGTCCATTTCCTCTAGGTTTTCAAATTTGTTAGAGTACAATTTTCCATAGTATTCTGTTATGATTCTTTTAATTTCAGTTGGGTCGGTTGTGATATTGTCCATCTTATTTCTTATTTGGGCTATTTGCTTCCTCTCCTGTTTTTGTCAGTTTGACCAATGGTTTATCGATTTTGTTGATCTTTTCAAAGAAACAGCTTTTGGTCTTGTTAACTCTTTCAACTGTTTTTCTATTTTCTATTTCATTTAATTCTGCTCTAATTTTTATTATTTGCTTTTTTTCTGGTGCCCAAGGGCTTCTTTTGCTGTTCTCTATGTGTTTGAGTTGTATGTTTAATGTTTTGATTTTGGACCTTTCTTCTTTTTGGATGTGTGCATTTATTGCTATAAATTGACCTCTGAGCACTTCTTTTTCTGTGTCCCAAAGGTTCTGGTAGGATGTGTTTTCATTCTCATTTGATTCTGTGAATTTCTTTGTTCTATCCTTAATTAATTCTATAACCCAGTAGTTTTTGAGCAAGGTGTTGTTCAGTTTCCATGCGTTTGATTTTTTTTTCCTTGCTTTTTCTGGTATTGATTTCCACTTTTATGGCTTTATGGTTAGAAAAGATGCTTTGTAATACTTCAATGCTTAGGATTCTGTTAAGGCTTGCTTTATAGCCTAATATGTAGTCTATTCTGGAGAATGTTCCATGTGCATTGGAAAAGAAAGTATACTTGTCTGCTGTTGGGTGGAGTGTTCTATATATATCTATGAGGTCAAGTTGGTTGACTGTGGCATTTAAATCTTCTTTGTCTTTATTGAGCTTCTTTCTGGATGTTCTGTCCTTCACTGAAAGTCATGTGTTGAAGTCTCCTACTATTATTGTGAAGCTGTCTATCTCTCTTTTCAATGCTGTTAGAGTTTACGTATTTTAGAGCCCTGTTGTTGGGTGCGTAAATATTTATTAGGGTTATGTCCTCCTAGTGTATTGATGCTTTAGTCATTATATAGTGTCCTTCATTATCCTTTGTGGTGGATTTTACTTTAAAGTCTATTTTGTCAGAGATTAATATTGCCACTCCTGCTCTTTTTTGAGTGTTGTTTG
>NW_004444056.1:2875057-2953773 GCF_000243295.1 Trichechus manatus latirostris | reverse complement strand
ATCTCTGTTTCCCTATTTTCAGTGTTTTAGCTTTGATTTACTTTTGTGACTTCCTTATCTGGGTTTATATCTGGTTGCTCTATCCTGTGTTCTAGTCTTGGGTTGTTATCTGATGTTACTGATTTTCTAACCGGAGGACTCTCTTTAGTATTTCTTGTAATTTTGGTTTGGTTTTTGCAAATTCCTCAAACCTCTGTTTATCTGGAAACGTCCTAATTTCACCATCATATTTGAGAAATAGTTTTGCTGGATATATAATTCTTGGCTGGCAATTTTTTTCCTTTGAAGCTTTATATATGTCATCCCATTGCCTTCTTGCCTGCATGGTTTCTGCTGAGTAGTCTAAGCTTAGTCTTATTGACTCTGCTTTGTATATGACTTTTCATTTATCCCTAGCCACTCTTAAAATTCTTTGGTTTTGGCAAGTTTGATTATGTTTTGGTGACTTTCTTTTGGCATCTACCTTGTGTGAGGTTCAATGAGCATCTTGAATAGACATCTTCTCATCTTTCACGATATCAGGAAGTTTTCTGCCAACAAATCTTCAACAATTCTCTCTGTATTTTCTGTTATTCCCTCCCCCCACCCCACCCCGTTCCGGTACTCTAGTCACACGTAGGTTATATTTTTCCTCAAATAAGTTTATGTCAAGTGCTTTATCTTCATTCTCATTAATTCTGACTTCCATTGCCTCAATTCTTCTCCTATGACTTTCTATTGAGTTGTCTAATTCTGAAATTTTATTCTTAATCTTCTGGATTTCTGTTTGCTGTCTCTCTATGGATTCTTGCAGCCTGTTAAATTTGTTATTGTACTCTTCTATAATCTTAAGTTCCTCTACTGCTTTGTCTGTGTGTTCCTTTGCTTGTTCTGCATTTTGAATGACCTCGTTCCTGACCTCTTGAAGAGTTCTGTATATTAATCTTTTGTATTCTACCTCCAGTAATTCCAAGAGATTCTCTTCCTCTGGAAGATTTCTTGATTCTTTGTTTTGGGAGCTTGCTGAAGCCATCATGGACTGCCTCTTTACGTGATTTGACATTGACCGTTGTCTCCAAGTGGTCAATAAGTTAGTATATTTGTTTGCTTACTGTGTCCTAGTTTTTCTTTTTTTTTTTTTTTTGATATGCTCAAATAGGCTGCTTGTGTGAGCTAGTTTGATTATTGGTGCCTTTGAAGCTCTAATGTTCCTGTCACTGGGTGGTTAAATCTGTTACTAGGTATGTGAGCCCATGAGTCCCTTTACTTTTCTTGTATTGATTCAGCTCAGGTGTCCAGATAGTCAGTCACCAAGTGTGTGGTGCAGGCTCTCACCTACAGTCCTAGATGGGCAGGGGTGATTGGAGTAGGTACAGGTATCTGGCTGCAGTAGGGGGTCAAGCACTGAGCAAGGCAGGGGGCTGATGGCTGCCCGAGTGTCTGGGAGGAAAGCATGTCCCTGTTCCCTAGAGTGCATAGGTGGGAGGCTTTTGTAGCCAGACTATGGGCACCCAATGCTGTTGGCTGTAAGGACTGGGAGGCACCACTTATTCTTGGACCACTGACACAGGTGGCTAGGTGGCATGGGTGGAGCCTCTAGTCCTCAGGCCCCTGATGTGGGTAGGTGAGGACCCTGCTTAATGGGTATAGTATCAAATGTCATGAACCTGCCACTCCACCATATAGCTGATACAGTGAAGTCAGGCTTCAGGTATATACCCTGTTGTAATGTGCTAATGAGGGCCTGGGCTGTTGAAATGGACCCAGACAAGTCTGTGCAGGGGTGAAAGGCATTCGAAGTCCATGGACCCCTTATGCCTGTGCCTAGGCAAAGGAGCTGTGCCTGCCCTGAGTTCTTGGCTTAGGGGAGCTTGCAGATTATTTTTTCCCTGTTTAATTTGTTCGCTCTCCAAGGCTGGGAGAATGGCTCAGGTCATTTGATGGCTTCTACTCTGGCCCAGGGGACTGGACAATCACTGAAGTTGACCTGGACCTGTTGTAGAGCTGGAAGGGAGCAGGTAAATGGAAGAGAGGTTCTTCCCAAATTGGGTGCTTTTTGATCTGCACAGTAGGTTAAATGCATGTACTTAACCTTTTGCCAATTGGGTGCCACTTTTCACTGGCTCTGGAGGCCTGAGCAGACTCTCTGCTGCTTGGTCTCTCCCGACGTGGAAAACACATCCTGAACGCCACTGCTTGCCTCACTGTGCATGCCAGCCGATCAGGTCTGTAGTGTGCTGGCTCCCACCGGGTCAGGTCTGGCAACTCTTCACTGTTTCTGAACTGTCTCTCCCTCCCCCTGCCACTCAGTCCAATTCCTCAACTTTGCCTTGGATGTTCAGGGCTCCTAGATTGTCATATAATCAATTCACTTGTTTTTTCCTGTCTTTGTTGTAAGAGGGACCACCAGAAGCATCTGACTACTCCCCCATCTTGGCCCCGCCTCTCCTATTTCTTCTTGAGCAGGCTTTTGCAATTTGTGTCTTTCAAATTTATTTCTGTCTTCAGGTTCAGTGCAAGTTCACCTAATCTGTTGTTAACCTCATCAAGTGTAATTTTCATCTCATTGTAGTTCTCATCTCTAGAAATTCAGTGTGTGTGTGTGTGTGTGTGTGCGCATTTTAAGTATCTCAGATGTGGAATACAGTTATAATAGTTGTTTTAATGTCTTTGCTCATTCTAACTTTAGTGTCAGTTCTGGATCAGTTTTGATAAATTTTCCTTCTCATTCTAAGTTGTGTTTCTCTGCTACTTCATATGTCTAGTAATTTTTTACTGGATACCAATCATAGTTAATTTTATCTTTCTGGGTGCTGGAAATAGATTTGTATTCCTATATTTGTCTTAGTCATCTACTGCTGCTAGAACAGAAGTACCACAAGTGGATGGCTTTAACAGAAGTTTGTTCTCTCACAGTCTAGTAGGCTATAAGTCCATATTCAGGGCATCAGCTCCAGGGGAAGGCTTTCTCTCTCTGTTGGTTCTGGAGGAAGGTCCTTGTCATCAGTCTTCCCCTGGACTAGGAGCTTCTTAGTACAGGGACCCCAGGTCCAAAGGATGCGCTATTCTCCTGGCTCTTGCTTCTTGGTGGTATGAGGTCCCCATGTCTCTCTGCTTGCTTTCCTCTTTATATCTCAAAAGAGTTGTTTTAAGACAAGCTAATCTTGTAGATCTCATCAACATAACTGCCACTAATTCATCTCATTAACATTATAGTGATAGGATTTACAACACATAGGAAAATCACATCAGATGACAAAATGGTGGAGATCATACAATACTGGGAATCGTGGCCTAGCCAAATTGATCACAAATTTTTGGGGTACACAGTTCAATCCATGACAATATTCTTGGGCTTTTTCTGAGGCATTATTTGGAAACTATTTGATCCTTTCACTTCTGACTTTTATGATTTATTAGGGTGTTCCAGAGCAGTCTTAATTATTCCTCACTATTGAGGGAAGACCCTTCTGAGTGTGCTACCAAATCTTCTGTACATTATGAGGTTTTCTATTCTGGCTGGTCGGAAGAGGCACTATTCCCAGCCCTGTGTGAGCACAGGGACTGTCTCCTCTAATCTCTTTGGGAGGTGCATTCCCCAGCCTTGGGTGGTAGTTTCTTCGCATTCATACACTGAGCAGTGTTCAGTTGAATACTTGAGGGGCCCTTCAGATCTTCAGAGTCCTCTCTCTCACCCCCTCTCTTTCTCCCTTTCTCCACCTCTCTGCTCTCTGATACTCTGTCCTTTGAACTTGCCTTGGTTTACCCCAACTCCCACTCAAGGAGTCTGCTGGACTCTGGCTGGGTTCTCCCTCCTTGTGCTACTGCCTGGAAATTCTCTCAAGGCAATAAGCTGGGCCAATAATAGGGCTCACCTCATTTGTTTCCTGTCTCTCAGGTATCAATGCCCTTTGTTACCCGACTCAAGTCTCAAAATCATTTTGTCATATATTTTCTCCACTTTTTGGGTTTTTGTTTTTTTTTTTTTGTTTTTTTTTTTAAGGGAAGAGGGTAAATCCTGTACCTGTTACTCCATCTTAGCTAGAAGCAAGTCCTTTACTGGAGGGTTTTAAACAGTCACTCTATACTGTGAAGCAGAAGCAGGGAGATCTGAAGGTAGGGGCCTATTGGGAGTCTTCCATGCAAGATGTGTTTTTAACTAGAGCAAGATGATGGACCAGGAGGGAAATGGATGGGTTTCCGCTTTGTCTGGGAGGTAGAGATGACCAGGTCTGGCTGACAGCCTGGATGTGGGGTGTGAGGGAAAGGAAGGAATCAAGAGAAAATTTCATCTGGCTTGACTCGGCCTGCCTCTTCCAAGTCTCCATCCCTCACCTCACCCATCCTGCCCTGTCAGTACAGCAATCCCTGAGTGTGATTTCTAAACCAAGGACTCTTTGAAGAGTTCTCAGAACCCGTCAGGCTGACTGGTGCCTGTGCAGCTAGCCTAGTGTATTCATTCATTGGCCAGTGTTACTCCACAGTCCAGGATTCCGATGCTTTAGGGCTGGGGCAGGGCTGTATGGGCTTCGTCTCCCCAATAGCTCATATGGGACCCAATAAAGGGACAAGTGGGGGGTTATTCATTTTTCTAAATTTCTATCACAAATTTGTCTTAGCTCCCTCTCTCCCTGTCTCTTCTCTTTCTTTCTCTGTCCCCACCCCCCACCCCATATATGATGCACGTGTGAGAACACCATGCATGTAAAGCATCTGACAGTCTGGTGAGAGCTCACAGATGTGGGACAACTTGGAGGAGGAATGACACCTGTGGGCTGGCAGTGTCCCAGGCAGGAGCAGGAAGGACTTTTTGCAACAGAGAGGAGGCTTTTTAGGAGGGATGAACAGCAGGAGTAAGGTACAGTAAGGGGCTGTTGTGTCACGTTTCAGCAGCAAAGTCCCCAGCAGACCACGGAGGGCCCTGAATTTGAGACACAGGCTTTGGGGCTTATCCTGTGGGCACTGGAGAGCCACTGGGCGTTTCTGAGCATGAGGGCCACCAGAGACCAGGACACCAATGTCAGAGTGCACGCCAGGGTGGCAGCCTGACCATCAGCCACCACCCTGCTTATGTTGGTCACATGGCACTGAGCACTGCTTTCAGGGGGCTTCCTCGCTGCAAGAGGACACACCCCTCCCGGGGTGGTGGTGGTGATGTCCTCTACTATCTGGGCCTTTGCTCTTCTATCTTGAGGTCCTGGGAGGGGAGGGGAATGCCCACTGGGTCCTGCAGTGAGCATGTGCTAGGGAGAGTGGGTGGTCTCCCAATGATACTGTATGGTGGACAGGTGTTCCACCTGAGCCTCTCCCCTCCACCACCAGAATCAATCCTCTGGTCAGGCCTCTGGATGCTCCTACTGAGCCATTCTAGGGAAACTCTTTGCCCTCCAGGGCCTCACTAAGGCTACTATGATCACCTGTGAGCTGCTGCTGGGTTTCCAAACTTCAGGCGTCTCCCTTCACAATGTTTGCCATTAGCCCATGTACCACCTGTACTGTTTGCTTTAAAAGAAAGAATGATTTAAATACATGTTTTGTTTGAGAAGACAAACTTCACACACAATGAAAATCAGTAAGGTTACTAACTTCTAGCCAGATATGGCTCCCTGCTCAAGGCTTGGACCAAAGCCTGCTGCTTACCCGCTGGCACACACCTGGGCATGTCGCCTTGCCATCATGGTAGCATAGGAAGCTGGTGGGAGACGGGGAGACCCAAAGCATCTTCTGTGGAGGCCCTGCCCAGTCTGGGGCAGCAGCACTGGTGTGTGCTCAGATGCGTGGTGTGAATGGGAAGCCAACTGGACAGGAGCTGCGTCTTGGGGATGGGCACTCGGTCATGATGAACATAAGTGGCATCTTGAGACATCTACAGCAACTGTGATGTGGTCTGCGGTACCTGTGGTCTACGGGCGATTAAGTCCCAGGTGTTGCTAATGCCACTGTTGTTTATCTGCGTTCCTCATTGGAGGAAACGCAACATTTCAGTTAGACGTTAATGAAAATAAAGGTGTAATTTTCCCCACTGTAGTGCACAGGGCCCCCTGAATTCTACTCCAGACCCTGGGACCCGAGGTTCAGGCCCCTGTTCCATGCCTCCCCTATAGACCCACCACTGCCCACTTCCCTGGCAAGGCCATGTGAGGATTTCTCATTTTTTGTGCTGGCTTTGGACACGTCCCAGCATGGGGATCCAGCCCTCCAAGGAGCAAGTGGTCCCTTTGCTGACTCTGCGTCCAGGAGGGAGGGTCATTCCGGACCTGCACGGCTGCCCACCCTGGGCCGAGAAGTGGGGGGTGACTTGTGCTCAAGGGACACGGAGCAGAGAAGCCCAAAGGAATTCCAGGCTGAAGCTGTGTGCTCAAAGACAGGTCACGGGATAGACCTGTGTCTGCAGGCCGAGGGAGCAAGTGCTCAGTGACCAGGGTCTAAAGTCTCCAGATGGCCCTGCTAAGGCCAGGACTGCCCCAACGTGGTGGCCCGAATGCAGGTTCTGGTAACAGGTGCCCAGGCCTAACCTCACGCCACCATAGCTTTGCCTGTGCGGCCACCTGGGTCCAGGGCATTGTCACCTGTCTCACCTGTCCCAGCTGCTGTCTCGAGAAGCCTGAGCTAACAGATAAACTGTAAAGTGCTGTGTAAAAGGCCAGGGAACATCATCACACCCTGGAAGTGCCATCAGCAGAAAGGTGACCACCATGACATGCCATGTGCTGTCTATACTCTGGGGGAGCCTCCTCTGCCCCCTTACTCAACACATCTCTAGCCACCTGCCTACTGAGGGCCACTGGAAGGAAAAAGTTTTAAAAACCAAAGTCCTTTTTCCCCCAAAATATTTTTTTATTCTAGCATTACATTTGTGTCTCCAATTGTGAGTATAAAAATGCTTAGAAAGTGGTTACAAAACAGTGTGAGCTAGACAAGGAGCAAGGGCTGTGCCCGGAGGCCCACTCACTTCCCACGGTTCCCTCTTCGTTCTAGATGACACGGGCCTGGCGTCTGGGTCGGGTCGGCCTGCCTGGGCTCAGTCTGGCTTCTCCCTCTCAGAATCTAGAAAACAAAACCGCCATAGCTCAGTACTGTCCGGTGCGGTGGCATGTCCACGAGGCCAGTCAGCACCTAGGGCAGAGGGGCCCAGGCCCAGCCTATGCTCCCTGGGGGCTGCTCACACGGAGGTGGAGCACCGTACAGAGTGACTGCACCCTCAGAGGGCCTGGCTCCTGTCGGTCCTAACAGTCGAGCCACAGTGTGTAGACAGCCCTGATTCTCAGAATCTGTCACCTCAGCCGTTGTCCTTTCTGCTTCAACAAAGTACACGGAAAGCTTGCCCAAAGCCCAGTCCTCAGTTCCTGCAGTGTCCTGGGGAGTGCACTGTGTCTCAAGCAGGAAGCCCCACCAGCCTCTCTCTGCCCAGGGGCAATGCTGAGCCAGGCACCCCGTGCGGCACCACAGCTCTGCAGACGCTCTGGGACGGGCCCTTCCATGAGAGCAGAGGCCACAGCCTCCTGCCCCGGCTGTCTCTGTGGGAATGAGGAATGAGCAGACCCACAGCTTCCAAGGCACACAGGGGCAGAAGACAGCCCCTCAGCTCCAGCATGGTTAGGGAATCCTTTCAGGACCCCAGTGTGCTTGCAGGAGCATGAGAGCAGGCAGCTGGAGGACTGCCTCCTGGGGGACAATGGGACGATGGCGCACTCGGTAACGCACACTGAGCTCCCACTGGAGCAGAGCCCTTCAGCAACCTGTGGATGACCCTCTACAAGCACTCAGGCTGCCACTGGTCCAGGAGAAGTTTCTGGAGGGCGTGGGACATCTGCTCCACCATGCCCAGTCTGCCATAGGAATTACCACTAGCGCTTTCTTGGAGACGGCAGAGCAGGCTCAGGGATGACTGATACCTTTCAACTGGCCATGATCCTAACTCTTTTCGTCTGGGGCAGAGCCCACTTCCACAGAAAATGTAATGCACTTTCGGAGGCTCCTAGGTGTTTTGAAGTCAGGCTCAGGGCTGTGATCCAGGTTGGAGGCAGTGGAACTGGACTCCCCAAGCTGGCCACGGCCCGTGAGCTTGGTGCGTGGGCACACAGCACTGCTGGGCCAGTCCTTCCCTGCAGCAGAGGCACCCGGCTCTGGGGGTGGCCCGTCAGCAGGGCTCCTCTGCCATCACTTGGCCTGACCTCAGCCCCTCTAAGGCCCCTGCCCCTAGCAGTGGCAAGGCAGCAGCACGTCTGTGGACACAAAGCTGGGGTGGTTGGCCTGGCCCCAGAGGGAGGGCCAGCACGCAGCTTCGCTCCCTGCTCCTGCCCTCCCTGACAGGTCCAGCTGGTCAGCTCTTAAATGGACAGAGGAAGAAAAAGATTTTTTCCACACTGTTTTCAAGCAAAAGTGTTTATTTTTCTCCTTAATATATACAGTCTCTTGGGGATTTCGTGCCACTGACTGTCGTGTACAAGGAAAGGGTTAACAGGCGAGAAAGACTCCAAATCTTAGGTTCAGTGCAAGCTGGAGGAGAAATGGTGAGAGCAGCTGTCCATTGTACTCATGAAACAGAGACATGACTCTGAAACCAAACAGACTGAGGTGCACGGTACAGAGAACAGAAATCTCTTACGACAACATTGTGCCCAGGCAGAAGATTCTGCATAATCACCTAGAAAATTCAATTCTAACTGAATTGATGGAATAATATATTTAAACCAAAATAAGTTAGCCAGTTTTAGTATTGTTCCAAAGTACAGTAGAACTATACAACTCACGTCTCGGCATCAGGAGGTGGTCTGCCTTCCAGTGGGAGTAAAAAACATCTTTGTCAGGGGAGGAGGCCGGGCCTCCAAGCTCCACCGTGGGCCGTTTCTACGCCTGTCTGGGAGGAGTGCCACTGACGTCTCCAGGAGAAGGGCAGTCTGGCCCTCAGCCAGTCAGTCTGGAGGACTGCCTGCAGGGCAGCCTGCAGGCCAGAGGCCAAGGGAATACTGCTCATGAGGGAGTGAGGTGTGTGTAGGGGGGCTCATGGGCCTCAGTGCAAATAGTTGAAAAGAAAGAAAAGCCAAAAAGAAGAGCTCAGCAGGAGAGCTGGCAGGACCCAGAGGCAGGGGCAGCAGCTGCCCGGCACACACTCACCCACACTCACAACACCCACGACCCAGCCCAGGGCAGCCCCTCAGCCTTTGGGTTACAAAGAGTGTGTCTGTTCCCTTAGCATATTCCAGCAGTTTCCTCGTAGCCTTACTAAGAGACCAGCCACTGCTAAAAATGCCCTCACTGAAGAATCATGGGCATTAGGCAGCTCATTTCTGAAAAACACCCAGAATGCTCCAGTTAAGACTGTGTTTCCATCTGTCTTCCCTTAGTCATTGGCTAAACCCAGAGAGATCTCATTTTTCTAATATTGAGCAGAGCTTGCCTAGCACCTGCAACTCTTCAATATTCAAGATAACCAATTCAATATTTTTCTAAAAAAAAAACGGCATTTACAACAGAATACTAAAGGTTGGACCTAGCTTCTAATCTGTAAACCATTCATATCTCTGCAACTTAAAATAAGAAATAAAGATATAAATGTACTAGTCAACTGTAAAATAAAATACACCTTTCCAGTACATCCTTCTTTTAAACATCTCTTTCCATTAGGGAACGGAAAAGCTGAAATTCAAGGCACTGTACTTCTGCAGGGTCATTACAATGTCCTGATAATCAATTCAAGTATAGGAAACTGGAGTGAGGATTGCGAGTGTAGACCACTGGGACCTAAGAATGAAGAGCGTCTCCAGCAGAAAGGAAGCAAATATTGCACAAGTACACTGCTCCCTCCTGTGATGGCATACCCAGCGCTGCCCGCCATGGTGAGGGGGACGTGGGTGCCGGACTGGCCCTGTGAGGTGGGCACTGTGCCCAGGCAGGCAGGGCAGCGTGCTCCGAAGCCAGATCACAACCTCATTTCTCTGTGCTGTTCAGAGCTCTCGGTCTGGCAAGTGGCAAGGCAGAAAGCTATGTGATCCACAGCCTGGGGCTGGGTGAGCTGACCATGGGCGGCTGCAAGTACGCTGGGAGCACTGACAAGCCTGGTGTACCCAGGCCTGGCACCCGGGTGAGATTCTGGCCGCCCCGCCCCCCCAGCTGGCCCACTTGAGCTGGCCAGTGCCCCCAGGACACAGGAGCTGAGAACAGGCCTCTGCATGGACCCAGAGGCCCTGCATGGGGCGGAGCTCGGAGCCTGGGGAGGGCAGTACCTGGCATGGACACGGGCAGGGCCAGGGCGGCTCCAGGGACGACTGTGGTGGACAGAGGGCCTGGCCCTGGGGTCAGGCAGGGCCTCCCCACTCCTGCTTGAGGCGTGCTCACCTACAAGGCAGGGAGACAAGAATAGGAGGGTTACACATGGCTGCAGTTAGCTGGCTGCCCGAGTGGCCCCTGGGTCCCAAGCAGGACCTCCACTTCAGGAGAGTGGGCCCTAGCACCTGCTGTGGAATGGGCACCCTCTGATGGCTCACACTGGAATGGCAGGTGGAACAGGGCAAAGCAGCAGCCCTATCTTGCTGAGAAGCACATGAGCTGGCAACTGGCCAGAGTGGAGCCAGCAGGGCCTGGGCCCTGAGGCACAGGGAGGGCTGGCACAACGGACCTCCTGTTGGAACAGTCGGTGACACTAAGGAAAGGCCAGGGCCCAGGAGCTAGGTGGCAGTGAGCAAGTGTCTCAGTGCAGCTGAGGGAGCCTGGAGCCTGAGGGGCAGGGCTGAGCACACAGAAGCTCTTCCGCTCCAGTGACAAGCCAAGGGCACCCCCTGGGAGGAAGAGCAGTGCAGGGAGACAGGAAGGAGCACCAGTGGCTTATAAGAGCAGCAGAGCCTTGGTGCCAAAATCCAACAAGGACATTTGGAGAAAAGGAAGTTACAGACCAAGAAAGAGCCTTCAAAACCCTGAACAAAATACTGCCAAATCAAATCCAGCAATATAACAAAGGTAATACATCACTACCAAGTAGGGTTTGCCCCAGGATTGCAAGCCTGCAATACCACTGGAAATCACTGCAATTCACTACACTTACACAACAAGCGGGAACCAGCAGGTGCTCTTAAATGGCGCAGGTAAAGCATCTGACAGAATGCAACACTCCTTTATGAAAAGCATTCGTAAGGGAACCTCCCTGATCTGTGAAGGGCACCTATAGAACACCACAGCTAGTACCATGTGGGTGGTGAAATGCTGGGCACCCCGCACAGCTTCTCCTCATTTCTAATGAACACTGCGCTGGAAACCCCAGGCAAGGCCAGAAAAGGAACAAAAGCTACAAATTGGAAAGGAAAAAGCGAAATTGTCCTTATTTGCAAATGACAAGATTGTGTATGTAGAAAATCCAAAAGAACAGACAAATCAACTTCTAGAACAAGCAGATTTTGCAAGACTGCAGATGTAACGTACAAAAATCAACCGTATTTCTGTGTTCACAACATACAATTGGAAATTTAAAAAACAATACAATTTAAACAGCACTCCAAAACATTAACAACCCAGGGATAAATTTAATGCAAGATGTATAACAACTTTACACTGAAAACTACAAAACCTTTACTGAGAAAATAAAAAAGATGTAAATAAATGGAGAGACACCATGTTGGTAGGCACACTTAGTATTGTTAATATGTCAAATCTCACCCAACTGATCAACAAATTCAATACAATCCCAATCAAAATCCCATCAGGCTATTTTGTAGAAACTGACAGGCTATTTCTAAAATGTATATGGAAATATTAAGGACCTAGAAAGACAATCTTTAAGAAGATCAAAATCATACATCTTACACTATCAGGTATTAAGCTTAATATAAAGCTACAGTAATTAAGAGAGCATGGTACTGCCATTAGGATAAAAGAACACCTCGATGGAACAAAATGGTGAGTTCGGAAATGGACCTACACATATACAGTCACTTGATTTTTATGAACGTACTAATGCAGTTCAACGTGGAAAGGAAGGTACTGGAACAACCAGATATGCATATACACACAGATATATATGTAAAACTTGATACCTACCTCAAATCACACACAAAATTTGAGATGGCTCACAGGTCTGAATGTGACAGCTATAAAGTTTCTAGAAAAAATATAGGAGAATGACTTCATGGTCTTGGGAGAGGCAAGGATTTCTTTGGACACAAAAATCACTAAGCATAAAGAAAAATCGGTAAACTGTACCTCAACAAAATGAAAACCTGCCATTTCACTTACACCCTTAGGAAAGTGAAAAGACAAGCCACAGACTGGTAAAACATATCCATAGAACATATATATGGCAAACGATATATTAAAAAAAACTCCCACAAATTGATAATAAAAAGATAAACAAATAGACTTTAAAATGGTAAAAATCCTTGCCCAGGCACTTTACAAAAATGGCCAATAAGAATATGAAAAGGTACTCAAAGGAAAGTTAAAACAATAATGAGAAAACTACTACTAGGACTCAAAATATTTTTACAAATAAATTTTCAAATACAATGTCCCACACACAATAATAATAGTAATAATAAAGAAAAACTAGATGAAACAAAATAGAAGCAGTAAAATACTATGTGCGAGGAGATATAATATTGAGAATTTTGGCAGAGAGCTGGAAACTATAAAAAGGGATACAGCAGATATAGGAAAAATGAATAGAAATTCTTCAACTGAAGAATACAAGAGTCAAAATTAGAAACTCAATGCGTACATTTAATAGCAGTTTAGACACAGTCAAAAAGAAATTTAGTGAACTAGAAGGCAGATTTGAAGAAAATATCCAGAATAAAGTATCAAGGGACAAAAGATAGAAAATAAGTAAAAGACAAAGACCAGAGTGAGAAGGGCTCTGTGAGGTGAAGAAAGAAGTTTGGCCTTTTGTTCTGGGTTCCTCAGAGCCAGACCACCTGGGGGCCCGATACTGACTAAGCCCCAGGAGGCGTGAAGTAATTTACCATGGCCACATGGTGAGGCCAATAAAGGCTTTGGAAGACAGAGGCTCAGTGCAAATTCCAGGTTGAAGAGAGTCAACATCTGTTCTCAGGAGGGTAAGTGCATCCACTGGGGACACAGAAGCTCCGTGCTGGGACCCCTCTTGGACCTCACCGTATGTATATCTCTTCATCTGTATCCTTCTTTATTATTTTAAAGTTATCTCACGAATGGTTCCTCCCACGAGCTCTGTAAGCTATTCCAGCTAATTACTGGACCCATAGAAGCAGAAGCCAGCTGGTCTGAAATGGAGGGAGTTATGGGGACTCCTCGGCTTGCAGCAGGTACCCTGAGGGGTAGAGGAAAACCCTGGTTTGTTTGGGGCAAGATGATCTGAAGTGGAGGGCGTCATATAGACTCCTGAGCTTGTAATCAGTACCCGCTGACACAGCCCTGGGTGGCTGGGGATGAAAGACAGAAGAGGCCAGCTGGTCTGAAGTGGAAAGAGTCAAGGAGGACTCCTGAGCTTGTAGCTAGTAACCACTGACCCAGTCCCAGGTGGCTGGGGGTGGGGGGTGGGAGGTGGGCGGTACGCTGCATGAGCAGCTGAGGTCTGAACTGAACAGGGAGAGAGGAAGCTGAGATTTTCAAATGATACAGCTGACATGTGGAGTGGGATCTGTTATCCACCAAACAATTTGGCATCAGAGGTGGGTGATCTTAGTTTTGCTAGACTGTTATGCACTATGCAACTGGCATAGTGAACTGGGTTTGCTAATGTAGCTCCTGACTGCTCAGATTTACGTGCAAGTGAATGGAGACTCAGGAGGACAGGAGAGGAGAGAGAGAATGGGGCAGAAGCAGTATTTGAAGAGTTACTGGCAGAAAAACTTTCAAAATTGATTAAAGAAATCAAGCTATAAATTCAAGAAGCCCTATGAACCCTAGGCAAGATTTTTAAAAAAGTCTATTCCCAGGCACCTCATAATAAATCTCTTGAAATGAAACTATCAGAAGCCAGAAGAAGAAGAATTCATTACCTTTAAAGGAGCAATAAACAGACTGGCAGCTTACTTCCTACAAAAACAAGGGAAGCCAAGTAACAGTGGAATGATCACTTTAAAATGCTTTAAGAAAATAACTGCCAACCTAGAATCCTATACCTCCAATCCTAAATATCCTCCAAGAACAACAATGAAATAAAGATGTTTTTAGACAAATCAAAACGGAGAAATGTCACTGGTAGACATATATTGAAGGAAATTCTGAAGGAAAACTCTCCCAGAATGGAAGATGGGGCATGGGGGAAAGAAGGAATAAAACAGCCGCAAAAATAGTAAATATGCAAACAGATGCAAATGAATAGTGACTATATAAAAAACGTATTGTGGGATCTAAGTCTATAAAAAATTTTAAAAATAAGTGTCAGGATGTGAGCAAATGCCATTAAAATATTTTATAGTCTTTGCATTGTCTGGGAAAAGGGTCAAACCTTAATATTAGACTTTGATAATTTAACGATACATGATATAATATTTAGGATAATCATTACATGAACAGTGACAGACAGTAAAGCTTCCAAGATAATGGGAGGAAAAAGGAATAATAAAACACACCTAATCAATTCAAAACAAGGCTAGAAAGAAGAGAAAAAGGAACACCAAAGAGATAGGATAAGTAGAAAGCATATGGTAAGATAACAGATTTAAACAAAAATATGTAAGCAGTTACATTAAATGCAAATAGACTAATACTTTAATTAAAAGACAGATTTTCAAACAGGATTAAAAAATAAAATAAAGTCCAATTATATATGCTACTTATAAGAGCTACACCTAAAGCATATGATACAGAAAGACTGGAAGTAAAGGATAGAGAGCATACACCAGGCAAATAATAACACAGCACAAGCAGATGTAGGTATAGCAATTTCAGACAAAGAAGATTTTAAGGCAAAAAGCATAATAAAGAAGGAACTTCATAATATTAAAAGTTCAACTCACAAGGAAGACATCATAAATCTAAATCTGAATGTACCTAATAACACAACCTCAAAATACATAAAGCAAAAATTGACAGAATATTTTACAAATATACAACCATAGTGGAAAATGGCAATGTTCCTCTTTCAATATCTGATAAAATATGCACAAACACACAAAAAATCAGTAATTACAAAGAAGACCTGAACAACAGGATTAGCAAAGCTGACCTAATGGACATCGCAGAGTATGGGAACTTAAAGAAGGCTCATGTGGCTGGGGCCAAACAGCAAAGGAGCATAAGCCCAGACAGGTACTCAGGGTGCAGATCACCCAGGGCTTTGTAGGCCATAGTAAGAATTATTAACTTTTCCCAAGAATGATGGGATTTCATTAAAGAATGGATTTGAGAAGAGTCAGACTGATGTTAAGTGTACCTGTTAGGAGGGTTCTGCAGTAGTTAGAAGAGAAATAAGCGTAGTTTAGACAAGGGGAGTGGAAGTTGAGATGGAAAGATGCAGATCCATTTCAAGCTTACCAGGGACAGTTACAGAGATTGACATCTGGGGCCATTAAGCAAGTCACAACGAATTTCAAAGGACTGAAATCATACAAAGTTCATTACCTTACCACAGTGCAATTAAGCTAAAATAACTAATAAAAAGATAATTAGAAACTCAATAACTACACTTACTATAAAGAGGAAATCACAGTGGAAGTTACAAAATATTTTGAACTGCATGTTAGTGAAAATGCTACATATCAAACTTTTGGGATACAGCTACAACCATTAGAGGTAATTTTATAGCGTTGAATGCATACAGTATAAAAAAAAAAGGCTAGAAGTCAATGAACTTACACATCTCAAGAAACTTTCTAGAACAAAATATAACCCAAAGATAGAAGGAAAGAAATAATAAAGAGAAGAGACTAATCAAACATACAATAAAGAAAATCAAAATGAGTTTGAGAAGGCTAATAAAATTTACAAACCACTAAGGAGACTGCTTAGAAATAATAGCGAAAGAGAAACAGAGAAGGCATAAATCACCAATATCAGGAAAAAGAGGACATCACTGCAAATGCTGCAAACTGTAAAAAGAGAAGAAGACATTATGAACAATGTTATGGCAATTAATTTGAAAATATACATAAATTTAGAGGAGATGGGAGAGTTGCCAGAAAGGCAGAATATAACCAAACTGTCATAAGAAGAAACAGAAAATCCAATGGTACTAAAATTATAAAAGAAATTGAATCCATAGAGAAAACCTTACCCTCAAGGGATAAGGATGCGAGATAAAACAAACACAGCGAAATCTTAATTACAGAATGCAGTGGGTAATATGGGTGTTTACTGCAGATTTTCAACTTTTCTCTCTGAAAACCTTTTAAATAAAAGGTTGTGGGGGCATCCTCCCACACTTAAAGCAAAACAAAACAAAAAACACCTCCCAGCCCAGACAGTTTCACCAATGAATTTCACGAAACATTTAAGGAAGAAAAAAGATGAATCTTGCACAAACTTCTCCAGAAAATTAAAGAAGAGGGACTGGTTTTCCACCTAGTTTTGAAGTTGACATGGCCCTCATATAAATACCATCGCATTACAGAACCTAAGGGCATTAGGAGAAAGGAAAGTACAGGCCACTCTCACTCATGAACATGAAAACCGTAAGCAGAGAGCAATTAGCTCAGCACTTGTCCCAGGTTGTCCCAGGCACTAGAGCTGAAGCCCACACAACGTTGGGTCATTACAGGGAAGCGTTGGAAACTTCCAGTCAGACAAATGGCATGGACCTTGAAGGGGGGTCAGACAAGATGAGGCTGCACCCCAGCTCTGGGCTGCCTCAGGCTCCCGCCGTTCCACAAAGCCGCTGCTGGGAGGTGCTCGTTGGCCCGAACCTGCAGGCTGTCTCCCTGCCCTCCGATCTGGCTCCTGACCTGCCAGCTGTGGGAACGTGAGCAAGTCACTTAATATTCCCCACCTGTAAAGTGGGAACACCTAAGTCATGGGGCTACTGCGAACAGGAGCTTGGGAAATCAAAGATAAGAGCTTAGCACAGTGCCTGTTGTGGTAGGCTAAGAATACCGGCTGTTGCCGCTTGTTAATGCTGTCTGGGACGCCCCCCAGCCCCCCACCAGCCGACTTACAGCCCGCACATCGATAGCTGCCAGGGCCGGGCCCACCTTGGCCTCCATGTCCTGCAGCTTCTGCGTCTGCTTCAGCTGGTTGAGTGACGGCTTCAGCTGCGTGGTGCCCACCGTCTTGCTAGCCCACTCATCCACTAGCTTGTGCAGGTCATCTGTGAAGGTGCCTTTCTTGTTGTTGCTGTTGTTCACCTGTGCCTGGACTTGCAGGGTGGGCTGAGGGCCTGGCTCGGGGCTCGGGACCAGGCTGCTTGTGGAGGACCCTAGGGAGTCACACACGGGCCAGGGTTGGTTACACTGCACATGCGTCTGTGCCATCTGGCCATTTCCCATCATTCTTATGGGATGGTGGAAACAATGGTCTCACTTAGGTCAGGCAACACCTTGCTTCAAGAGGTGGTCTGGATTGAGGGCTGGCACCCAGTTTTAGACATGGTGGAACACTTCCATGGCCGTGGGTGGCCAGGCGGCCTTAACCCACCTACCAGCAGCACCAGAGAGAGTCCCTGCCTGGAGAAGTGTGGGCAGTGTGGCTGGCCCCTGCCGAAGCTGCAGCCTCCACCCAGGGTCCACTCTGCGCCCAGTGCTGGATCCCGTGTGCACAGCTGCACACACGTCCGACTGGGAGTGGCCACAGGTGGTGCCATGGGACTCAGGCCCGCTTGCTATCTACATCCTCAGCTATGAGGTGGGTAGCACCTGCTTGCAGAGGATACGTAAGTGTACTCTGGGCAAACCAGATAGCCTGGACTATCTACATTCCATGAACTTTTTAAAATTCTGTTGTTGAGAATATTCACAGCAAAACATACACCAAATTCAGTTTCTACATGTACAATTCACTGACACTGGTTACATTCTTCAAGTTGTGCAACCAACCTCACCCTCCTTTTCTGAGTTGTTCCTCCCCCATTAACATAAACTCACTGCCCCCTAAGGTTCCAATCTAATCTTTCAAGTTGCTGCTGTCACTTTGATCCCATATAGATAGTTCTTAAAAGAGCATAACGCTCAAGGCAGACCTTTTTTACTAGTTAAGCTAGACTACTGTTTGGTTTTAAGAAGTCCTTCAGGGACATTTTTAGTTTAAGGTTAAAAGATTATCTCAGGACAGTCCATGAATTTTAATGCCTCAGCTGTTTGGAACTGAAGACACAGGACTTGCCGCTTTCCTGCCCGGGGCATCTGGGGAATGTATGGGCTGGGTACCAACGCCTAGAGCCCACCTGCCTGAGCCGGACACACTCTGCGGCACTGCTGGGGCCGCCACAGGTGAGTGGGAAGGAGCCGGGGGAACCAGCCACCCCGAAGGCCAGGAGACCGCTCTTCATGCCGGGCAGCGGGCCTGACAGCGTGGCTGGTTCACTGAAAGGATCTTTTTCACGACCAAAATAGGACTTTTATTGTGCCCCCCAACCCACATGCAATTTCCAGTTGGCAATTTGGAAGAAGCCAAATTTTGAACTTTCCGCACTAAAAAATAACCTAATGACCATCTCTTCAAACAAACTGTTTGGAAATGTAGTCTACTTTAGTGGACAGCAATGAAAAAGCACAGACACAGACAATTAGTGATGAGATCTTACATACATGGAGTTATTGCTACATGGAAATTTCAGCCAGAAAAGAAAAAGGAAAAAAAAAAAAAAGAAAAAAAAACAGTGAGAGAGCAAGAGAGAGAAGTGAGAGGCCCAGGCAGACTAATACCCATTTGATTCGGACAGCTCTCCTCTTGAGGAGGCACTCAGCTTTAGCACTTCAAGGAAATACTCATTCCTATGATTTTGGAAAAGGAGCCAATTAATGACTGGGATTCTGTGGATGTTCCGAAGCAGGCTGAGCCTGGCAGGTGTGAAGTGAGGAGACTGCCGACTCTAGGAGCCATGGGGGTGCAAAGGGATGTGGGGAGCACCGGGCGGCTGCTCAGCAGGCAGAAGTGAAGCGAGCGGTTGACAGAGGGCGGCTTGAGCAGTCACCCCGCTGGCCGGGCCTGCCCACGTGCTCCCAGGCTGGCGGGAGCCCTAGTGCACTCTAGCCACAGAAGGCCCATGCGATGGACAGAATGCAGAGCTAATAAGAAACCCAGATAGTTACTACTGCTGTGCTCTTTGCCTAAGCAGAGACGTTTCAGGGCTGACCCTGCAAGGGAAGAGAAAACGATAACAATACAGTTAGGCGGACAGTCCATACTTGCGGGGCAAGCTACCACACTTTAAGCAAGGAAGAACAGACAGAAAGTCAGCAGTTCAGAGAGAACAGGAAACCCACCCCCTACCCCCGACCTAAATGAACCGGGCAGCCTCAAGCCTAAGTTAGTGTGCGGTTAACACAAGCTTTATCCAGGAGGTGTAGATGCCAAGCTCAAGCTTTCCAAGCTTCAGGTTGAAGTGTTTGTCTCTAGAAGCATATTTATTTTAAAAAAAAAAAAAAGGGCAGAGAACAATGCTTGGCTATCAGAAGGCTCTTAGGAGCCCCACTGGTTGAGGCAGGAAAAAGACACTGAAGGTCCCTGAGCTGAGCCTCAGGCGGACCAGGCGTAGGCGCTGCCTGGCTGCGGGGCCTCACGCCGCAGTTGGCTAAGTCCAAAATGATACATTGTTTTGCAGGGTAGAGGCCAGTCCAGTATCTTGGAGTCTTGGAGGACTGACTTAAATCAAGTCAGTGCTGTCACCAAGCTGGGAAATGTAAGTGTTCCTTATCTTGGGTGTGAACCACTGCAGGTGGTCCTCAGGCCCCTTCTTGGGTGGGACTATCATTGGGACATCCCATTTCCTATTGCTTGCACCACGCTAAGACAGCTGGGGGATGTCTAATTCCCCGAGGTTGTTGGCTGTAGCAAACAGACTTTTAAAGCACAGAGGCAATCTATGGGATTTAATTTTTGGCAAGTAGTGAATGGCCAGTGCCCAGCTATTGTCTAGGATGTACTGTGTGCCTGGGGTAGGCAGACGAGTGGACACGGGCAAGGACAGGCTCCGACTTTCCCCGAGGTCACCCAGCAAGGCCTGCTAGCGCCAAGAATCTGCTCTTTGCTCCTGACAAGAGCTCACCACAACATTCGTGAATGCCCACCCCACACTCCCTCAGATGGGGGCCTCCAGAGGACAGAACCTCATACCAGAAATGCCCACCCTACCCACACTCCCTCAGATGGGCGGGGGCTTCCTAAGGACAGAACCCCACGCTGCGAACACCTACCCCACCCTACACTCCATCAGACAGAGGGGCTACCCAAGGACAGAATCCTATGCTATGAACACCCATCCCACCCCACACTCCCTCAGATGGGGGAGCTTCCTGAGGACAACCCCACACCGTGAACACCCACCCTGCCTCACACTCCCTCAATGTGGGCCCCCCGAGGACAGAACCCCATAGTACAGAGCGTCTGGTCCCAGCAGGCAGTCACTCCATGGCACAGCAAGAGCAGTTGCTGTTGCTGTCTCTAGGGTTGTCAGTACAGGACTGTCGCAGCCCAGAAGAGACATGGCCCCACAGGAAGTCAGGTGAGAGGCTGGCACTTGGCCCTGTGCCTCATCACGCCCAGTCCCACTGGGTGTACAGTGTCAGCCTACAGGACACACACCGCAGCTTCCCGTCCACACTGCAACCAGCCCCAGAAGCCTTTCCTTCATTCCTAGTACAGTCTCATCTCACACAGACTAGCAAAGGCAAAGACTCCACCACTTCTCACCATCATTGACATGTCTGGAGAGCCCCTGCCTGCTCCTATCCTTCTACTGGCACATGAGGGACCCCTTACTTTCCCCCAAGTGAGTCTCAGAGAACATAAAGAATGAACTGTTTAAAAAAGCCAACTCCATTTAAACTAGGTCATCAAAAGTTCAGTAAACACAACTCTCCCCTGTGCTTAGAAGTCTTCCAAGGAACCCGGTCCGACAGTTTTCTCCACGGTTCCCAAACGGCAGGAGGAGAGAAGCCTTCTAGATGAAAAAGGTGAATGCCACCAGTTGTTCCAAGTTCTCAAACTTCAGAAATCTCCCCTTCCGCCATCAGATCTTCCAGTCCAGACTGAGGGAGGCATGAAGCGAAGGGTAGTGGGCATGATGAGGCACAGGGCCGAGTGCCAGCCTCCCGCCCGACTTCCTGCAGGGCTGTGTCTCTTCTGGGCTGTGACCATCCTGTACTGACAGCCCTAAAGACAACGACTGTGCTGTGCTGGGACACAGAGTGACTGTCTGCTGGGACCAGACGCTCTGCGTCCAGCACTAATGGGAAGCCCACCTGGGTCTCAGGCCATGCTCTGCTCTGCCCTCCACTCGTCCCTGAGAGTGGGGCCGCCTGGATGGAACAAACACAGAGGCTTCCTCTGGATGCTGGCAGACAGCCCTGCCCCCTCTCTGCCTGAACGTCATGGCCCAACCCTCTGCTGGGGTGCAGAAGATGCCGCAGGCACGAGTTCTCCAAACCAAGTGCGTTTGACTAGGACAGAGTGCTTTGAAAGTGGGTCAGGACCGAGCAATTCACCACGTTTGCTTTTTATACCTCAGTGTTCGGATACTGACTAGGTTCACACTGTCAACAGCAGGGGAGAAGCCTCCCAAGAAACAGCAGGGACGCTGCCCTCCTCAAAGAACTGGACCCATGTCCAAGCCAAGTGCCTCCCTGGTCCATCTCCATGACAACAGGAGCTCAACTCAATGGCTGCAGCTTTGCACTGGCGTGGGCAGTGGATGCTGGTTTCTGGCACAGGAGAAGAATGGGTGTGTGATACCAGAGCACCACTTGGCATCTCTATAGACCGAACAGCCCCGTTCTCGGGGGAGTACCAACGCTCGCTGCCCATGAACGCTGCTCATGGAGAACAAACTGAGGTGAGTCTGGACTCGGCTCACCCAGGTATGAGCTGGTGAAGATGATCAGCCCCAGGTCCAGTTACCAGGTGACTCACGGGAATCAAGGCACATACCTGCCCACCTCACAGAGGCCCCATGTGTTGGGGGCACACCCACATGCACCAGGGCCACACGACAGGACAAGTGCGACATAGGGGGGCTGCATAGATGCGAGCTCCTCCAGGTGTCCTCCTCGGCACAGGAGACCCTCATCACAGTGCACAAAGATCAACGGAAGGACGTGAGGCCCTCGGCTGTGTGTTCTGTGCCCTGCTCACAGGGAGACTATTCCAGAGTAGGCTGGATACCGCTCAGAGCAGAAGTCAAGCACAGGAGGGAGGGAGAGGGGGCTGGGGGCATCCAGGAAGGCCCTAGCGCATGAAAAGCCCCCAAGGGCAGGGCACTGAGGCCTGCTGCTGCTGTGCTGTCAGCTGCCATCTAGCTAGCTCCCAGCGACCCCATGCACAACAGAGCATTAACAGTCCTGCCTGGTCCTGTGCCATCTCCATGATCAGTTGTGGATCAGACTGCTGTGATCCATAGGGTTTTCACTGGCTGATTTTCAGGTGCAGATCACCAGGCCTTTCTTCCTAGTCCATATTAGTCTGGAATCTCCGCTGAAACCTGTTCAGCATCCTAGCAACAAGCAAACCTCCATCAACAGATGGTAGTGGCTATGAATGCTGCTGGTAGACACGTAAAATTAATGCAAAGTGATATTAAGTGCTTCCCACATGTGAGCAAGGACTGGAAGGACATTAGCGTTGGCCTCTGGCCAAATGAGGAGCTAAAATGAGAGGGGACCAAAAGCGTCTGACAAAACAACCAGGACTCCTTCTTGCTTCTTTAGGTCACTTCTCCCTAGGTCTTCAGGACCCCGCGGTGGGCCCATACTTGCCACACCTCCTCTAATCATGGCGGAGGAGTCTTGTGTGATCAGCAGTCAGGTCATGCGGCCCGTGTGACATGAGGCCGAGGGCAGACGGGGCAGGCTACAAGGCTGCTGTGGCTGGCTGAGGTCTTCGTCTTTTCCAGGGCCTGTCCTGCCTGCTGCTCACAACCCCCCAGGACCACCTGGACGGATGAAGCAGCCCTGCTCTCCACAGTGTCCCCTCCTGACCAGGTCTGGCTGGGCTCCTGGGCCTCCACCACAGGGAGGCTCTTCCAGGCCATCTGGAATGCCTGCTGCTCCAAAGCAGCTCCACACCAGGCAGAGACCCCTGGCAGCCCTAGCTTTCTCAGATCCAGTCTCAGCACCCCATCCAAGTTGTTTCATCTCTGTGCTTCCTGGAGTCATGGGCTTTCTGTACTTCAGAGTTGAAAACATTTTCGTTTTATGGTGTCTCTTCTCTCCCAGGAAGCGAAGTTGTCACAAATCCAGGCATTTAGCTGAAAACATTATGTAGTCCTTATAAGCCTGCCTGGCACAGAGGGTTGGCTTCCTCGCCTGCAGCCAAGGCCTTTGGCTCACGTGGCCCCTCCCTACAGTGCCTGGTCTCTGCTCCCTCTGCCCTGCCCTGAACGCCCCTCTTCCTCCCACCTCTTTAAATTCAATTCACCCCTGCGGCCCAGCATGCACCTGCCTCCTCTGCCACGTCTCCCTGGCTCCCAAGCCCTCACGAGGCTGCTGCTTCTCTGTAGCTGACGGCTCTGAGTTTTTCACATTCGTGCTCAGTCTTCTCATAGACGTAAAGCCCTGAGGCAGGGCCACAGCCCCTTCTCATGACGCCCCCCCTTGCCAGGGTTAACAGGAGCCAGCATAGAGTGGTTCAATGAAAAGTCCCTGACTCTCATAGTCCAGAGGGCCTGGAGCCATGGCACTGTCGGGGACTCAGCACTGGGGACAAGAGGGGGTCCTCGCCCCTTCCCTGTGCAAAGCAGAGTGAGGTCAGGAGGCCCCTTCCCTGTAGGCCAAGTCCGCAAACTCTGAGTCCACAAGGCTGTAGGCAAGAGGTGCCCAGGACAGGAACACTGCCTGCTAGAGAATATGGACTCAGCCAAGGCTTGCCTAGAAGAGGCTGGGCTGTGAAAACCACAATACCATCAAATCTACAACATCCGAGCACTTAAACAAGGCCTGAAGACTGCCTGCCAATCCAGTACGGCTGCAGGCCGGGCAGCCCGACAGCTGCCCCCTCTCTGGGACTACATCTGCCTGGGTGCTCCTAAGCCTCTTCTTCCCCTTCTTTTCTTCTTGTCCACAGGGACAGTACTGAATCCTTTGTCCATGCGTGTTTCAATTTTCTTTTTTTAAATCTTAGAATGATAATGAATGGTAAACAAATGAACACCCTTTAAAACCACGTGGGTGGAAGGGCAGAGTGATAACAATTTCAGCAGTGCATCACGCTATCGCTGCTGGTGCTTTTAGCCAAAGTTCCCAGGAAAATCGCCACCTGCCCTATTCTCCTTCCACGGAGGCCCAGGATCCACCCAGCAGCAAAAACAGGCGCCGTCCACTCTGAAGACACTGGAAGCCCTGGAGCCCGCGAGGCCTGTGGCCACGCCAGGGAGAGCTTCACCCACGGCCATTGGGAGGCGAATGCAGGTGCCAGGTTGGTGAGCAGGAGAGCTGGGCCGAGGCTACGGAGCGGAGGGGCTTCCAGAGAACAGTGTGCCCCAGAGGCTCTCATTCCCTCCCACAACTCAGCTAAGCCACCAACCGAAAGCTACCGACATGGAGCGTCCTACTCAGTGGACAAGAGGTTACTTGCCTAAACGTGGAAATGCTGGGGCTTCTTAAAGCATTTCTAAGTGGCCCTGGTTCCTTTGATCTGCCCGCCCTGGAGAATGCTGAGCCACATGGACTCAGATGGGGTGGCCAGGCGGATGTGAATGCACACTTGACTCAGGGTGTCTCCTGTGGACGTGGCCTCTGGGTCCCCACAAGGACAATGTATCTTTATTGTACAAGCAAAAAGCCATGTGCCCCAAACCAGCATGTCCATCCGATTGTTAAAAAGCTTGATTTTTCTGTTAAAAAATAAAAACCTGAAAACTCTATAACTTTGGATTCATTTGCCAATCATTCTGAGGGTTAAAAATGAACTGCACAGCTGGGAATGGCTCCACACAGGGGCACCATTGTTTAAAACGGAATAACTGGGATGTTCCAAAGTATCTGAAGAAGACGGGAATTGGCTTTAGAAGAGATGTGAGGAACTGCTTAATTGACCTCATCTCTGAGGTCACATGAGGTCACAGGAAAGTACACGGAGTAAAGTGCTCCAGCTAGAAGATGTGGGGCAAGGAGGAGGGCGGGCACACCTCTGAGGAAGAGCCGTGTGTCTAGATTGTCAATCACATCTTTACGGTTGGAGAAGGCAGGAGGCAACCAAGAGGGTGAATGGGTAGTCGGATCTCCTGTAAGGGGACATGGGGCATGGGGCATCCTAGCTGGAGCACTGTCCTCTCAGCATTCCCACATGCAGGGAGTGGGGCAGTGGGGAGACACAGTACTGTAGTTGTTGTAGTACAGCCCTGGTACAGAAGTTATACCCTCCAGTGACCTTCTAGAATTGTATCGGCTTGCTACATGCATGTCTTCATAGTCCAAACATGTGTGAAAAACACCATGCGTCTAGAGACGGTTGGGGTTGTCTTTTTGTTGTCGCTGGAACTGGGGACAGCGGACATGTATATTTGCCACAATTGCAACAGAAAAAACTACGTCCAACATAAAAAAATTAAATAAATGAGCGACAAAATACAGAGGGCCTTGGTATGTCTGAGAGACGGGGTGCCCCGGCCAGGAGGCAGGGTGTCTGCACATGCTGTGGCGCCCAGGCACGAGCAGAGGCATGCGCACGAGCCTTCTGAGGGCAGACAGGACGCCATCATCCAAAGGAAGAGGCTTGGGGCTGTTCCATTTGACAGTGATGGGTGAGCTCATGGGGGGAGGGAAGGGAAGGCACCTGCCAAACGCATCAAAGGTACCAATGAAGATAGAAAAGGGGAGAAACCAAGGGACAGGAGGTGATAAAATACAAAAGAACAAATACAGACAGATGGACAAAGACACAGGTCCACTGAGGAATCGGGCACGAGGTTTGCTACTAGATTTATAGGCCACTCTCTCAGACGTTTGGTGGGAAACCGTCCAGCCTGCAAATGAATATAAAGGGAAGAAAACAAAGAGACACTTATCAAGTACAAGTCACTGCGACTCTATGTCCTACCACACCACCAGTCACATCAGCTTTGTTACTTAACATCCATGGCTGCACCTAGCCCAGCCCAGACGACCAAAGCCACTGACCACGTAACGGAAAGAAGGCAATGGTAGGAGCAGAAGAGAAGCGAGCTCCCAGAGGTGAGGGGTGGGGGGTGGCACCTTCATCAGAATCACCAAGGTTTCTTTGGATAGAGGTGGTGAAGAGAGTGGGTGAGCACTTTATCCAGCAGCTGCTATCATCCATGGCAGCGCTGAAGAGAGAGCGTTTCCATCTCAAGGTGAATCTCACGCCCAAGAGCCTGGCCCTCCTCCGAACCACTTTCCCGAGCAGAAGGCCCAGGTGGTTAGCACTGTGCTGGCTCCGCGCAGGGAATGCGCAGGGTGGGTGAGCCAGTGACTAGGAACCATCGCAGCAAAGTGGACAGAGGTGCCCCGCCTGACTCCCCTCCTGGTCATCTGGCTACACTTTAGGGTCCTGGTGGCTTCCCTAGGCTCATGCTAGCCAAGCATGGCCTCCCTTGGAGCCACTCGCAACAAGACTGGGTGATGGCTGGGCAATTTCCTTCTCTGCATTCAAAGACTAGTATTTTCTAAGTGGCCACTCAGCAGACTTGCTGCAGCTCTGTCCTCCTCTACACACTGGCGTGCTCCTGGGGACACCACCGAAGCCCTGGGCTAGCACATGCTTGAGAGTGGAAAGCTGGGAATCACCTTGGCCATGCGCTCCGCCTCCATCACTGGCTAAGCCGGAGCAGATGTCGGAAGACAGGGAGGCTCTCACGGAGCAGGGCTGCTGGGTGTGGACTGCCTTGCCACACGGGTCTGGAGCCGGGGGCACTGCTGGGCTTTCTGCAGCAAGCCCTGCTCCCCCTTGGGTGGGGTCCTTAGCAGGAGGGCCTCTGCTGCATTCTGACAAGTGACCTGGGTGGGGAGAGAGGGTGACAGGCATGATGAGGCGCCGCTGGCAGGAACGCCTGTGTGGTACTCGTCTTTGTCTCCCTGCTGTTTGCTGGGTGACCCTGGGGAAGCTCTCTTGCCTGTGGGCCTCCAAGTCCCCTGAATGCAATGGGCACACAGCCATACCCCATATTGGAGTGTTAGAAAGATCAGAAAAGTTATCACGGTCTCCACCAGTCACAAACGCGAGGTCAGAGACTCTTACTCTGTGATTTGCTGTTGTTCAAATTCAGTTAAAGACCATAACACACCTGGAGCTGCATAACTAGGTGCAAAGTGGGCCTATGCACGGCCTCCTCTCACCACCCCCTGTAGCTTCAGAACTGGCACTGAGGTCACTTCACTCACGCATCCCTGGGAGTGTGGCCCTCAGACTCCCAGCAACACTTCATGCATCAACAGCGCTGTTAACTGCCCCTCAGGGGCTTTGGCTCCTGGGCCTGTCTCATCACAGAGCTCTGGAGCTAGCGCTAGCAGGCAGGAGCAGCCACAGAGAGCTTGCAGGGACCTCTGCAATGCAAGGTGTTGGGTTCTTGCAGCCTGGAGGCCAGGCCAGTAGACTTACTGATACGATGTCATCACACAGAGCCGAGGGTCCTCACTCATCCTCCTCTCACTTATCTTCGAGGCCCACAGACACAGGCCAGCTGAGATGATTATAGAAACGGGAGCAGAGGAACAGGCCTGTCCTCTGCAGTGCCCTGCACTGGTGAGCAGCGAGGGGCCTTTGAGCCCCACCCCAACTCTGCAGAAACCAGGCCCGAGACTGGATTGGCAGCCAGAGGGCCTCCCACTGCTCCCTGAGGGCCAGAGCCCGGCTCTGAAAAGTCCCTGCCCCTTACAGTTGTCCCTCTCCACACAGAGGACGAGAAGCCCAGGTCTACCCAGCCTGCCACGTCTTTCCCAGCTCCAAATAAAGGAGACGTAGGAAGAAGAAACCCCAGACCTTCTCTCCTAGGGCCTGGAGGATGTCACAGCCTCATTAAGCCTAATCTCCCAGGCTCACTGGGGTCCCTCAGTCTACCTCCCAGACAACATTCCCACCCAGGCATGCCCCCCAGGCTGGCCAGAAGGAGACCCTGCCGACCTGTGCTGGATGCCACGACCTTGAGCTGCTGTACCAGGGGGTTGAGCAGCTTCCCTGCCTTCAGTTTGCTCTTACTGGCTTTCCTCCGGCGGCCAGTAGGGGGCGCTGTGTGGAAGAAGCCCACGTTGGGGGGCAGTGGCTTGCCCAGGCGGCGGTACAGGGCCTCGATCTCCTGCTTCTGCTGGGTCTGCAGCTCTGAGATCTCCTTCAGGTGCCTGGAGGAAGAAGGAGGGAGAGAGAGGGAGGCAGGCAGGCTTCCCCAGCCATCCCAGACACCCGTGTGCCCTTCCACGGAAACCACCCACAAGTCAGGAGGAAGGAGTGGAGGAGGGACCGGCAGCTACCCACGGGGCTAACTGGGTCTCCACATGTGCCACGTGTGGGCAGTTTCCAGTACCCTGAAACTAAATGGGCACCACGTGAGCCTCCGCAGCCACACGCCCCAGGACACAGGATGGGCGCCACGTAACCCTCTGGAGCTACACGCCCCAGGACACAGGATGGGTGAAGCAGAGGCCAAGGAGCCCCAGTATTCAAATGCGTAGAACTGTCACCACTGCCATTGTTTTCTGATGGGAGAGGGATGGAGGACTTAAGTTTGTATTTATGCTTGCAATAAAAGCCCTAGACATTCACACAGGTACCAGCCGTGGAATCTCCTATGTGGCCTTTGTTCTTTCGAGCTAGACCAACATCTTGGGGCAACGGATTACCTTGTGTGGTCTTTTGTCCTTGCTTTTTGGAAACTGACCTTAGGGAAATTTCACAAGTTGCTGGCTGCCCCTGAGGGTTTGTTACTTTTGCCAGGTTTGGCTAGGGAGCCCCCACCAGGTAGCTGACAGCCTACAATGATGACAAAGGAGCTCGAGAACTGGCTTATAAAAGCCCAAGAACATGGAGACTCAGATGGGACTTCCAAGTTGATCAGAGTCAGGAGGGATGCTCAGCCTTTGGACACAGAAGCCTTGGGCTGGAAAGCCTCCTACAGCTGGTTAAGAGCTGTGCAGAGGAGAGAAGAGTTGTACAGAAACAGAGCAGAACTGAGGGCTACGCTAATGAAGAGCTTAGTGGGGAGAAGAACCGAGCAAAGCTATCTTGGCTGAGAGAAAAACTGTTTAAAAGCTGTACTGGCAGGGGACATTTCTGCCCCGAGAGCTGCACTGGCAGAGGGCATTCTGCTCCAGAGAGCCGTCATGGAGCATTTCCTTGTTGAAGAGTTTCTGGCTTGCTGAAAGTGAACATCTGTTCTCGGAAGGGTAAGCGTGTCCCCTTCAGATGTTGAGTCTCTGGGCCTGGGACCCCTCCTGGACCTCGCCCTGTGCATATCTTCAGTTACATTCTTTTCTGTTATATTAAAACTGTTATCACAGGTATGGTGTTTCCAAGGAGCTTTGTGAGTCATTCCAGTGAACTACCAGACCTAAAGGGAGTAGTTGGGGCTGGGTCTGAAGTACAGGGAGTTGTGTGGACCTCTGTGCCTGTGGCACGTACCTGTTGATCTAGCCTCGGGTGCCTAGGGATGAGAGAAAAGGGCTGCGTGGGCAGCTGGGATCAGAGTGCCACGCAGCTCCCAGCCTGGGGGCTGCAGCCCCTCAGCCTCACACAGGTCCAGCTCCTCCTCCTTTAAGGCTAGCACGCCAGGTGTTTTTCATGGTTAAACATGAGGAAGAAAGTTCTGATTTTATCTTCAACATCTGCCAGATTTGTATTAGAAGAATAACTTTCTTTAGCTATTAAAAAAAAAATCTGAGTGGCTTTCTCTGCAAATGGCAGGGAAAAAAAGCAAGTATTGTTGCATCCAATGAGGTTTTGGAAAGAGGTGCAGTATTTCAAGAGTGTGAGCTGGTAGTCACATGGGTGATACTGGATCACCAGAGGGAGCATCTGATTCAGAATAATTTCAGGACAGACCTCTCTTTTAAGGTATGTGACCCCCAAAGCCCAGCCTGGTTGCTGCTTCCTTCCATCCATCCTTGGCAACAGTGTTAGGGAGCCTGACTGCAAAGCAACTTCTATTCCAGGGGCTCCTCCCTTGCTTGCTCTGAGCTCGGCCCTTGCCTGCTCTCAGGGCACAATCTCCAGCAGTCTGCAGTGGTGCTTCTTAAAGCAGGGGTCCAGGCCAAGTGCTGGGTTCCTGGGAGCTTGGAAGAAACTCACGGGCTTGGCTCCCACCCTCCTGAAGCAGCAGCTCTGGGGTGGGGCCTGGCAATCTGTGTTTGAACAGTCTCCAGGGCTTCAGATGCACGCTGAGGCTTGAGAACCACTAAATATCTCCTCCTGGATGTAACCAAGTCCCCGTAAGTTAGGTTCAAAATCTTCCTCCACCTTCTCAGTTGCTGCCCTTTCGTGGGTTCCATGGCTCTTCCAGGGCTGCAGGAGAAAGCCTGAACTTACTCCTGCTAGCCTTCCCCTTCCTCTTCTTCCTGAGGTCAGACAGGCTGCCATGTCTTCCTTTCAGATGCCTCTTGAGGTCAGTCTTTCCCGTCCCTGGGCACCCCCTCACCATGGTTCCCAGGGTGTGCAGACCAGCCACCCTTCCCCCATGCAGGCTACAGGCTCTTCTCCGGAGAGTACAACGGCTTCTGTTACCCATTTTCTCACATCCAGACTCTTATGCATCCTCGCTTTCCTCACAGAGCCAGCACAGTCATGGCCCGTGCTCAGACCTGCTCCTGGACTGAGCCCCTACTCCTGATGTACTGACTAAGCCTCACCTCCCCCGTGAGACAAGCCCATGTGAAAGCCACGGCAGGAGTGGAGGAGGCTGTGCTCAGGGCACCTGGCAGAGCCCTCGCTTCGGCCCTAGGATGTTCCAGGTCATGCCCATCATGGACTTCCACCAATCCTCACACCTGACCACACCAGGCCTTTCTGAGCTTCTCTGAGACCAGTAGTCATGTGTACCCAGCCCTTGCCTCCTGTCCTTCCTGGTGTCTACAGCGTGGCCCCCTGGCTTTTGTGCAGCCCTGGGACAGGAAGGCACACTCAGACATCCCTAACAGAGGGGCAGTGGGAGAGCCCAGCACAGTGGAGCTCAGTGGTAGAATTCTCGCCTTCCATGCAGCGGACCTGGGTTTGACTCTCGGCCAATGCATGAGTGCAGCCACCACCACCACTCAGCTGTCAGTGTAGGTTCTCGTGTTGCTAGGGTGCTGAACAGGTTTCAGTGGAGCTTCCAGACTAAGATGGACTGGGAAGAAAGGCCTGGCCATCTATTTCCAAAAATCAGCCAATGAGAATCCTGTGGAACACAACAGCCCAATCCCGTTGCTCATGGGGTCACTGTGAGTGGACTCTGACTTCATGGTAGCTAAAAAGTGGGAGAGTGCAGAGCATGTCTGACTCCAGCCACATGCTTGAAAGAGGAGGCAGGACTACTGTCTTCTACTTGTTTCTGCTATTTCTTAGCCCACTCAAAGGACACCCAAGTCAAAATCGCTCCATCCTGAAGGACACTGGCTTTTCTCTTACTGGTGATTTCAGTGTCCACCACACCTCAGTATTTGCCTCCTGCCAACCCCTAAGGAAAGCTCAGGGGTGTCTGTGCTTTTCCAGTCCCTGGACGACAGTGGGGGTGGGATAAATATGTGGTGGATGACAGCGTGAGGGCAAGGAAGGCAAATGTGCAAGTGACACTGCTCAGACCTTACAGCAGAGGGTGGTGGAGGGAAGGACTAGGTCCAGCAGGAAGGCGTGGTGAGGAGAGAAGCAGTCCCCCACCCAGAAACAGACAGAAGGCAGGGAGCTGCCGGCAAGCCCCAAGGGGGGCTCTGAGTGTGGGATTCCCAAGTCAGCCCGGGTCCCTCCCCTGCCACCTTCACCCTGCAGCTCCATAGGACAGGACTGGGCCTGGGCTTCACCTGGCCCGGTCTGCCACACCCTCCTGACTTCACACAGCCCGACCACACCTGCAGCTGGGCTGCAGCCCCGCCCGTACACTCACTTCTCACGCAGGCTCTGCAGCTCCTTCTTTATGTCTGCATCCTCAAACTCCGAGTCATTGTCGCTGCTAATGTAGGATGACTGGGAGTGGAAGGAGGTGACACTGATAGTGGGGACTTTGATGCTGGGCCGGATGGGCGTGTCTGGGCCCAGCGAGCCTGTCCTTGAGGACCTATGCAGGAAGGCGGTGGCCTTCTTGACGAAATCACTGGCCACACTGCTGCTGCTGGGCAGTGAGGCCTGCTTCTGCACTGGGGGCCTCCTCCGTGGGCTCTCGTCCCCAGAGTCGCTGGATACGGGCTCACCGGCACCAACCTCGATAGAGGAGGCCGTCTGCACACGCCGCACCGCCAGCTTCATGTCAGGACTGGCAGGTAGCGCGTCCAGGTAGACGTCAGGCGGGGCTGAGTAGCGCAGGCTGTGGGGCGAGGCCAGGGTCCACTCGTCTTGCATGCTGACCACCGAGAAGCGGCCCACGGTTCTGGCTGGTGAGCTGCTGGTCTGCTGCCCTGGCTGCTTCTGCGGGGAGCCTGAGTCCAGGGAGCCGTGCATCCGAGGGCAGCCAGCCTTACCCTCTGAGGCCAGCATCCCTGTGGAGCGCTGTGTGGACTCGGCTGAGGTCTCCCTGGGGGTCCCTCTGGCCTGGCCTGTGGGCTCCAAATGTGTGGGGACTGCTGAAGCCATGGCATCCTGGGAGCAAGCCAGAAAGGAAAAGATCCAATGTGAGCACTAGGGGAGGGCAAGCCCAAGCGACTCCACTGCATTTCTCACCTGAGAACACATCTTACCTGCAGAGGGCCGGGTGTGGTGGCTGGGTCCAGCGCTGCCCATCTGCCGGGGCCCAGGGTGCTGCTGAGGGATGGCTCTGTGCACGAAGACCAAGAACACTACTCAGGAGTGCAGGGAAGCAAGGGCAGGGGTGGCCTGATGGCGACTCCGGCACGCCGGGAAGTGGCTGTGTGCCCATGGCAGTGATGGAAACTAAGGCCTCCTGCAATGTCCTGGTCCCGGGGCACTGGGAGCAGGGTTGCTTCATAGGATCTGTGGCTGTCCCTGTTTGCTCGTCTAGAGAGTGGGGATAAATCAGCTGCTGTTGAGTCTATTCTAACTCTTGGCAACCCCATGTGTGTCAGAGTAGAACCGTGCTCCATGGAATTTTCAGTAGCTGATTTTTTAGAAGTAGATCTCTAGGCCTTTCTTCTGAGGTACCTCTGGGTGGACTTGAACCACCAACCTTCTGGTTAGCAGCTGGGTGCATTAACCATTTGCACCACCCAGGGACTCCCAGAGAGCAGGGATATGACATGGTATTTCTAATTAACCTGCCCAATGTCCACAGTGGTTAAGTGCTTGGCTGCTAACTGAAAGGTCAGTGGTTCAAACCCATCAGCAGCTCTGCAGGAAAAAGACGTGACAGCCTGTTTCCGTAGAGATTTACAGCCTAGGAAACCCTACGGGGGCAGTTCTACTCTCTCCTATGGGTTTGCTATGAGTTGGAATTTACTCTACAGCAATGGGTTTGGTTTTTGCCTAGTATCCTGTGCAGAGTGAGCAAGAAGGATAAAGACCTGAGATGTGGGAGCACTGGCCCAGCTAAGACCCTCACAAGGCAGAGACCAGTGGACAGCCCAGGGCTGCTCAGCCCTGGGCTGGGACAGTAGCTGGGGGGTTGGGGGGTGGGGGCGGGTAGAGCATGGGAAGCAGGAGCCAGCCAGCAGATCAACCAGGGCCAGGCAGAGCTGTGTGTGATGCTGGGACAGTCGCCTGAAGCTGCTGCCAGAGGCAAGTCTCCTGTGCACAACCCCACTGGGGACTCAGCCTCAAACCAGACTCCTGGGAAGACTCGGTCTAGTCTGTTGTGTACCCCAAACTTGTGGGCAATGCTTGACTCCTCCCTTTCCATACCTGTGAGGGTACCATCCAACCTCTCTTTCCACACCTTCTGGCACGGGGGGCTTGCTTCCAACTGCATCCCTCTATTTCTGGACATCTCTGACTGCCAGAAAGCTTCACCTTTTCTAAACTAGAACCTGTCTCCTTAGCGCTCCCCCCACGAGGTCTGCCCTCTGGGAGGTGTGGACTGTGGAGTGGCTCAGTCATCTGCAAGCTACTGAACCTCCCTGAAGCTCATTTTCTTCACGTGCACGAGGCCAGAATCGGACAGGATGACGGCGCAGCGTGGCCCTCAGAGACGGTCCCTCCTCTCCACCCTCCTGCAAGGCATTTCTGCTTTGGTCCCCCCAGACTTGGCTCTCAAGCACTGACTAGCTCTGGGAGCACCCCCAACCCCTCTCAGACTGTGGCATCTAGCGGCGGAGGCAGCAGCCAGGGGGTCGATCCTCGCTCAGTGAACGCAGCCCGAGCCCAGAGACCTGCAGCTCACTAACGCACACTGAGGTTCCCACTACAGGCGTCCTCGGGATGCTGACTCTTATCTTACCAATCCCCAAGAAATTCCAGACTGAGAAGGAACACCACACCTAAAGAGGTCAGACCAGCTCCCATGGGCTGGTTACATGGGGTATTCAGATAATGAAATGAGAACCAATGCAAAAAGTTTCCACAAACATTCACAATACCCAGGAAGAACACCCCTGGGGAAAAGAAATCCTGCCTCCAAGCTCCTCACAGACAGCCCCAGCCCACTGCAGCTTCGTCTAGCTGCTAGAACCCCCAGCTCCACTTGATCCAAAATGTCTCAGAACCCTGGTATGTTGAAGCCTTGCTAAGGAAGTGAAGGGGAGGGGAATGTTTAGAATACTCATTTCTCAGGAAGTCTGGGAGGGCCAAGACACAGCTCCCGACGATGTCCCAGATGCCCAGTCAGGGCTCTTATTTATTCACCAAGAGGATTTCTCTTTTGTTATTGTGAACGTTTGGTTTATCCTGGAACTCAGCGAGTTTCAGGCAGAGTCACGATGACTCCTGCCACTTCTCAAAAAGGCCGTGTCTGCACACCAGAGGAGGTGCTTTGGGGAGCAGGGGTGAAGGCTGGGGCCCCCGCGTGAACATGCCTGGGCAGGCCAGTGGACCCTGATTTCATTACCTGTTACTGGTGAAGACTGCTCCTGTTCTGGCACACCCACTCGCCCTGTTGCCATTTCCAACTTTTCCAACTTCAGGAAGCAACAGGAAGAGAAAACAGCATGAGTCTCGCTTGTTAACATCTCTAAACATCTAAATTATGCACCTTTTTCTTCTCCTAGTCTCTGAAGGCTGGCCTGCACCCCCACACCCCTCCCCTGCAGGGACCCAGCCACACAGGGCAGATGACATACATCTATGGTCACAGAGGTAGCGCCCTCACGCCAAGTCCCCATACCTGGTCCTTGCTGCAAGTGCATGTGGGTGGCCTGGCCCAGCAGGGGCAAGGAGGGCAATGATGGGACCCTGGGGCTGACTAACGGGGATTCCCTGCCTGCCCCAGCTCCTCCACCTCTCCTCCCCCCAGACTGCTGCCCCTGCCAGGTGCTAGGCCACTCACCACAGGCTGGGGCAGCAAGGCAGGCCCTGGAGGCACATCGGCTGGTGCCGAGTGGGGAGGCTCCAGGGTGAAGTCTCTGTCGCCCAGCTCCACGGGGGTCCCTGCTGAGGCGGAGGATGTGGGGACGTGCTCCTGGTACAGCAGGGTGCGCAACTTCTCATCCAGGCTCTTGATGGTGTTGTCCACAAAGCCCACCCTAGGTGGCGGCCCTTCCCCATCAGACTCCAAGGCTACAGGGGGCTGGGCGGGGGCAGCGGGCCCCAGTGGGGGGCTGGGGAGCTGGGAGGTGGCCAGGCCAGCAGGGCTGGGCTCAGACACCAGGGCTGGCAGGGGCTCCCCCTGAGCGCTAGCTTCCAAGGCTGAGGCTGGCTCCCCCAGATGTGGGGCACAGGGCTCTTGGCTGGTGCCAAGAGGCTGTGCAGCACGCTGGGTATCAAGAGTCTCCATGAGTGCCAGGGGCATCTCATGCTCTCTGCCCGGTCCCTGAGGGGTCCTGGCACCCCTTGCTTGGATGGCAGTCCCCATTGCTGGCTCTGGCATGGTGGTAGCTGCTGGCACTACTGTGCCTTGGGGCAGGTCAGTCATGGGCAGGGAGGATGGTACTAAAGGGGCGAGTGCCCTGCTGTGGGGGTCACCGAAGCTGGGGTGGCTCAGAAGCTGTGGGCCAGCGAGGAGGCCGGGTGGTTCCTTTGAGGACAGCTGGTCTGTACAGGGTGTTGGATCTAGAGGATACAGAAACACACCTTTGTATCACCCTTCTCTGGGTATCTTCCCTTCCTTGGCCAAAAGGATGCCTTCCGTGATCTGGCCTTGGCCCCAGCACACTGGTCATTTCTGTTTCTCCAATACGCTAAGTTTGTTCCTGCTCAGGTCTCGGCACTGCCTGTCCCCTCGTCCTTACGTCTTCCACGGTCTTGGAGTGCTTCCTCCGTCTTGCCTACAGGACTCTGTTACAATATCATCCCCTTTGGCTGAACTAGTGCCACCATCCCTCCCCCTGCACCACCCCTCCCCCTGCACCATCCCTCCCCCAGCACCACCCCTCCCCCTGCACCCTCTTACACTTAACTTGCAGATACAACTGTTGCCTGGGTACTGTCTTTCCACTGATAAGAGATAAAATCAAAATAGAGGCTTCTGACCTATTTGTAAAATGACTGAGCTAACTCTAAGTGCTCAATGTAACCTCTTCCCCAGTCTCTACCTTTGTTGCCTAGGAACCAACCCCTATTATTGTTAAGGAAATAAACTGCTTTGCAATTAGGCTAAAGAATGTGAATACCTCATGGAAACTCATTTGTTTCCTGACGGAAACTCTGTTCCCAGTACCCTCTGGTGATTGATGCTCTGAGCAAGGTAACTTTTAACAGACCATTCCTGAAAATTTCCATCATGTCACTGGCTTTGTAACCAACATGAAGCCCCCACTTTGACCCCATGCCTTTCAATTATGTCTTTTAGCCAATCAAATGTATTCGTGTAACCAATTAAATCAAAGATTATGCTTTACTTTGTCTTGCCTTTGACTGAACTCAATCACTATAAATCAATCGGAATATTGTGTTTTGTACTTCTTCCTCGAGCCCTGTAACTTTGTGCCACCAAGTGCTCCCCCTTGGATTCGTGTGTTCCATTTGCTGGGACTCCACGTTTCCCATAGAACAGACATACTCCCATAGACAGCTGCAGCTGTCTCTATTCACTCAATAAAACTCTTTACTTTCAATTTTAACCAGGCCTTGTGATTTTGCTCTACAATATTACTTGGTGTCAGAAGTGGGATTTCAAATCTGTCCTGCCTTCTATGACCCTGGGGACATCGAGAATGCAGGCCTGGCCATCAGAGCCTTTTGGCTCACCACCTACCCGGATTCCCAAAGGTTGTCTAAGGTAAAGTCTCTTGAACTTGAGCTCTGCCTTCATTGTACAGAGCTCTGTGACTTTTATTGAGGATCTGTCTTTACTTTCATTTTTGGTTCACTCTCTGAAAGTTCTGATGAGTTTGTTGCTAAATTCAGTTTGGTGGGGCTGTTCCTACAATATCCTCAAGTCTACTCAAGGTTCCAGCCCATTAAGTTTGAACTCACTTTCTCTTTCCTAGGGCACTTTCAAGTTATAGCGTGCATTCAGGGTTCAGTGCACATTCAGTTTTTTTTTCCCCCACTTGCAAGTTCGAGTTAAAGTTTGTTTGATCTAGGTCTGGTGGACATTTGAGGTTGCTCCTCACAATCTGACATTGTAGAGGTTACTTTAAGGGATGAGAGACCTAAAGCTTCTTGCAACCAATTTTTTTTGCTGTGTACACATTTGGTCCTTATTTTACAGGTTTTTCACGTTGGCTGATTTCACACACTGATAAATTATGTAGTTTTTCTGTTTCATTTGAACTTGCTTCTAGTCTAAGAAATTTTATCTTGTATCAAATTAAAAGCCATAGCTAACAACTACTGTTTTTTTCCTAAAACTGTTTTTGCCTGCCTCATAATCTAAAAAAAGATTTCCTGGCAGCTCCTCTAAGATACTTCAAGATAAATTAGCCTATTTGAAAAGTGAAGACTGCTTCTGTGTTACCAGGCAACTGGGCTGAACTCATGCTACTTGCATTTGAAAAGGTGGTGGTGTAGCTCCACAAATGACTGAGGGCTTTGCCAGCTTTGCCTAAATCTTCTAACTTTCAGAAATGAAAAAATTATATCTCTCAGGTTTTTAGATACCATTACACAAGTGACTACAATTTTTATAACACCTGACATCAAGATAAAGAAAACTTATGAGTCTGAAGTAACCGTTATTCAGACCTTTGCCCAAGCCTGGCTATAGATAAGTCCCTTCAAAAACCCAACAAACCCCTTTTTATTAATGATGTAATATATTAATGTACAGCTTTGTAAACTTTTGCCTCCAAGCCTTGATGAAAATTGCTGCAATTAAGGTAAATTTTTTTTTTTTTTTGAAGCACGTAGAAGCTATAACATAGGCTATAGATCTAGCCACTAATGACCTTTGGACTATTATACAAAGCAACCCCCTATGAGGATAAGACTTCAAGATAAAAATCAGTTCTGATCCTAATAAGTTTTTGTTATTCATGTAGATAGTCAACAAAAAGACCCCTTCCAACCAAATAAAAACGTTTTTTAACAAAAAATAAAAATTTAAATAGCGATATCGACTGTTTAGACGAGCTTTATTTCAACAGTGATTGTTTTGTAATATACAGATTTAATTGCCAGAATTTTTTAGTAACTTACTGACATTAAATTGGGTTAGTGGATGTTTGTTATAATTAAAGTTTACCGGCTCTTACTTTTTAAGCTACAGGAAAAAAAATACATTCATTTTTACAAGAAATTTAAAAGGTTTATTAAAAACAAAAATTTTTTGGTATGGTTAAAGTTCTTATTCACTACAGCTAAATATTTAATGAGCTGATTTATAAGAATTTTTTTATTGTGCTTTAGATGAAAGTTTACAGAGCACAATTAGTTTCTCATTAAACAATTAATACATACATTGTTTTGTGACATTGGTTGCCAACCCTACAATGTGTCAACACTCTCCCCTTCTTGACCTTGGGTTCCCCACTACCAGCTTTCCTGTCTCCTCCTGCCTTCTTGTCCTTGCTGCTTGGTTGGTGTGCCCACGTAGTCTCATTTTGTTTTATGGGTGATTTATAAGAATTTTTAAGAGCTTTAATATTAAACAATATATAAACTAAAAATTGGGTTTCTCAATGTTAGAATAACAGAATTTTCTTTAAAACTAAATAATTAGTTTTATTTTTTTTAATGCAATCTGCCTGAAAAGCAAAGGTTCAAAAGAATAAATTTCTAAATCAAAAACCAAGCCACGTGGCTTTGGAAGAACTAAGACTTTTATCTTTAAGATCTTTAATAACTAAAATATTGTTTCTCAATAGCCTATAATAACCTCCTGACATCTTTGAAACTTCATAAAAAGCCATAAAAGATTTATTTCTATTTCCTAAAGAAAAAAGCGCTAAAAAAGTTTATTTAATATGTTATAAATTACATAAAACATGTTGTCAAACCAAGAGAAATGCCAAATTTTTGTTAGGTTAAAATTTTATGTGTTAATGTTTCCTCTTATGTTTTTTGCCTGATATTAGACAAGAAGCTCATCCTATTACATCATAATTTTATTATCCTTTCAATTACTAACTTAGTCACAACTTTATTTCTTTATTTTTATCTCGTATCATCAAACCCAATGGTTTCACCTATGGGGAGTTTTTATTATTGTTGGTACATCCTAACTCTTTAAAAATGAGGTTAATCATTATGTTTAGAGATATTTTCACCTAAAGTTTTTATTTGACTTTATTTAACTTTGCATTACTTTTATAGTTATTTACCATCAAATCTTTTCACTTTTAAAAATTATTATATAAGCTAATGATAGCCATTCGTAAGCTTGCTACTCATAGATAAGTTTTAAATTGATTCTCTGAAAACACAACAAAAATGGACTATATCAGACTCATAAAGAGGACTATAATATTTTTAATATAAATGCCATTAGACTGAATCAGGATTTTTAAAAATTCTTATGTAAAAATTGACACAGGGTTTTTCAAGTTGCTGCTAATCCAGAATAACATGAAACCAAAACTGGATACATAAAACTAAGTAAACTAAAAAGATTACTATAAGATTCATATAAAAATATCACTAATATACAGTGTTCTATTTCCGAGATATAAAAATTCATTTTTTTCTCACTTCTTTCTTTTTTTTTTACATAAGAATCAGCTATTTCAGGAACTGATAACACTATACTGGTTACAGAATATCCTATGAATTAAAAAACGTTATGGCTCATGTCAAAGTTCTAACTAAAATATATTCAGAAATGCCACAGACTCTAAGAAATAAATACTGAAATAACTATGGTGACAGAAATAGTTCCTCAAAACCATATGTCCCTCCCTTATATTACTTACACCATCTCTAATATTGTTAAATATTGCCAATCTTTAATCCAATACTCTAAGGAATGTTTTCACAGGTTATAAGAGTCTTTGATGACCAAGAACCAAAATCCAAAAATTTGCCTGATATTATTCCAAGGGACCATATATATTAGAAAAAACATCAGCCAAAAGATTCCCTGGAGCCTTGTTGGAAAGGACTGTACATAGTTCCCCTTACTAATTCTTATACCTCTAAATTACAGAGAGTTAAGACTTAAATACACCTCTCCCAATTAAAGAAGACTGCAGCTCCTGTTTAAATTGTCCAGCCAACTAAAGGGCTCAGACTGAAACTCAGCTGCCCCAGTAAACAGAAGCAAATAACTGCGACAGAAGCAAACAGTTCTGCCCCAAATCACGGAACAAGACTTCATACGAGCACCTAAGATTTTTGGGCTGTGCTTTATAATCTTTACTTTGGTATTTATCTTAATTATCCTTCACCAAGTTAGTATTCTGTCCTAGCAAAATACGTTGTATAGAAACCCCTGAAGTAGTTACTCTTTATTTAATACTTAAAACTTTTAAAGTGGCACTTTTATCAGCTGGGATTTATCAGATTAGTAAATTGCTACCTGTTACTTTCCGATTTACATCCATTCCTCTCTTTCCCATGTATATACAGGTTATTAAAGTCCTTGAATTTCTATTCCTACTGGCATAGGTGATCCTTATAGAATTACATTTAGAATGCTTTATCCCTATATTGGGAAATTTCCCTCCATGGTGTTAATTCTTTATGTCCCCAGTAGATGTTGCTACCCCTGCCTAACATATATAACCTTTAAAGTTGCCTTATTCTATAAGTTAAGATTCACAGATTAATAATTTTTAACTAATTGTTTCCATGCTAAAGTTATTAACAGGATAAAAAAGAAGGGAATAAAGGAAATAAGGAGAATAAAATCAGGGTTTTCTTCCAATTTTTCTTCAAAAGTTTCAAAGTCCATTTTCTTAAGAAAGATAAATCAAGTGCAGTTGAGCTTGGCAAAACTTAGCCTAACCCTTCCTGTTCTTTCCCATTTTTGATATAACCTTTAGAAATATTCATTCTATTAGTAGTTGGAGTACTAATTTTGTCTAAGTATTTATGGTATCATTTGCTTGTTGTGTTTTTATAATGATCCCTATTATTTTGTTTATCCCATATGATTATGCTGGAGCCAAAATTAAATGCAGAAACCAAGATTATATTGTTAAACAATACCCTGGAGAAGCCCAATTATATTCTAGTTGGTATAATAATTAGCTTTAGACTCTGAATAGAACTATTAAAAACATTATGATAACCCATGTTCACACACATATAAAAGAATTCCTGGTGGGAATTAAACTTTGAAAGTTTATGAACTTACAATAATGTCCACATAGAAACTTGGCTGGTAAATGCAAACTTATCTATCCCTAGTTCCTCTGATTTTAAAAAAGCCCCGTGTGCTCCCCATGGTTATTTATTCCTTTGTGGAGGTTCACTATAGATGAATCCTAACCTAAAGATTTTCCTTATGCATAGGCCACAGCATGCTTAGATAGCTGGAGAATAAAACGTCAATGTACTATGAGAACCTTGGGAGGTTCTCTAGATATTTACATCATTAATAAGAGTTTGCATTAGACCAGTGATTTAAAATTTTATTTCTTAACTCAGTGTAGCCTAACACTTACCAGCAATTCTACTGCTGACTACCCCAGATGGGACTGGTCCTTGGTTTGGCACAATACAATTAAAACAGTCTATTCATAACCTGTCAGCTACCACAGCTCAAATAGCTGACAATGTTGCAGGTGGAATGGCAGCACAACAATCCTTTAACTCACTGACTAAACAAAACCAAACCCATTGGCATCAAGTTGATTCCAACTAATAGCAACCCTACAGGACACAGCAGAACTGCCCCATACGGTATCCAAGGAGCTGCTAGTGGATTCAAACTGCTGACCTTTTGGTTAGCAGCCAAGCTCTTAACCACTGTGCCACAAGGGCTCGCACTGGCTAAAGCGATACTTAATAATCAAACAGCTTTAGATGTTTTTACTAGCTCATCAAAGAGAAGTTTGTGCCATTGCTAAAACCTCCTACTGCTCTTGGATTAACACCGCTGGAGAAGTTAAACAAGATATTGCTAAGATTCATCAAAAAGCTGTTTGTTTACATTTTTTACCCTCTATAACTTTACCATCCTTCTTCAGTGTCTTCAGTTGGCTACCTAATAGTGCAGATTCATGATTAGTCTCTGTTGAAAGCTGGGTTGATTATATTAATAATGATAATCTTTATTATTGTAATTATAAAATGTGTTATAAGATGTGCATCTACTATAGGAACTGGAAACTCTGCTTCATCTCATGCTGAGAGAATTATGTATATCTACAATGCAATCGAGAACCCAAACTAGAGAAGCTTCATGACTTAGTCATTTTAAAGCAGGTGAGACTGTTCCTCCAATGTGGCCACACCCTATCCATTCCCAACACCAAAGTCACTGAGGATGACTGCTCAGCAATAGCATGGTGAAGAGAACTGAAGCTGTCCCACTGCCAGAAAAACCTTGCAGAAGATGAGTTTTCATGTCGCTCCTTTGTGAGCAACATGAGACCAACTCGCTCTGAAGATGAGAACTCCCCTATAACAAGATAAAAATACATAGTGGTGTTCAGCCACTTCTATTGTGTAACATCTAGGAACTTAATACCTGCTAGTTCACGTGGCCATTTAGACAATTTAAAGTCAAACCCGTGCTGAAGAGACTATGCCCATCAGTATGATCAAAGGATGTGCTTAGAAATTCTTGATCAAAAGGACGGAATTATAAGGGATAAAATAAAAAAGCGGCATCTGACCAATCCGTAAAATGACTGAGCTAACTCCAAGGGCTCAATGTAATCTTTCCCCCAGACTCTCTCTTTGTCACCTATGAATCAACCCCTATTATTGTTAAGGAAGTTGCTTTGCGGTCTGGTTAAAGAATGTGAACACCTCACGGAAACTCATTTGCTCCCTGATGGAAACCCTTTGTTCCCCATCTCCTCCAGAGATTCACACTTTGAGCATGGTAACTTTTAACGGACCACTCCTGAAAACTTGTCATGCCACTGTTTTGTAACCAACATGAAGCCCCCTCCCCTTGACTCCATGTCTTTCAGCCAATCAATGTATTCATGTAGCCAATAATGTCTTGGTTTACATGAACAGATTATGCTTTACTTTGTCTTGCCTTTGACTGACCTGAATCACTATAAATCAATCAGAATATTGTGTTTTGTACTTCCTCCTCCAGCCCTATAACTGTGTGCCTCCAACTGCTCCCCCTTGGATTCATGTGTTCCATTTGCTGGGACTTCACGTTTCCCCGTTGCAGTGTTCCTTTGTGCTGCAGCTGTCTCTATTCCCTCAATAAACTTTTTACTTTCAATTTTAACCAGGCCTCATGATTTTGCTCTATGACACCACACCCTCACCACAAGATAAGCCCCCAAAAACATGGTTCTTGTCTACCTTGTATCTACTGTCCACCATCCCATGCAACAAAAAAAATTTAATGAATTTGTAAAACAAATCAGTTTAAGTAGTGAGCTGTATAAACTCCTGTCCCAAGGAGTGAGCAAGGCCTTCCAATGACTCAGACACCCACCCTTTGGTAAATTTAGAAGCACAGAACACCAGTGTCCTGCCTAGGTTGGTAAATGATCCTCCAGGGAAGAAGTTTCCGTGGGCAGGTAAGTTTGAGAAACAAGCAATGAAACATAGATCAAACAAGAAATCAAGACATTTCAGAGCCTTTACTGTACTTATTTGGATGGTGAATATTCAAGAGGAAGAGAGAGGATGTGATATTTTCCAAACTCATTTGACTTTTGAGCCATTAAAAAAAATTTTTTTTTATTGTAGTAAAAGTTTGCCGTTTTAACCACTTTAAAGTGTAGAATCTACTGACCTTAATTGCATTCACCATGTTGTGCAACCATTACCACTATCTATTTTCAAGTTTTTCAACACCCCAAACATGAATTACTACTGTCCATTTCCTTTTTCTCAGCAATCATCACCTCTCCTGTCCAACATTTGGGTCAGTCACCTTCCTCGTTATCATGAATCTTTTTTGGTTTATCACATGCAGCATCCACCCCCTCCTTCACTGGGTAGCAGCACTCTGAATTTTCTTTAGGGAACAACTGTCTCCTACTTTCAACTCCAGGGACGTTGTGTAATTTAGGCCTGAGTCAATTTGTGTATTCCATCCACTTGGCCACATGACTGGTTTAGAGACAGATGTGTGCTAATTTGGCACTGGAGTCCCTGGGTAGTGCAAATTTGTTAAGCACTTGACTACTAACCAAAAGGTTGGTGGTTCAAATTTACCCAGAGAAGCGCTGGAAGAAAGGTCTGACAATCCACTTCCGAAAAATCAGCCATTGAAAGACCTGTAGAGCACAGCTCTACTCAGACACACATGGGGTCACCATCAGTCAGAATCAACTTGATGGAAACTGGCTAGTTCTACATAGTGCAATTCAGGCCCGGAACTCTGGAAACTTGTTAAGAAGAGAGATACTCTTTCTTTTCTGCCTACTCTTGAAACTAGAAGGCTATATGCTGAGCTGTTACAGCAATCTTGCCACCACAAAGGGTAAGTATAAGAAGATACTCAATTACTGATTCCATTTACTATGGCTGTACTTTTCAGAACATCTATTTCTTTTTACGTAAGCTGTATTTATCTAGGACATTATCCATGTAAATTTTCAAGTTTATTGGCATAAAGTTATACATGATATACTCATCTTTTTATTCACATTTGTAAGGATTGTAGCACTGTCCACCCTTCTCACTCCCAGTGTTGATTATTTGTGCCTTCTTGCTTTTATTCTTAGTCTCACCAGAGGCTTATCAATTTTATTAGCCATTTCAAATAACCAACTTCAAGCTTTGTTGATACTCGACTGTATGTCTGTTTTATATTACATTAATTTATGCTCTTATCTATTATATTTCCTCCTTTGAGTTCAATTTTATCTTCTTTGTCTAACTTGTTACAGTGGATACTTTGATTACTGAATTTCAGCCTTTTCTCCTTCCTAATATATGTATTTAAGTCTACAAAGTTTCTGCCAAGTATGGCTTTAGCTGCATCACAAGTTTTGGTATGTATTATTTTCCTTGGCATCACTTTCATGTAATTATTCAAGAATCCAGCTTGAAATTCTGGCAGTTCCTTGTCAATGTACTGCTGCAACCACTTTTGAATTATCTTCAGCAAAATTTTACTTGTGATATTAACTATTCAATAATTTCCACATTCTGTTGATCTTTCTTTGGAATGGGCAAATAATCCAAGAATGCTGAGCAAACAATCCAAGAAGCTGGATCATATGAAAAAGAACGCAGCATCAGGACTGGAGGAAAACTCATTAACAACCAATGCTATGCAGATGACACAGCTTTTCTTGCTGAAAGTGATGAGGACTTGAAGCACTTACTGACAAAGTTCAAAGACCACAGCCTTCAGTATGGATTATACCTCAACATAAAGACAACAAAAATCTTCACAACTGGACCAATAAGCAACACTATGATACGTGGAGAAAAGACTGACGTTGTCAAGGATTTCATTTTACTTGCATCTACAACCAATGCCCAAGGAAACAGCAGCCAAGAAATGAAAGGACATATTGCATGGGGCAAATCTGCTGCAAAATACCTTTTTAAAGTGTTGGAAAGCAAAGACATCACTTTGAGGACTAAGGTGCACCTGACCCAAGCCATGGTGTTTTCAATCACCTCATATGCATGCGGAAGCTGGACAATGAATAAGGAAGACCAAAGAAGAATTGATGCCTCTGAATTATGGTGTTGGCGAAGAATACTGAATATACCATGGACTGCCAGAAGAATGAACAAATCTGTCTTGGAAGAAGAACAGCCTGAGCGTTCCTTGGAAGCAAGGATGGCGAGGCTTCATCTCACGTATTTTGGACATGTTATCAGGAGGGACCAGTCCCTGGAGAAGGACATCAGGCTCGTAAAGCAGATGGTCAGGGGAAAAGTGAAAGACTCTCAACAAGATGGACTGATGAAGTGGCTGCAACAACGGGCTCAAGCATAACAATGATTGTGAGGATGGCACAGAACAGGGCAGTATTTTGTTCTGTTGTATATAGACAGAGTCACTATGAGTAGGAACCAACTGGATGGCACCTAACAACAACAACAGTTTGTTTATCCATTCACCCACTGCAGGACATTTGGGTTGTTTTCAGTTTGGGTAATTATGAATAGAGCTGCCATGAAATATTCACGTACTGATATTTAAATGAACAAAAGTTTTCATTTCTCTAGGGTAAATATTAAGGAGTGAAGTAAGTGTATGTTCAATTTTATTAAAACAAACAAAAAAACCTGCCAAACTCTTTTCCAGAATAACTGTATCACTTTGCATCCCTGCCAACATTATATAAGAGTTTCAGTCGCTCCATATTCACACCAAGACTTGGTATTTTCAGTTTAGCCACCCTAACAGGTTTAGTGATCCATCACTGCAGCTTTAATTTACATTTCTCTAACAGTTCATGATACTGAACAACTTTTCATGTGCTTGTGTGCTATACTTACATCCTCTGGCAAAGTGTGTGTTCAAGTCCTTTGACCATTTTTTGAGTTGGTGAGTTTTGAGAGTTCTTTATATATTGAGTTTAGAGAGTTCTTTATATATTCTGGATACAAATACTATACTGGATATGTGATTTGCAGTAATTCTCTCCTAGATTGAAGCTTGCCTTTCCATTCTCTTAACAGTGGTTTTCACAGAGCAAAAGTTTTAATTTGGATGATGTCTGATTTATCAATTTATTCTTTTATGGATTAGGCTTTTGGTGTCAGGACTAAGAACTCCTTGCCTAGCCACAGGTCACAAAGATTTTCTCCAATGTTTTCTTCTAAAGGTTATATAGTTTTATATCTTAACATTAAGCTATAAGGTTCACTATAGATTTTTTTGTAGATGTTCTTTATTAGGGTGTAGAAGTTCCCTTCTGTTCCCAGTTTGCTGAGAATTTTTATCATGAATGGATGCTGTATTTTGTCAAACGCTTTTTCTGTTTCAACTGATATGATCATGTTTTTTCCTTTATCAGATTACTAATATGATAGATTGGTTGATTTTTTAATAAGTCTTCCCAAGATAAATCTTTGTCGCGGTGCATTATTCTTTTTATATAATACTGGATTTGGTTGGCAAATATTTTATTGAGAATTTTTTTGCATCTACATTCATGAGAGATATTGGTCTGTAATTTCTCTTTTTTTGGTACTGCCTTTGTCTGGTTTTGATATCAGGGTAATGCTGGCCTCGTAAAATGAGAAGTGTTCCTTCCTCTTCTATTTTCTGGAAGAGATTGTGTAGAATTGGTGACATTTCTTTTTTAAATGTTTGGTAGAGTTCACCAGTGAAACCATCTGGCCCTGAAGAATTCTTTTTCAGGAGATTTTTAACTATAAGTCCAACCTTTTAAATTAGGTCTAGAACCATTCAGGTTATCTATTCCATCTTGGATGAGTTTAGTAATTCATAACTTTTGAGGATTTAGTCCATTTTGCTTAAGTTGTCAAATTTATCCAAGTAGGTTTGTTCATAAAACTAAACCAAACCCACTGCTGTCGAGTCACTTCTGACTCAGCAACCCTATAGGACAGAGTAAAACTGCTCCATACAGTTTCCAAGGAACCGCTGGTATTCCATTAACTTTTTATGAAGGGTGTATAGTGATATCCCCTTTCATTCCTTATATTTTGTCTTTTTTTTTTTTTTTTTTTGGTCAGTCTTGCTAGAGGCTTATCATTTTTTTATCTTTTCAAAGAACCAGTGTTTGTTTCATTGATTTTGTCTACTGTTTTTCTATTTTCAAATTCATTGTTTTATGCTCTTTAGTTATTTCCTTCCTTCTGCTTGCTTTAGGTTTATTTTGTTGTTTTTCTAGTTCCTTAGGGTAGAAGCTTAGGTTACTAATTTGAAATCTCTTTTCTAATCTAACATGTAGTGCCATAAATTTCCCTCTAAGTATTGTTTTAGCTGCAGCCGATAAATTTTATGTTGTATTTTCATTTTAATTCACCTCAAAATGTTTTCTAATTTTCCTTGAAAGTTTTATCTTGACTTGCAGGTTATTTAGAGGTGTGCTATTTAATTTCAAAATGTTTGAAAATTTTTCTGTTATCTTTCTGTTATTGATTTATAGTTTAATAACATTATAGTCAGAAAACATATTTGGTATGATTTCAATTCATTTAAATTTATTAAGCACTGTTTTATAACTCAGGATATGGTAATTGTTCCATATGCACTTGAAAAGAATGTGTTTTCTGTTGTTGTTGGGTAGTGTTCTATAAACATCAATTAGGTTAAGCTGGGTGATAGTGTTGTTCAGGTCTTCTATATCCTTACTGATTTTCTGCCTGCTAGTTTTTAATCTGTTACTAGAAGGGGTGTGTTGAAGTCTCTGATTCTATTTGTGGCTTTATCTCTTTCTCTTTTCATTTGTATCAGTTTTAATGCTTTGTTGTTAGACGCATACACATTTAGGACTGTTTCTCTTCTTGATGAACTGACCCTCTTATGAATATATAACGTCCCTTTTTATCCCTGGTAATTTTCTTTTTTCTAAAGTCTGCATTGCCTGATATTAATATAGCCACTCAAGTGTTCTTTTGATGACTGCATGGTATATCTTTTACCATCTGTGATGATTAATTTTATGTGTCAATTTGGCTAAGTTATGGTGCCTAGTTGTTTGGTCAAACACTAGTCTAGATGTCACTGTGAAGGTATTTTGTAGATGTGATTAATGTTTACAGTCAGTTAACTTTAAGGAGATTACTCTTGATAATATGGGTAGGTTCCTCCAATTAGTTAAAGACTTTAAGAGCAAAAACTGAAGTTTCCCAGAGAAGGAATTCTGTCTCAAGACTGTAACATAGAAATCTTACCTGATTTCCAGCCTGCTGGCCTGAATTCAAGGGTACAACATCAACTCTTGCCTAAGTTTCTAGCTTACTGACCTGTCCTATAGATTTTGGACTTGTCAGTCCCTACAATCTCATGAGCCAACTTCTTAAAATCTGTGTGTGTGTGTGTATCCTACTGGTTCTGTTTCTCTGGAGAACACTGACTGATACATCATTTATTTTTTAAACTACCTATATCATTCTACAGGTAGTCTCTGACTTATGATGTATTCAAATTATGACAAACCCCACTTAACAACAGTGTATCTTCCTGGGAAGTTACAGGATCATGCAGGGTATATTAAAAAAAAAACTGCTGAGTTAAATGAACATGCTCCAAGCACTTGATCAGGAAAATATGATGGAAGAGATAAATGGAAAAATCATTCATATGACAAGAACGCTGAATTTAGAACTTGATATCACTGATGTGAAACAGCTTAGTTTATGAAGGAGAACTGACAGATCAGGACTTAATTGACTTTGAAGAGGAAAGAAATGCTGAATAAGAAAGAAATAATAAGGACAAGGAAGGAGAGAAGTTGTCAAAAAATTTAAGTGAAAGGATTAGCTGAAGTTTTTTCTACACTAAATTAGGGGCTTCACTTGCTTGAAAACATGGACCCAGACACTGATTGCTTTGCTACAGTCAACAGGCAGATTCGGGAAGCAGTGAGATGTTACCACGAAATATATGAAGAAAAAAAGAAAAGGACCATACAGACAACTCTCACTAATTTTCTGACTAGAAATGCCATGCCCCTTCCACAAGTGGAGTTATTACCGCAACTGACAAAACGCCAACATTGTCCAACTCTTCTTCATCCTTGGAGTAAATTTTTATGCTTTGTATATTTCTTTATGTATGTATTAAAACATATCTGTCAGTTTATGTGTAATACTTCCAACCCCGAAAGACAAATAAAGATTGGATTTATAAAGACACTGATACTAAAAGCAATAATAATGATAACTGAAAAAAAAAATGAGGTATTTGACTTGCATCAGAACCGACTTATGACAGTCATCGGAAAGGAACCCTGTTGTAAGTCGAGGACTACATGTACTTGAAGTTTCTTGTAGACAGCATAAACCTAGGTCAAGTTTTTTAAAATCCATTCTCACAATCTGTCTTTTAATTGATGTATTAAGACCAATTACATTTAATATTGATATGTTTATAAAGTAGTCCCTGACTTACAATGTATTCAAGCTATGACGAACCGCACTTATGACTGTCTACTTTTTTTGTACATCTTATCATAGGTAATATGTACTACATACAATGCTGCAGTGCTTAATCTGCTGATGTTATCAGATGTTCACTCACAGATGTTCAAAGATTCAATTTATAAAGATGCTGATAATAAAGGGCAATAATAATGAAAACTAAAAAAAAGAGGTATTTAACTTACGCTAGAACTGACCTATGATGCAGTCATTGAAACAGAACCCTGTCATAAGTCAGAGCTACCTGTATTTAGACCTACCACTTTATTGTTTTTGATCCTTTGTTTCTCCTTTCTTGCTTTCTTTTAGGTTATTTGAATACTTTTTTAGTATTTTATCTTAGTTTATCTATTGTGGTTTTGACTATCTCTCTGTCAAAGTCTTGTTGTGGTTGTTCTAGGAATTACAAAATACATCCTTAACTTTACAGAGTCTACCCAGAATCAGTATTTTGCCACGTCAATTGGAATATAGAAACCTTACCAACATACAGGTCTCTTTACGCACTCCCCATACCATAGATTTGTTATATATCACATCTATATACATTGAAAATCCCAACAGACACTGTTATAATTTTTTTCTTACAACTATCAAACCAGGTTTTAAAGAACTCAAACAGTCTACTGTATTTATCCCAATATTTACCATTTCTGTTGCTCTTCCTTCAAGTCAAGTTCCTTGTTTCCTTCTGGTATCATTTCTCTTCTGTCTGTAGATCTTCCTTTAGCAATTCTTTTAGAGCAGGTATAGTGGCTATAAATTCTCTTAGCTGTCTTTATCTGAGAACGGCTTTATTTCAGTTTCGTTCCTGAAGGATATCTTTCCTGAATACGCAATTGTGGGTTGACAGTTCTTTCAACACTAGAAAAATGCTGTGCCACTTCCTTCTGGACGCCATGGTTTCTGATGAGAAATCTTCAGTCATTTGAATCACTTTCCCACTGGGTAATGCATCATTTTTCTTTGGCTGCTTTCACAATTTTTTCCTTGTTTTTGGTTTTCAGCAGTTTGATTATGATGTGTCCGGGCATGGATTTCTTTGAGTTTAACCTTTCAGAGGTTCATGCAACTTCTTGAACCTGTAGGTTTATGTCTTTTGTCAAACTTGAGAAGGTTTTAGCATTATTTCTTCAAACATGTTTCGGCACTGCCCGCTTTCTCCCCTTTCTGTCTGGGACTCTGATGAAACAAATGTTAGACCTTTTGTTATTGTTCCACAGGTTCTTGAGGCTCTGTTCATTTTTTTTCCCTATGTTCAAACTGGACAATTCCAGTTATCTTAATTTTCAGTTTTAAAATTTTCATTTGTTTCTTCTTTGTATCATCTGTTTCTTTGCTGACATTTTCTATTTTAACATTTCATTCAAAAATGTTTGTGACTATTTATTCAAACATTTTTATAATAGATGCTTTTAAAGTCTGTCAGATAATTCCAACATCTACATTATCTTGTCATGGCATGTGTTGACTCTCTTTTTCCACATAAGTTGACATTTTCATCTGTTGGGTAATTTTGGATTATATTCTGAACATTTTGAATATCATGAGACTCTAGGTCTTGTTTAAATCCAACAGTGAATGTTGCTATTTTTGCTTTAAGCAGGAAATCTACCTGGTTAGGTTCTGGCCGCAAGTTGCAACCTGCCTTCTCTGGGCTGTGGTTCCAATGTCAGTTCAGTTTCAATGCCTCTGCAGTACGAATTTTGATCTGAAACATGTGTGTGCCACTCAGGGGTCAATCTGGAACATGGGTGGTGGTCACTTCTCAAAGACCTTTTTTATCTGCTAATTAGGAGCAGATCCATACATGCACAGGTTGGAGGTGAGCCCAGAAGTTCATAAACAACTTTATGGGGTTGCTTTCCCAAGCTTTCCATGATCTCCCTGATACTTTTCACTCTCTGGGACTCCCCTTTTTGAATCTCTGGCCAGAAATCACCCACCTCCATAACTGTGCCAAGCATGGCCAAGCAGCAGGAGGATAAAGGGAGAAAGAAAATAACCAATGGTTTTGGCTCTGTGCTCTTAGAGTCAAACGTCCACCCAACAAAAAGAAGGTTCTCCCCAACATGGTCTTGGTTCCTGAGGCTCCTGTTACCTGCTCTGTCACTGTCAACACCCCAGAACTGCCTGGGGGCTGGGCAAAGAGAATGAGGAAACGGGAAACATGAGGAAGAATGTCCCCCACCCTGTGAGTTTTAGGAGCTCCCTTTCCTGCTTCACAAGCCAGAACTCCAGGCTTTTCCCTGGATCTCTCTGTCTGCACCACACACAGTGCTCACTTCCGGTTTTCAGGCCATGCTGAATTTAGGCCAGGAGATCCCAGAGGAAAAAATGCTAAACTCACTGCCGGGTCAATGGTACTATGAATTCTAGTTTTCTTCCCTTATCTTCCTGCTGCTATTTATTTCTCAGAGTCCTCAAATGGCTGTGCCACGCATCTGTCCAGGTTTCATAGTTACACTGAGTGGGAGAGAAAGGGCGGTGGTGTGTATTTATCTTACCAAGAGCCAGACCTCTCTGCCTAGTTATTGTTTATTATGTGCCAGGTACTATAGTTAAAAAATTGTTTGTTCAAGTAATTTGAGGCTGAGAATAATGCAGAACAGATATGTTTGATTCTACCTAAGGACACAGCACTCCAAGGTCACCTTCATGAGGGGTTGTGATGCTTTGAGAGGGGGTTCCTGTCTATTTCCAGCTGACCCTTCCTTCTACAGTGCAGGCCTTCAGCAGGGGCTCCAGCAAGGCCAGCCTCCTGGCCCTGGACTCTAAGCCCCTTTTCTCTAGGCTGGCAAAAGCAATGCTCAGCCTCAAGGCTCCCCCTACAGAAATCGGGAAATGCCCCCCCGGGGAAAAGTGGGCCGAAACTGGGCTCACATCCTTGGGTCCTCATCCTCCCCTGGGTCCTGCCTGACAGTTCTCCACTGTCATCAGATTTCTCTAATGCCTCCAGGCAGATGACTTTTATAATTTGTCCAACTGTTTTGGTTATCCTTATTGAATGGTCGATCCAAATTACCAGATTTGCCATCCCTGGAAGTGGTCACCTCTTTTTTCTGTTTATATAGATAAAGAAACTGGCTTAGAAAGATTTCCTGAGGTCACTCAGTGCACAGATGAAGAGCTAGGATTTAACTCCAGGGCGTGTCCTCTTAACCACCACACTATACTGACTCTACTAAAAATTAGCTTTATTTTTATAAGAGTTTGTTTTCCCAATTAATTGTGTGTGTGTATTAAAATCAAGAAGTAATATATGAATATATTCATATTTTTAAAATCGTACCATTACAGATACTAAAAGCGCTAGCTTCTCCTTTGTTTTCTCTTTACCAGAGATCACCAGAGATCACCACATCTCAGTTTGGTCTATGGCTTCACTGGGTTTTGTTATCGTTGTAAGCTGACCTACTCCCTGTGAGAATGAGTCTCCAAGAGTATAATGGGCGTCACTGGAAACACACAACATGAGATTAAAGTTGATCTGCAGAAATTTTTCATGCACGTATCATGAAGCTAGGTCAAGTTGTATAATCAACAGCTTCTTCCTCCCAAATTATAATGAATTAAACTTTAAATCTGTTCAAATTATTCTTTCCAGCCCCCTAAGGTTGAAGTCAAGATTTAACTGACAACCCCAAAGGGCAAGCTTGGTGGCAGTCTGCAGAGGTAGGTGCAGGTCAACAGAAGAGTCCCTCTTCTTTATGGACAATTTAAAGTGGGGGAATCTTAGCATCAAAAGAGACTTCCTCACTCCACCTCCAAAATAAAGTAAAACAAACACAGGAGTGTCCTCCACGGTAGCACCGCTGACAGATAAACCAGCACAGGGAAATGGACGGGGAAGCAGATAACATGAGCAGTAAAGGGGAGTGGGCTTGTTCTTTCAGCACACCTGTCCCATTCCTTTGTGTCACCTGAGCAGGGAGGAGTAGCAGGGCAGGCTCTGGAAGCAGCACATCTGAGTCTGAATACTGCTTAACTCCATAGATTCAGTGGAAAACAGGGATACAACTATAGCCCCTAAGCTGTCTGGGTTTCAGGGCAACTATGCACACAGGGAGCCCTGGTGGCACAGTGGTTAAGAGCTCAGCTGCTAACCAAAAGGTTGGCAGTTCGAATCTATCAGTCACTCCTTGGAAACCCCATGGGGCAGTTCTACTCTGTCCTATAGAGTCACTAAGAGTCAGAATCGACTCAACGGCAACAGGTTTGGTTTTTTTTTTTTTGGTTTATGCACACAGAGCCCCTCATGGCACCTGGCACACGCATGTGCTAGCAACATGTGCTGTGAGCACAGCTGAGGACCAGGGGCGATGCAGGTTGCACGCAAAAGGAGGCCTGCCAGGTCCGCCAGGCTGCTCATACCTTGGCTTGCATCCGCTCGCATGGAGCTGACCAGGGGTGGGGGTGAAGGCTCAGGCACCTCAGCCGCTGGGTTTTCAGCTACTGGACAAATGATGAACCACCTCTTTCCAGTATGCAGGACTGAAAGGCAGAACAGAGACAAGATCCACAGCACTGTAAGAGTGAGCTTCTCTTCAGGTTAACGAGATCCCTTACTGCCTTCTGCAGACTTGCCATGGAAGCTCTGTGGGAACTCTTTCATACTTAGGAGTTTGTCACTAAGGAGGCTGTGGGCAGGGAGCCAAAATGCTCAGCCATAACCCTGTAGACAGACTCCCTCCAAGAAACAGAGGTGGTTACCTAGACCTCTGCTTTCTCACCAGCAGGGGGCACACAGCCCGCCAAGGGACCTGTGCACCACCAGCTGGATACTCCCTGAGGGCCTCTGCCTGGGTTTCACTTCCTAGATGCCCCCAGCACCATCCTTGTGAGGGCAGGGATGCCGGCTGGTAGACCAGTGGACACCACCACACGGCCTGCATGCCACCACTTCCCCGTCCCCACTCACAGCACACGGGGCTCCTTGGACAGGGCAAGCTGTCCATGACGCGGGCAGGATCTGCTCCCCCATGCTCCAGGCAGCACCCCCAATTGTCTGGAGGTCATCTAATTCAACAACCCCCTTAACCCATGCAATGGTCAAATTCCCTTACAATATTCTCAACTGGTGGTTTTACTAAATACCTGCTGATAAACACAATGGCAGCAACTAATCCACAGAGAGAAGTGAAAATCACAAAATGCTTTTCTAAAGCCCTGTCTCATTTCATGCTGTAGCTGAGAAGGCTGACTTACCATTCTGCTGATAGACTGGGGCATTGGCTGGGGAGTGTCCGGTTTCCTAAACAAGGTAAAGGACTAGGAATCAGGACAGACTGTGCTAAACAAAAACTTTCTGCAGTTGCCCACTCTCCTAGCGCCCGCCTTGGCCCTCTAATTATCACTCAGTACTTAACAATGTGCGTGATCACTCTTGATATCTGAACCTATGGGGCAGGGGTTCCAGAAGGCACCATCATTATGCTAGCAACGAGGGTGGTACCTGGGCAAGGTGGAGACTGGCCTCGCCCCACCTGCATGTCTCCTGTTCCCCTCCCCTCGCCCCCAACAAGCCCCACTCCTGCACCCCCTCCACCCAGCCCAGCTACCACACACACAAGCAGCCAGTTCCTGTGCCCTCCTGGGTGCCAGCGCTCACTTCTCCCGCGTCCACACCATAGGCGCCGTGGTGTGGAGGGCTCGTGCCAGGGTCTGAGCCACGGTCTCCGTCCGTGTCCTCACTGAGCATGTCCTCTGCCTTGTCCATGATGTCTTTCATCTGCTCGATGAACGTCTCCTTCTCGGTCTGCAGGATGAAGTCATGCTCCACCTGTAGACATAGGGAGTGCAGCACATACCTCTGGCTCGTAAGTGGGGCTTTAGAACCAGTGGCAGAGAGCTATTTATGGATGATTTATTAGTTTTCTACTCTGCCTGGGCCCTGAGCAGGAACTGCCCCCACAGGGGTCTGAATCCAGCTTTCAGAGACTCACAGCAGGAGTGCCTGACAGCTGCACCAGAGAGGACAGGGAAGCACAGGCACTGAACCTCTAGGGTCCAGCCCAGGCAGTTCTCCCTGGGCACCCCTCCCCCAATCTAAAGAGGCCAGGAGTACGGGACACAGGGAGGGAAAGTACGCGTATGGGTGCCCAGCAGCAGGTATGGTCGTGGGACCAGAAAGACAGCCGAATGGGCTCACAGGAGCACAGGGTTACATGGAGGAGGGAGAGCAGGGAGACTCAGGAGGGCAGTGAGTGCCCAGGCTTCCAGAAATGCAGGGGGCCGGGGCTGAGGGCTGGGGACCAAGGAGCACAAAATAGTGCTAGAGACTCAGCAGGAAGGCAGGGTATGGGGCCAGCAGCAGGATGAGATGGAGTAGGGTCAAGGAGCTCAGAGAACTGGGGCGGTGATATAGAGGGAGGAGAATCGCCTGGAGCCAGGACACCAGGGACCCAGGGGCCCAAGTGGGTAGGGGAGAGAGGGTTGAGTGTGAAGTCACAAGGCCCAGCCAGCAGAGTTCAGGCTGGTGCTAGGGTGGGGCAGAGGGCAGTCAAGGCCAGAGAAACATCTGACAATCATCTCTGGGACAGCAAAGCTAAGGCAAGAATGGGCCAGTCTCCTCTCCTTGCCAGTATCAGTTCCCATGTGGTGGCCAACTTCCTTGTACCTTCTACCATCAGCCCACACAACCAGCCTCAGTCATCCAACCTGTGCATGCTGCTCGGTGTCCAAGCTGGCTAAGGTCCTGCATGGCTCCCACCACTACCCACCCTGCGCCCCGGCTGTGGGCTTGTGGCCAGATCCCTGTGTCCAGTGGCCCTGCCTGCCTCAGGCTGGAGCTCCATCCATGACCCCACACCTATGTTTTCATCAGATGTATTGAAATTGGCTTTCCCACGGGGTCGTCCACCTCCATAGCTACGCAGCTCAGACTAGATCCAAATGGAGAGAAAGCCATTTCCAGGGTCAGTGGGCAAGTCCACAGTGGGCCAGATGCCCCTGTGCTGGGCAGATGCAGCCTAGTGCAAACATCATGCCCAGGCCTCGCCTGTACTTTGGTCTCATATGCTGCCTCAGGAATGCATCACCCATGCCGCCCATGTGGCCTGGCAGGGCTCTGTCCCTCTCCCCAACCATCTGTTTCCACTCAGAGCGAGGCCTCCACATACCACGCCAGGGCTGTCCTTCTGTGTTCTGTGCTCCCCCCATGGTCATGGCCTGCACATGAGAAGAGACAGAAATGTCTTCTGCGACCTAGTCCTGAGACCATGGACCACCACGGACAACTCCAGCCTCTTCTGATGGACCCTCTTCCTATGGGATAGGCTGGCAGCCCCTACCGCAGTGTCTTGCCAGGCTCTGCAGGACACACCAGGCCCTCGGGCCACTCTGCTTGCGCCCCACTGGGCTGTATCCTTGGCCACATGGGCAGCCAGGATGCCACCTTGTCTCCCTAGCAGGCTCCATGAGGACTACCCGGCAAGGGGAGACAGCTCATCAGTAGGTGCTGGGTTATGGTACACGGATGTACTTCTGTGTCTTAGTGTAGCTATCAATTACGATGTTGGTCTAAGTTATAGGACCAGCCAGCGCCAGAGCACTCAGTTGTGGGATGTTGTGTAAAGGATGTAAGCAATTTTCCAACTTTATGAAAGTTTCATTAAATGAAACGAAACTAAAACTGAAAAGTTTTCCTGTTAAGTATTTCTTTTTAAGTACAGGCAGTCCCCAGATTACGAATGAGTTCTGTTCCTAAGTCTGTCTTTAAGTCAAATTTGTATGCATATTGGAGCAGTTAGGTATAGTTTGTATCTAATGTCAGTTAGTCAAGTGTTTGTCTTAGTATATAGTGTATCTTTCTATGCATAAAAAACATTAAAGAAACACTTCCAGATACACTAAAACATCTTTAACAGAGCGATACAGTAACAATGTTTTGACCTGTGTCACAAAGCAGTGCCCCCGTAATAGTACGAACCATTGTATATACCTCAAATTTTTAATATAATAGGCTTTATGGGGGTTGGTTCGTAACTATGGGTTGTACATAAGTCAAAAGTTTATAAGCCGGGGACTGCCTCTCCACAGAGATTATAATTAAGTAAAAAAACAAGAGAGAAAAACCTAAATGTATAGGGTATGGGTATATCCTGGAAACCAAATTAAATCCAAATGTCTACAGTCTCCCCTTTACCACAGGGAGCTTCCAGACTAAGATTAGGAAGAAAGGCCTGGCAATCCACTCCCCCAAATAAGCCAATGAAAACCCTACAGATCACAACACTACAATCCACAAGTGATGGCAGGGACAGTGAGGACTGGGCAGCACTGTGTTCTGTGGTGGCTGAGGTTGCCACCTGCCAGTGGCCAGCAGCTAACCACCACCACAAAGGGGCTCTCTCTGTCTCTCAGGACAGTACACCTGAGCTGGGCCCCTGCTTATGAAGAAGCTTTGCTTTGGAAGATGGTCAACAGGGCCGGAAGGCAGCTGTCTAAGTAGCAGCACACTCCATCAGTCAAACACCCGCTGCCCCAGCTTGGTCCCTGGGAAGCACTTCTGTCTCCTGGATGAGAAGAGAGTGAGACCAAGGTGGTGATGTCTGCCAGACCTCCACTCTGAGCCTCCCATGGACTGTCAGTTCATTGACTCAATTTGTGTACTGTTTATATCCTGCCTACTTCATAAAGGCATTTGAGATGACTGGGTTTAAAAATGCCCCCTACAAAGCCCACATGGCACATAAGAAAAAAATGAAGCAATGAAATTCTGAGTGAAAAGCCACGTCCCAGAAGATGCCAGTTTTACAAACCTCAGAACTAAAGAACCTTGTCAATTACTACATAGGGATTTGTGTGCACACACACATATGATACAGACACATAAGAAAAAATGTTAAAAGCAAGGGAATAAACAACATAAAATTCCTGCAGCAACCATGCCAGGGTGGGCACGGGAGCGAGCGGAGGATGGGAGAGGGAAGCACACGGGTTACGGAAACAGCACTAGGAAGGAACACGCTGTTCATAGTGAGCAATAGGTTTACATATACTCGTTTTTAATTATGCTTCATAATATATGAATGGTCCACAGTCCTTTGTGTGTTTCAAGTAGCACATAACAAACTTTTAAAGCAAAGCAGGATGAGAGAAGAGACCTTTTATGGTTCCAGAGGCCAGGAGAGCAGTGGGTGAGGTGACTAGTTGTTGGCCCTGTATATGAGGAAGCAGCCAGGCCACTGCGGGGACCCTGCCCCTGGCCTGCATGCCAGGACAGTTTGTCACAGTGACTGTTGTGGGTTGAACTGTGTCCTCCAAAAAAAAACCAAAAACTCGTTGCCGTCAAGTCGATTCTGACTCAGCAACCCTACAGAACAGAGCAGAACTGCCCCCAACAGTGTCTCCAAGGAACAGCCAGTGGATTTGAACTGCTGACCTTTTAGTTAGCAGCCGAGCTCTTAACCACTGTACCACCAGTCCTCCAAAAAGATACCTTGAAATCCTAACCCCAGTACTTTGAACATAACCTTGTTATGAAATAGGGTCTTCGTAGATGCTATCTGTTAGCTGACGTGGGGCCATACCAGAGCAGGGTGGGTGCTAACCCCTTCAGAATAGTGTCTTACAAATGAGGAACACAGACACAGGCAGAGAGAGGAAAGACAGTCACATGAAAATGCATCCATGAGCCCAGGAACGCCAAGGACTGCCAGGAAGCATCAGAAAGCTATGAGAGAGAGGCGTGGACTAGTTCTCTCTTAGAGACTCAGAAGGAACAGACATGGTCGATAACCTGATCTTGGACTCCCAGCCTCCAGAACTGTGAGACAGTCATTTCTGCTGTTTAAAGTCATCCACTTTGTGGTATCTCCTTACTGCAGCCCTAGGAGACTAAGAAGGAACAGAGAAGACACTGAACAATCTGAAGAACCTGCATGGGGGTTCCCTGCAGCACCCCGTATCAGTGCTTGATGAAAGCCAGGCAGGGTGACAGCATAGGTCTATAAAGGGCACTGGAGGGTGGCCAGAGGGATGTGGTCTGACATGGACTGAATTGAGTCCCCCAAAAATATCTGTCAACTTGGCTAGGCCATGATTCCCAGTGTTGTGTGATTATCCATCATTTTGTCATCTAATGTGATTTTCCTCCGTGTTATAAATCCTACCTCTATGATGTTAATGAGGTGGGATTATCCACAGTTAGGTTAATGAGGCAGGACTCAGTCTACAAGATTAGCTTGTGTCTTAAGCCAATCTCTTTTGAGATATAAAACAGAAGCAAGCAGAGAGACATTGGGACCTTATAGCACCAAGAAACGAGAGCCAGGAGAATAGCACGCCCTTTGGACCCAGGGTCCCTGCCCTGAGAAGCTCCTTGACTGGGGAAGACTGATGACAAAGACCTTCCCCCAGAGCTGACAGTGAAAAAGCCTCCTCCTGGAGCTGGCACCCTGAATTCAGGCTTCTAGCTTCCTAGAGTGTGAGAGAATAAATTTCTTTTTGTCAAAGCCATCCACTTGTGGGATTTCTGTTACAGCAGCACTAGATGACTAAGACATGGTCCAAGGGGCAGCTCCCTGGTGGCCTCCAAAGCTGGGCTGTTCAATATGGCAGCCAGTAGGCACATGTAGCAGGTTAAGTCAATTAAATTAAATTAGGCTTCCTGGACTGGCAAGAGCATCTCCTCTTGGGAGGTGGCATGTTCTGGGGACAATGGAAGCCTCACACCCAGACCCCTCCCCGACAGCACCCCATGCGTCTCTTCCTTTGTACCCTTTCTGGTTATAATACATGGGCAACTGTAAGTATAGATGCTCCCTGTGAATTCTGTGAGCATTTCCAAGGAATTAATGAACCCACATGGTGGGGACTGGGGGGCAGAGAAAGGCTGTGTGGGCCACCTGAAGGATAATGTCCTTTTAACTTGCGAGCTCCCAAAATGGCTCCAGGTGGCTGGGGTCAGAAAGATGGTGCTGCCTGGGGGGCTGGTGATGAGGATAGAGATGTGGGAAGGTGAGGACTGGACCCACTTCCAGTAGGAATTGGACTCATGCTGATCCTTACCACGCAGTTAGCAATACAGGCAGAATTTGCCCAGTGGCCCTTGTTTGGAAGCGCGCCTAGTCACACTAACCACATTTCAACAGCTTAACGGCCATATGGGGCTAGTGGCTACAATACTGCATGGCGTTGAACATTCTACTGGGCAGGCTGTTAGAGAATCTTTTAGAACACTCTTCCTAAACATCCCTCTGACGTGAACAATGGTCTGGGAAGAACAGCACCAGGTAGTGTTTACAGGTGCTCCTTAGGAAAGCATTTCATGGGAAAACACATATGTAAAACACTGGTGTATCCTTTTCCTCAGGATTCACAAACCATTAGCACATTTGTCTGTGTGTTCATTCAGCTGAATATTGACCGGGGGCCCACTATCCCTTCCCCAACTGGCGCCAGATCCCACAAGGAGCACAGCATGAGTGGTGAGTGAGGACGTGCTCTCAGGGGCACACTGGTGCACAGGTGGAGGACGGGGTCCTGGGACGAGGATGGGGATGGCGTCTGAGAGGCCTGGGGGTGGAGAGAGTAGGTGCAGACAGCAGTGCAGGGTGAGGACCAGTCAGGGCCCAGTCAGCACTCCCCTTGCACTTACGGGCTGGGGCAGAAGCAAAGGGCTTTAGGCAGGAAGGCTCCGCCCAGCTCCACCAAGGTTATCTGACCTTGACGTCCTCTATTTCTGAGCGAGAGGCTTAGATCCTCCTGAGCCATTTAGGAAACACCACTTAGAGCGATTAGAACATCCTTTATATTGTCTTCTCACCCCCAATGCGTCAGCAGAGCTTGGGGAGGAGCTGTTACGTGCGGAGCGCAAAGTCAGCACTCTCTGCCAGAGGAGATCCAGGAGCCCCAGGAAGCACCCATGGCACACCCACTGGCCAGCCAGCATCCCCACGATGTGGACACCACACTGGCCTGCCCCTGTGTGCCCAGAGAATACAGGGAGACATTCCCCAGCAAGGCAAGGCAGGGCAGTCCCTCTGAGCAGCAAGGCCAGGTGCCCAGCCCAGCCTCACCATGTATGTGGCGATCTCATCCGGGGCGTCCCCGTCCAGGTCAAACTTGAACGTCACCATCTTGTGGTTATGTGTTTCCAACTGGCACTCCACCATCTTGTCCCCTGTGTTGCACACCTAGAGGACACCCAGCTGGTCAGCACCCCAAGAAGGCACCACCCATCCACCCGTGCAGCCACGCCCATGCCACTCACGTTCAGGATGGTCAGCTTGGGCCGGCTGGCTTTCTCTTGACGGGAGCGAGTACGGGTGGACTTCCGGTGGTGCTTCTTAGAGGACTTGACTTCAAGCTTCCCACCTCCAAGGGTGACTTCGCAGCTGTCACTCATTTCCTTCCCAGAAGTAATATCGGAGCCCCCATAGCTGAGTGGAAACCAAGAATGTCAGTGCCACCCAAAGAAGCTACAATCAGGAAGCCTGGCATCGGGGAAACAGCCCAGAAGCTGTCTGGGTATGCTCAGTCTCCAGGGATCTGCAAGTGAGGGTCGCTGCCATGAGGACCCCAGGCCTGCCCCCAGGGCCTGCATTCCTTCTCCTGTACCGTCTCTGCATGGGCACCTGGGGGTCATGAGGAAACACAGGACCCTGGTCCTCCCATTACTGTCTGTGCGCCCATGTTCCTCCCAGCCTCACTGGGAGGCTGTGAAATGGGCAAATGTGGGGATTTAGAAAACAAAACCCCTCCCTGTGCCTCCATTTCCCCATCTGTGCAATGGGAACAGCAGCACACCAACACTGAGGAGGACATGACCGTGGCCTTTCTCCATAACTACCCCCAATAAGGACACTGCTCCCTCCCCCTAAACAGGCTCCATCCCTGGAGACAGCAGATGCCAAGCAGTGGAGGTGGGCTGGGAGGCCAAGGTTAGGCATACTCTACCCTTCTGGCCCTCTCCCTGCCGGATGGGCAGAGGGCTCGGGGCCCGTCCAACCCTCTGCCCAGAATATGCCTCAGCTCTACAGACCAGTGCCAGGACCCACAGGGGCCCAGAGCACAGAGGGGGTGTTTAATGACCAAACTGAATGAGAGAAACTCACCATGACTTTGCCAGGCAAGGCTTAAATAGGGGCTGACATTTGTTAAAAACCCTGATGGCACTGGGCAAACTGGAGCAGCAGCCCACCCTGGGACAGCCGCACGGCACCCCAGTCTACACGGCCTGGGCTGGGGCTGGCCGGGCAGCATGTTACCTCTCACAGCTCTGCAGGAGGCCCGGCTGCTTGTCCTGCACCGCCTGCTCCTGCAGTGAGAATGTGGGGAGAGGTCTCGTCACTGTCCACTCCACCTTCCCCTGGCCACAGGGCAGAGGCCGCCTCCCTCTGCAGGGAGACGACCCACCAATGTAAGGGCAGAAACCAAGCGAATTTCTAAAGCCCAGGCCGCATTATGCCACCTTCTTTTTGAAAACACAATTCCACTGTCATCATCCCTAAAGAGAACATTCCAGTCCTATCGAGGTGTCCGACAGGGCTTTGTGCCATCTGAGGAAGGCTGTTTTCTAATTCCATGTATAAAATGATGCTCTCCGTCCTCGTGTGGGTTTAAGAAGAGCGTGAGATCTCGGGGAGAGAGGGGAAGGTAAAAACAGCCCGTGGCTGTCCTGGCCAAGTCACACACATCTCTCCTCCAGCTGCATGTCCCCGACCCCAGATGCAGGGCCCAAAGGGGCCTGAGTCAGGTATGTGGGAGGCAACTGAGCCCAGCATGGTGGCCATGCCCCACAGGTAGCAGAGTCCATACCTCTTGGACTGATTCCACCGTCAACTGGACGGTGGGGCAGGGGGCAGCAACCAGGGCCCCGGCGGGCGGCGGTGGGGTTGCAGAAGGCAGGAGTGCAGTGGTCTTGGGGGGAAGGCTCTGCGCAGTCGCCACCATCGTGGAGGCCAGGGAGCTGGACAGCTGCGGCAAGAGCTCCGGGCCAGCAACCGGGGGCAGCAGCTCCAGCAGCGGTGGGGAGAGGACAGTTGTGGGCGGCCCGGGGACAGAGGGGCCCAGGGCTGTGGCGTCCACTGCATACGGGGCTGGGGGGCCCAAGAGGACCTGCAGGACAGGGACATAGATGCAGGTCAGGGCGGGCTCCCCTGGGCTGGGGGCTGCTACCTTCACTGAAGGGCCTGAGGGGCCACAGGCACGTTAGCAAGCACACACGGGGCAGGGACAGGGACTGCCCCCTTCAAATTAATCCCCCCAAAGTAAGTCCTTGTCATGGATTCAGCAGAAACAAAAATGGGCATTACAATATTCCCCTTTGGAATTGCCTTCCGCATTAGCGTAAGAATACCTAACACTGGACTCTGTCACGAATTTCTACCTAAGTCCGTGAGGATGAGGATGGCACAGGACCGGGCAACATTTCAATGTGCTGTGCTTAGGTCATCATTAGTTGGAGACCAACTTGACAGTAACCAACACTTCATATCAAAAGCGGGCTACCTGTCACCACCTTGACGGGCCGGGGTCACTGCTCGCTCCTGCCTCGAGGTCGGTGTGCAGCTGCGCAGGGACCCTGCTGCAGCCCCAGCTACACCCAAGACTGTTATAGAGGCCACTACCTCCCAGGAGGCTTAAGTGGAAGCTCATGCTTCATTTCCCCATTTTTCCTTCCTTTCTAAAAGCTGTTCAGGGACATATAAATATAAGATGAGCCAGGTGAAGACGAAGGCCCAAGGATCTGGACTTGCAAGGAGTCTTCCCCTCGAAAAACAGAGGTCCCGAAGGCACCCCAATTTGGGGCAGGAGAGGGTGAAAACTCAGAGCAGCTGCTCAGTCCCCAGACACGGGAGAGGACGCCTTCACTTAGGGATCCTGGCGTGAGACTCGGAGGTGGAGGGGACTAAGGCTGGCCACCGCACATCAGCACCCTGGCCAGCGGATGCCTCTCCCGCACAGGGCCAAGCTGCCACATCCAGGAAGCATCTGCCTTCAGCACAGGGAGGCCTATGGGGTGGCCGGAAACTCATCAGGCCAGGTCCCTCGCTGGCCGCCAAGTCTGGCCGGTGACCTCAGAGGTTCACGGCGCTCCTCAGCCCCAGGCTATGCAGGCAATCCCGCTGAGTGTGCCTGGGCAGGAGTGCAGGAAGGACAGCTACCAGGTCCTCCCAGGACAGGGGCGGGACAGCAACCCCAGCCCAGGGACACACAAGAACATGACCAGGCCTTGAGGCTCACGCCTCCTTCCCCCTGCCCTTGGCTTTCCTCTGAAAATAGACCTGACCTTAAATCCACTGACGTTTGAACTGAAGCCGAGGCCTCGCTCCCACCAGGCAGGCACTCAGTTATGGCACTGGATTAGTGCTCTTTCTGTAAACCAACGCCACCCTGGTGATCAGTAAGAACTGTTCCCTGTTCCTCTAAATAAGTATCCCTTCTGGAAATAAGATAGCAAGAGATGACTTTCAGGAGACCAGGAGTATTCGCAGCATGTGGGCAAAGGTACCTTCCCACGTTCTCTGAATCTTCATGACAAAATAAAAACGAGGCCATCAGTCCCACTTTACACTGTGGCTCAGAAAGGAAGGAACATGCCCAGAGTCCCACAGCTGTGAGGACTAGAACCGGACAGAGCCTGTGAGAGGGTCGCACACCAGGCCCCCACCCTCGAGGCAGAGCACCACAAAGGCAGCCCTCACCGCAGTGTGCCGCTCGCTCACCACCTAGCATGCAGTGCAAACGCAGGCCTGCTGCTACAGGCCAGCACACTCCTTCATGGTAAGCAGGCAGGGGCCACGGGCTCGCTCCACTGACACCCCAAGCCGTTGTACCTCTTGTTCCTGCCATACCTGCCCTTCTCACCAGCAGCACCAGCCCTGTGCGGTTCACATTAGGCAGATCCCCTTAGCTTCTAAGAGAAGACTGCCATTTGCCCACTGGGTGGTAATTTCTGAAAATGTGCTTTGGAAGGGACAGTCAGCATCAGCAGCTGAGAGCAGGTGGTACTGAGGCTGTGGGGCCTGGGCCACATGCTCCTGCCCTCCAGCCCAGATGAGGGAAGGTACCACCAACGCCAGGTACAGCCCTGGAACCCTCTGCCACCCAGCAGTGGCTACTGACTCTTGGTGAGGGCTTGTTAGCAGACACCTGTTGGCCACCCCCGTATCTCTGGCTCTTCCTGACACATGCTGAAAAGCGGAAGGAGCTTTAACTGGCTTCAGCCTCCGTCTTCAACACAGCTTTGGGGCAGTGCCTTGTCTCAGCCCTTCCCTGTCTGTCCCTGTCAGACGAAGGGCAAAGGGCCCAAAGAAGGGCAGGGGAGGAGGCCTCTGCCGGTTCTAAGGAAGGCTCCCAGCCCCTGGAGGGCAGGGCTCAGTGCTGAATTACCTGGGTCCCCGCCCCTGCAGCTGGAGCAGCCCGCTCGGAGAGATGGCTGATGCTTGGCTGGGGGTGCTGAGGAAGTGTGGGCAGCTGTGGGTGGGGTGGGGCGGGCTGCAGCTGCTGAGGGACCACCTGCAGGTTTTGAGCATGATGGGGAGAAGGGGGCACTTCACTCGGCACGATATGCGAGAAGGCAGCCGGGTACACAGGCTGTGGGGGCAGCTGGGCCACAGCAGGGTGGATGGACAAGGCAGCCACGCCCTGTGGGGCCACGGCCAGCAGGGGTATGTTGGTAGTGGTGCCTGGTGCATTTGGCACAATGGTCCGGCAGGGTACTGCCAGGGAGGGCAGTGGGGCATGGGGCAGCTTGACCCCCTGCAAAGGCAGGGCCGGAGAGGTGGGTAAGGGTGCGGTGGGGTTAAGGGGAAGGCTTGGCAAAATCATGGCCGGAGAGAAATACTGAGGTGGCGGCGGCGGCACGGGGGGCAGGCTGGCAGCTGGTAAGTCAGGGAGGGCTGGAGGGAGGCCGTCAGCCCCTGCCAGAGGGGTGACGGGAGGAATGACGGGAAGCTGAGGCATCTGAAAGAGACATAAGAGCAGATCATCACGCTCAGTCAGGCTACCACGGAGGCCACCACACCAAGCCTGCTGCACCTGTGGATTAGTGACTTCCTGGTTAGCTTTACGACAGCAATGAAAGACGGTGATAACGCAGAGAGGAGAGCACAGATGTCTGCCGCTGCGGTGCTTTTGTGTACTGCTGGAGGAAGGAGCTCAGACATAAACATGCAACTTAAATGGAAACGCCAGTGTATGAAACTATTCAAATTAAAAAGGAAAGTCAGAAGCTTCCAGCAGGAGCAGAACGCAGGAGGCACCTGCTGGGCAGTCCCCGTGGCCACACTGTGGGGCCTCTCACTTCATCCTGGCAAGACAGGCCACCTGGGGGCTTTGTCCTGAGGCGCTCAGGGGCAGCCAGACACTGGGGCCGTATCAGTGGCCACGGGTTCAGATGCCCTCTTGTGCATGAAGGGCAGGGCTGAAAGCGCCACCAGACTGGCTCCAAACAGCTGGAACCACCTCAGCCTCATGTCCCCCAACCTATATAAACTCATGTCCCCCAACCTATATAAACTCAAATTGAAACCAAATTCTTTGAGGGGTCTGTGGTGAAAGCATATCTTTGAGCACCCCTTTTCTGGCTGGGCTGATCCCCAAGTAGCTCCTGGACAGGGAGAGGGCAGGTTCGTGCTGGCAGGCATGCTCATCCCAGCCAGATGAGACCCCTGCTCCCACCAGAGGGGATGCCCAAAACCTTCCTTGCACATGTATGTTTTCTCAGCAATAACTACATATCCTTGGGAAATGTGACATTTGACTACAGCGGTTTTGCACTTCAAACGTTTTAGTAGGTTCTCTGACAGTTCTCTCTTTAAAATAACTTTTCTGGTGGAATGCACAAGAACGTCATGTAATCTACACCTCGGTGCAATTACAAGGCAGCAAAAATATGCCAGAGTCTGTGTGAAAAGCACCCCAAACAGCACGACCACTGACTAGCAAGACCATCACCTCGCTGGACATCTAAAACGGCCTCTAACTTCGTGTGAACATGGGCACAGCCTGGGTGACGCACGGCAGCTTTTACAAAAGAACCTTCTAAGTGTCGTAAATCACAGGACCTCGTGCTTGCCTTATGGGAAATCTCGCCTGCAGAATGAGGAAGTACTTGCTGTCCTACAACTGCTGAGCAAAACTGAAACTGGGGTACATGCGGGGAGCCCATCCATAGCCCTGAATGTCTATGAAATGTCTGCACTGACACTCGTCAGGCAGGGAGATGCTCCCACACCGATTAAATCGCATCAGTTGCATGCCATCAGACATTACTAGCATGGCCAGTGCTTCCCCACAGAGAAAACGTTAGACTGCTTTTGCAACCTGAATCTGACCCCCTGGTGACCAGTCTTCCCTGTGGTCAGCAATGCCGCTCAGTTTACTGCCCGACCTCCAAAGAAAGACACTCAACAGGGCCTTGGGTTTCTCTTATCAATTGAGTTCTGCAGCATGAACACATCATTTTAGGCCCATTTTCTGCACGGAGCTCAGTATTTCTGCTGCTGATCTTGGCACTGGACTAAACTTACTCCATGCCAGGATGCTCCTGGGGCAGATGCCCATGGTGTCTTTCAATGCCCTGATGATGGGCATGTTGCTGGCCGGGCATGGAGGTCAGGGGACTGGCCACTGGGTCTCTGCTCTCTATTGCTAGAGGAGATCTCCAACACAGGGACTTCCTTTTCCCTGAGGACCCCAGGCCATCTAGAACCCAGCCCACCACTCACAGCCCAGAAAGGCCGTACAGCCTAGAAGGAAGGTCAGAGAATGATCCACCCAGGCAGGAGAGAAGTGGAGACGGAGGATAGAAGAGAAGCAGCCCAGCCGAGGGAAACTGTCCTCGATGTTCTGGTGTGCACAGGTAGTGGGTGGGAAGGCAGAAGGCAGGGCTGTCTTTGCAGAAAGAAGGACAGGTGTCCACCACGTGGTGAGGTCAGGAGGTCAGGCAGTGTCCTGGGACGTGCCATGGTGCACGGCCCCATGCTGGAGAGCCCCACCCCACAGCCCTAGGCCAGACTGCCCAGGTTTCCATGCACAGACAGCAAGCAGGCCTCCGTGGTGGCCCTGGCATGCCAGCCTGGGTGGGGCATACCCCCTGGCCAGAGAGCAGAGCAAGTGGGGACAGAGGCGCATGAGTACCTGAGAGGCTGGAACTTGAGCAAGTGGTGGCAAGGGCACCTGTGGCATCTGGAGGGGCTTCAGTGGTGTGGGGGCCACCTGAGCAGCTGGAGGCAGGTATGGAGGCAGGTGCGGCGGCACCGGCTGGAGTGGGCCCAGGGGCTGCGGGGCCAGGACTGGCTGCAGGGGTGCTGGCCGGGCCAGTGGCGGAGGCTGGTGGGAGAGAACAGTGCATATTTTAGGCCGGCCATTCTGCCAAGACAGGGAAGGTATGCACCCGACCTGTGTAACCCAGAAAAAAAGTGAAAACACACCACACATGCCCACCACCAAGCAGACTCAAGCCAGCCTGGGGCCGGGGACACGGCCAATTCCCTGCAAGCTTCTAAACAGTAAGGCCGTGTAGGGAGCACCTGCCGTGTGCAGGCCCTGAGGCCCAGGCCCGGGCCCTAGGATGGGGCAGATGACAGGAGGAAGGGGGGAAAGGAGGGATGGAGGGAGAGGGATTCATGGGTGGGAAGTTTGGGGGGCGTAGTGCCTCCTCATACTTGTCTGTCAGCTCCTTTTCTCTGGTTCAAGAGTCCCCATCACCTCTCCCCAAGATTCCCAACCCTCTCCCGACACAAGCTGCCCCCCCGGTTACGCACACTCAGGGAGGCTTCTGCAGGTAGTGGCCATACGAGCGCCCATCCACCTCTGCCCACCCAGCCACATGCTACAGAAGACAGTAGTGTGCACTGGCTAGACAACCCTGCCCTCAACAATGTGTGAGACCGCCCCAGCCCATGAGGGCTGTTGGGCAGTTGGTCCGGAGAAGGGGCAGAGCCCACACTTACCTGCTGGCTGGGGGGCGGTGGCTGCCCCGAGCCCACAGGCACAGGGGTACTGGGCAGTGGCAGCAGGGGTGCGAAGCTCATCGCTGGTTCCGGGAAGTGCTGCTGCGGGGGTGGGCCAGAGCCCACAGCCAGGCCAGGCTGCAGAGAGGGCCTGCTCAGCACCGTTCTGCAGAGCCCCCAGCCCCAAGCTCCACCACCGTGGGGCCAAGGGGTCTGGCGGGCGAGCCCACCCCTCACCAGTGACACTCCTCCCAGGGGCATATCATAACGCTGCAAAGCTGCAGAGCAGAGCATCCGCTTCCAACAACCAGTGTCCTGGTGCATCAGCCCGCAAGGGACCAGGCAGCCACGGGAGCGGAGTTATGGAGACTTTGTTGGGCCAAGGAGAAACGCATGTCCTTGCACCAACTAGGGGAAAGGACGACAGAGCGTGCCTGCTGCGCAGAGGGCTGCAGCTGCACAACGGTGTGCACAGCCAAGCATACGTGGCGCGGGGAGGAGCACGTGGGCAGGGCAGTGAGGAGCAGGCCGCACAGTGCGCACACCGGTGGGGGGGCTGCGGGACGGGCCCTCAGTGAGCACACCACCAGAAGCAGGAGGGAGGGCGTGGCTGGAGGCTCAGTGTGAAAACTGAGAAAGAAACGGACACGTTGGGATGGAGGCCGGGTACTTGGTAATACTAAGCAAGTGCTGTTGGCTTTCCAGGTGCTGTGGTTTAGTTCCCTAAGAGTTCCATCACTTGGAGACACACACTGATGAGGAAATGCCCTCCTGTCTGGGACGGGCTCAGAATGTGAGAAGAGGAGAAGTAGGCGGACACAGGAAATGCAACCGAACAGGAGCTGCAACGTGTGACACTGGCTCATGGTCTTCCGTATCTACAATGGGAGCTCTCTCCCGGAAGGTTTTCTGGATGCAGTGAGTGCTGGTACTTCCCACACTGCTATCGCGTGTTCACCTTGCACAGCGCAGGCTGGTGACAGCAGCACAGGGCGAGGCAGAAACAGCAGGTGCACGGGGGGTCAAGCCTCTACACCGGACTCATCCGCAGCCTTGGGCGGGATGCGCCGCGCCCCAGCCGACATGGCTGACCATGCACCCTCGATGTCAGCACCCGGCGCCATGGGCAGAGCTAGCCCCAGCGGTTGCACAGCCCGTGTGTGCCTTGGGGTGGGGGTGGGGGGCTTCTGTGTTCTCTCCAGGACCCCGGCACCCGTGCCCCCCACCGCACTCCTCCTCCTCTCCCTTTCCAGTGGCCTATCACTGCAGCAACTGTCCCCCACAGGACAGGCATTGCCTGGGGAGAAAGAGAGCTTCCCACAGCCCCTATCTGCTCTGAGGACCGCTGCAGGCACTTCCTGAGAACAGGCAGGGTGCCCTGCCCCAAGACCACTTGTGGCATGTCAGGTCCCGTCTCTTCACCCCCTGGCTCCACTAAGCCCTCCCCTGAGAACCTGCCAAGGAGGGACCATGCTGCGGACGCCCGGAGGAGCGCCTGCTGCTCTGGTCACAGAGCCCAAGCCCTGGGCTTAGGAGGGTGAAAGCAGGTGGATGGCCTTGTTCAGCCCTGGCCTGTGTAGTCCTTACAGCTAAGAACAGCCATGTGGGAGAACCACTAGCCTTTCTTTCCTAAGTGAGCTCTCTCCACCATTTAAATTATGCTTCAGCTCACTCTGTGACACGAGCAGTGTTGCCAATGCCTGCTGACTCCTGGGGCTCAGTCAGCAAAGGCAAGCGAGACAGAGCTGCAGCACCTCCCCAAGGGACCTGCCATACCCCAGCAGGCAGGAAGGAGAAAGGGCCGTGGCAGGCTTAGGACAGCCAGGCCAGGGAAGACCCCTAACAAGCTCCTGGAATGGCTGGAGACAGCCTGATCTCACCCTGATGACTGAACAGGGGGATGGCAGGAGGTGGGCAGTGGTGGCCAGCAGAGCTACAACGCCCTGGGATCAAGACAGTAAAACAGTCCACAGCAGTGAAAGGTATGCATGAGAAGCGGAGGAACAGGAAGGCCTCACGGGGGACCTGGTGGGGGCGGAATCTACACTGCAGCCCCTGAAACCTGGGCCTGGGGGTTGGGAGGGGTGACATCTAAGTCACCCTCAGGATTTCCTCCAGCGACCTGGAGCTCACGAGTAACTGCTCTGGGGCTGAGTGCTTTGTAAACTGTGAAGTGAGTCTTCCTTTCTTTAGAGTTAAAATAGAAAAATAAATGTCAAATGCCACCCCCTTCATCCAGCAGTTTCCACTTTCACCTACTACGCTTAGTCTTTTCCCACACCATACCAATTATCCCACAGATGAAATCACAGCACGGGGCACTTCCGGCCCCACATCTCCACCACTCTCCCAGGAAGCCTTCCCTGCTCTCTGCCATTTCCATGCTGTTTCGCCAGGTGCACAGTATCCAACAGAGAGGAGCTAAGAGTTACTCAACAGCCCCTCAGCTGGACATCAGACTGAACCTAATGCCTCACTACCATAAGTAACACTTTCTTGCCTTCCTTTGAGTCATCTGAGGTCACCTCTTAGGCAGAGACGCTTTGGGTTGGAAGGGAGGCACGTTGCTATGGTTCATGCTAAGTGTTGCCAACCAGCCCTCATGACTCACTTGCCCCCAGGTGGGACCACAACGTCACAAGCCTGCAGATACCCGAGGTGTGTACTTTGACACTGTACTTCTTCTCACCCAGCAGGGCTCTGGGCCACTTGAGTACTTGCAGGCCACTTCAGTTTGCTGATGTTTAGTGACCAGCAAAGATGGGCCTTCCCTGCGTCTTCTGCCTCTGCTTCTCTCCCTGTGGGAGCCACAGACCTTGAACACAGGCCAGCATCCCCCACCCCAGGCACAGTGGACAGGAAGGGGTAGGTGACTCACCGTAGCGGGCTGCTGGTAGGTGCTCAGGGCAGGCAGACTGCTGGGCAGGCCGGGCCCCTCGCTCACGGGCGGGCTATAGATGCAGGGCAGGGTGTCCGGGAGGGAGCTGTACACCACGCTCTGCTGGCTGCTCTGGGAGTCCGAGTACACGGTGGAGCCCTGGCCGCTATCAAAGGTGCTGTCCGCTGCGGGGGGGGAGAAGACACGGCTTGGGGCCCTCCCAACATCACCCCGCTGTGGGGGGCAGAAGGCACAGCTTGGGGCCCTCCTGACATCACTCCACCGCGTGGGGCAGAAGGCTTGGCTAGGGGGCCTCTCAACATCACCGTGCTGCGGGGAGTGGGTGGTGGGCAGAAGGCTCAGCTTGGCTCAGGGCTCTCCCAACATAACCCCGCTGTGAGGGGCAGGAGGCTCAGCTCAGGACCCTCTCAACATCACCCCACTGTGGGGGGCAGAAGGCTCGGCTCGGGGCCCTCCCAACATCACCCCGCTGGGGAGGGCAGAAGGCAAGGCTCAGGGCCCTCTCGACATCACCCCACCGAAGCTCTTCACAACAGCACCACACAAGGGTAAAAAATGGAAATGCTGGCCCAGACACTACCACTTGGCTGGTCTGTGCATTTTTTCCCATAAAATGAAGATGGGGTTGTGTTTCTAGATTCCATAAATAATATACCCATGTTGTTCTAAACAATCACCTAATACAGAGCAGGTTGCGGGGGGGCGCTGCAACTGCACCCCACAGAGATGATCTCCCACTGGGGAAGAGCCTGCAGGCCCCCTCTGACCTAGCCCGGCTCCCGGGGTGTCCAACTCCTCCTCAATGCCCCCATGGGGCAGGAATGACATTTCCATCATGACCGCCCTGCATTCTCAGAAAGGCTGGCCCGACTCTGAAGGGGAGCACACACCTGAGCTCTGAAGAGGCCCAGGGGACACTGAAGGGGCTGATGGAATAAAAACTTTTCACGTACATTTTATAACTGGGGGAGGGGTCTCAGCACTCTCACTTTTGTCACCAAATGAGGCAAACAGCATGAGGTCGGAAGACCTGGGTCCAAATTCAGACCCCTCACGGCCACAGGACCTTGCCTGGCTTGGATACAGCATGGGTGGGCGAAGTCTCTGCCCCATGGAGAGGCTGTGAGAGCAAAAGCTGTGTGGGGATATTGGGGGCCAGAGCCAGGCACCAGGAGTTCACAGCCCAACAGGGTGGAGAAGCCCAGCTGTGTGGGGAATCTCAGGATCTAGAACCGGGCACCAGGTTTCCACAGCCCAGTGGGGTAGAGGGGTCCAGCTTTGTGGGGCTCTCAGGGGCCAGAGCCGGGCACCAGGTGTCCACAGCCCACCAGGGTGGAAGGGCCCAGCTACGCGGGGATCTCAAGGGCCAGCACGGGGCACCAAGTTTCCACAGCGAAGGCAGCTTACTCCCCTTGGCTCAAGCCCTCACTAGCCCAGCGAGGTGGACAAAGAGGCACACACACAGAGCCCCCTCCCCCAGCCAATGGGCTCATTCCCCATGACATGCCCGGGAAAACTGCTCACCCCAACCGTACATGCCAGAGAAGATGAGAAAACATGTTTATAATTGCATTTTTGGTTCACTCTTTCTAGATTCCAAAAGCTTCACAAACATTAGGATTTGCCACCTAAGAATACTGAAACCTGTTGCTGTTGAAATTTAAACTGTGTCCCCTGAAAATATCTGTCCACTGGGTTAGGCCACGATTCCCAGCATTGTGTGGTTGTCCTCCACTTTGTGATTGATGTAATTTTCCTATGTGTTGTAGATCCTAATCTCTGCCTGTGGTTAATGAGGCAAGATTAGATCATGTTAAAGAGGATTAGGGTGGGATGTAACACCCTTAGTCAGGTCACATCCCTGATCCAGTGTAAAGGGAGTTTCCCTGGGGTACGGCCTGTACCACCTTTTATCTTACAAGAGATAAAGGGAAGCAAGCAGAGAGTTGGGGACCTCATACCACCAAGAAACAAGAGCCAGGAATATAGCCTGTTCTTTGGACCCAGAGTCCCTGTGCTGAGAAGCTCCTTGATCAGGAGAAGGTTGATGACAAGGCTCTTCCTCCAGAGCCGAGAGAGAGAAAGCCTTCCCCTGGAGCTGACTTCCTGAATTTGGACTTGTAGCCTCCTAGACTGTGAGAGAATAAACTTCTGCTTGTTGAAGCCATCTACTTGTGGTATTTCTGTTATAGCAGCACTAGATGACTAAGACAGAATTTGGTACCGGGAATGACTCATAGCGACCCTACAGGACAGAATAGAACTGCCCCATAGGGTTTCCAAGGAGTGGCTGGTAAATTCGAACTGCTGACCTTTTGGTTAGCAGCCGAGCTCTTAACCACTATGCCACCAGGGCTCCTACAAATAACAAGCTACTTCCAAGAGGTACTACATTTCAGATGTCAATATTGTGTCCATTTATAATTAAAAGAAAAAAAGAGAAATACTGTTGGCTTTCCATTAAAATAATTTTTCCCCAGTGATTAGAACTCACTTTAATCCAGACAATATGAGAAATGTGGAGGGGTAATTGTGCAGACCCAATTAGACTCTGGTTTTAATGAGCTGACCAGTATCACTCACAGAGAGGGGGCAAGGAAGAGGCTCATTTTAATTTTTATAAAATGAATACAGACATTACGATGTAATTAAAAATTAATCTTAAAAATTTATTTTTAGCAATCGACTGACAAAACCGTGTGGTCTCAGTCAGCAGGTGTCTGATGGAGCACAGCAGAGACAGCGGACAGCCCTGGGGCGGGGCAACAGAATCGCCAGCAGAAAAGCAACAGTGGAGAGTCGCAACAAGCGACTTGTATCTTAAGACATATAAATATGTATCTGTTTGCCCATCCTGTAATAAAGACAGGCCTCTTTCTCTGACTGTGCATCTGCAGTCTGACGTTTCCTAAGGTCGCCCCTATAACGTACACCATGGTTCTTCACTGGAAAAGTACACTACCAGGAAAAGGGAGGAGGACAGTCTCCACACTCTCACGTGGAGCAATGAGAACCAGGTGCAGAAGACAGTGTGTCACGTACTCTCATTTGTGTAATGAAGGCAAAGAGAGGTGTGTGTGCATGCGTGTGTGTGCACGCGAGTGTATATGTGTCGTGTGCAACTGTGGTGTGTGTGAGCATACACGTGCGCGTGTGTGTGTACGTGTGTGTGGGAGGCTATCTCTGGGACGGCATGTAAGAAACTGGTAACGTCAGTTGCCTCTGGGGAGAAAAATTAAGTGAATTTTTATCATATGCCCTCAGACTTCTTGAATTTTATACCATGTGACTATATGATCTGAGAGGTTTGGCCACAGGACTGAGGTAACATCGAGGAAGGATGCCTTGGAGGCAAACGCCACCGCCGAGAGCAGCCAACCCGCTCCTTCCACTGATGGCTGCATCAAGGATGGAGCAGACACCCCCCAAGTGCTGCTACCCCGTGCTGAACTCTGTGCCCCCGTGGCCCCCACCCCCTTCCTGTGAGGCAGGGACGATTAGCATCCCTCAAGGACAAGGAGCCTGCTCCAAGTCCACAGGGAGGAAGCGGTGGATCAGACTGCCCTGTCTGGACACAGGAGCACAGGAGGTCTGCACCTGGCTGCATGCTGGCCCCTGCACCCTGGTGGGCTTTGGGCCATCTGTCCCGAGAAGCTGGACTTCCGTGAGCCTTACAGTTCCCTGGTCACACTGTGACATGAAAGGACAGTGCCCGACTCTGTGGGGGCTGGACACTGGGCCGAGAAACTAGGCCTTCATATCCCTACTTGCTGCCTGTCCTTCCAGTCCCACCATCCTCAGGTGTCCACGACAGTCTCTGGCCCTGGGATGCTGATGGGAGAGTGGGCGCCACGGGGTGCAGGAGGACCCCTCCACCCTGAGCTTACTAGGGACGCCCACGGCCCAGACTTTATGTAATTCTGCGAAGCTTCAACCATTACACTTCAAAGCACACTGCTGATCACCCTCCCCACAGAGCACCTGAACACTGCACAGAAAGAGGACTCAACTTTTCTTTGCCAAAGGCTGCTTGTCACGGCCCCAAGGGGCCCCCACATTGCAGGCCCCGAGCCCAGCTGGCCTGTTGCAGGGAAGACTCACACGTGAGGGATGTGGCGCTTGCCGGGAGCTTGGGTGGGAAGAGGTGCTGGTCGGCCTCAGGCTCCTCGGGCTCCGGACGCCCGCCCTGCGTGTGGTATGTCACCTGGACCTGCAGTGGCACCTGGGGGCCCCTGGTTTTGTCAGGGATCTCGGTGGCCTGTGACTCTGAGGGCTGCAGGGCAGGCCAGATCCTCTCCCGCCGCCACTGGATCAGTGCCACCCGGTCTCGGATTGACTTTGCCACGATCTTCATATCACTCTCATGGAAGAATCCAGATTCAGTCTGCAAAGGGGCCACCGGGCTGGTTAGTGATGCAGGAACCACAGAGCCCGCCCCTGTCCACACATCCCATGCTGGGGTGCCTGGCCCTGCTCTCTGCATGGTGGCTCTTGCTCAAGGGGTTCTGCCTCAGACTCCCTCCTGGAGAGGCCTCCCCATCTAAAGTTTTATTGTTCTTTAACTGAACACAGGTGTCCATGCAAATATAAACAAACATAAATAAACGGAAAGTTTGATGAAAAATGGTACACTGACATAGTCTCAAGATGCCTCCTCAAAGAACATTTATTCATTACTAAGGGGAAAGAGCAACTTCACAGTGGAGAAGGTGGCAGACACCACCTCAACCAGCAGGTCACCGGGAGCACTCTCAGCAGTGGGACACATGGACACTAAATGCCATCAGGAAGGACGCAGTGAGGACCCCCCCCCCCCAATGCTGGGAAATTCCTGCCAGAGACACACACCTGAGTGTAGTCAGGAAGCAACAGAGAGAAAGTCAACCTGAGAGACAGCCCACAGTGACTGCCTGTGCTCTGCAGAGTGTCAGTCAGGAAAGTCAGAGACTAAAGAGACAACCAAATACACGACATGACTCTGAGCTACCTAATCAGCAAGATCTGGCTGGGGTGTGAGGACGAAGGGCAGTGAGGGTCTCTGCTCACTTCCTGATGCCGACTGCTGATGGAGATGCAGGAAACCATGCCTGTCTGTGGGACCAGACACTAAAGCAGACGTTGGGGGACGGGATTAATTAATTTATTAATTA